>NC_079161.1:78020076-78364076 GCF_947563725.1 Argiope bruennichi | reverse complement strand
TATATAATTTGCAAGATTTAAATTTGTATTAAATTTCAGAACCTCTTTATAGAGTTATCTAATGATACCTGCCTCACTGTTTTAATGTTTAATCAACTTCTTCTTTATGCTATGATAAATAATAATTTGTTTTCATTTTATTATTTTCCATTTTATACTGCAGAGTTTATCGATATCCAAAAGTCTTTATGAGCTCTCATATGGATTGCGCTGAGTGTTCGCGCACATTATGCGATCTCAAGTGGATTTACATTTTTTTTATGCTGGATTGTAGCAAAGATTAATAAGCGGAGATCTTCTGATACATATTATTTTAACTTCAGTTAAATGTTTTTACCTGTATTCTTTCAGCATTATTATTATTTGGTATTTGACACTGCATTTACTCGGAAAAGGGGATCTCTATTCTTTAGGAATCAAATTTTATTATTATTTTTTAAATAGATTAATTTTTATTTATGTAATGATTCTACAATATTTTTAATATCTCAAGTACTTATTGTACAAGTACTCAAATATTTATTGGGTCAAGTATCAAGTACTTTATTTATTTTACTGTTCATTTAATCATACTTATTTTTCTTCTCAGTTTTTATATTTGCCAAAATTCATCTTTTTAAAGAAAATTATCATTTTTTGTGTTCCAAGTCTGTGTAATGTCAAATTTTTTTTCTGTTAGTGGATAACTGTATGTTCGAAATCGATTTTAATTATGAGTTTTGATTTGAGTGTTCCTGTACATAATGAATAGAAAAGATTTCATTATAAGAAAAGCTTTTAGGGTTATTGATTTGCTGCATCCAAAGTGTACAACTAATAATTTATATATTTTTACCGTCTGAAGCACTCATCCAATGAGCTTAAATTTTCTACTATAATTTTCTTTTATTAATTTCTGACAATCATATCAAGGATATTGTTAACAGGACAACAGCTAGCCTAGACGGGCACTTATAATAACAAATAAATATTTAACTAATGGCATTTCACCTTAATACTGTTTATATTCCGAAAAAATGCTCCTCCCCCTCGATAATCTACTATATCATCATTCCTTTTTTTTTTCTTTTTTTCAGAAAAATCCAATTAATAATCCGGAAGTAAACTCCCAATACATGACAATCGAACGCAAGAGCGAGAAACGGGAATTTCTAGGAATATCAGGCGAACTTGCAATCAAAATTTCATCCGGTATGGTGGACATCAAAGGTGCCGGTGAATATTTAAAGGAAGTTTTAAACACAGAGGACAGCATTGAAATTTTGATCAAGTTAACTTTCACTACGGTAAGTGCAATGTATTCCAACTTCATTCCATTGTTCATAAGGAATATTCTTTTACCTAATTAGTAAATTCAAAAGGTGATTATAAAGAGGAAATTTCAATTGTAGAAGTAAGAAAAAGTCGCATGGTGCCATATCAGGTGAATACGGAGTTTGGGGAATTCTATTTAATGATTTTTTTGTCAAAAATTCATGAATAATAATGGCATTGGGAAAATATGGATTATCGTTCTCAAAGTTTAAGAGTTATTCATCCACAGTTTTTGTCATCGGTTTTCATATAGAAGCTTATTCAATGTTGACTCAATTATTCAACAACGATTACAGTGTTCTCTGAACTTATCAAAATGTTGATGATGAGACGAACTGGAAGGCCTTCCAGGTCATGATTCATCTCTAATAGACTTTTTAAAACTTCCTTTATACATTTTATTCCCCCAAAAAGTCTTGATTTTGATAAGCAGTATCTTTTAAAGGCATTTCACAAAATTTAAAATATTTTGTAGAAAGAATTGCTTTGCGCAAACGAATTTTTGTATGTATTCTTTACCCATTTACCTTTGCCATTTTCGGAAATCGATGTCATTAAAATTAATTTATTTTCAGACGATGTAATTAAATAAATTCTTGACTGTTGCCAGATGTTTATCGAAGTCGTAAAATATTTGATAAAAGTTTGAAGACCATATCTTCTGTATATATTTTAAACTTATCTTGTGCTCATCCAACTGGTTAGATAACTTAGTGTTATAGGTACCGGGGGCACAGGATGGCGTTATATATTTTAAATGAAGCATTTAGGGTTCTTTATTATCACGGTATTTATACTTCCAATAAGAGAAATGCTTTAAATATTGGAAAAATTCATATTTTTACTATTTTAAATCAAAATAAGGTTTTTTTCTAATGAATAATGAATACATTTGTGTGCAGGCCTTTGCGCCTATTGATCATTTTTAATTAAATGTTCTTGAAACGCTTACATTTTAAACGAAAAAGTGTTATTCTTCTGCTACTAAAATTGATTGGGTTATGAAGATTTGATTTACCTTAGGCTAGTAAATGCATGCCTCGAAGAAAGGCTTTCCATTGATTGGTGGATCGTTGGAGAGACGACTAGAAAATGGAGTAAAATCACCAAAAATATTAATATTTAAAGCTTCATAACTCGGTCAATTTTTGTCGCAGAAAGAGTGATTTAAAACATGTTAATGTTTTAATTGTAATTATATTGATTCGAGCAGTACAAAAATTTTACATAAAGTATTTTTCAAATAAAGATTTTTTCCTTTTTATTACGACATTGAAATTATTAACTGGATCTTTATTAGAATGGATACCGTATATAATTTATTAGTTCTTTATTTTTGGGGAATATACAAAATCCTGGATATATTATAATATCGCAAATGTAGAGAGTTTGGACATGTATTGCAACTATATATTCACAAAAGAATAAAAATTACTTTTATGAAGGATGATATATTGAAATATTGGAACAATATTTAAAGGAGAAAGAGTTTGAATTAAAAATTTCAACATAGATTAAGAAAAATTTGATTAGATTAGACATAGATTAAGAAAATGGAAAAATTTCAACCTATATTTACAAGATGAAAAGATTTCAAAAATTTCCTTTGCGTAATGTAAATTATCTTCTTTTTTTTTCTTTTTAAATTTCAGGAACTTTGGCAATTGAGTCCAGATGCAAGACCTTTACAATTTTGGGAGTTTCTTGATCCCAAAACTGTAGGAACTCACGTTGTGACACAGCTGTCATTTGGCGGGGAAATTTACGCCTCTGTCAAATTCATTTCCCTCAAGTCAGAATATACTGAAGACATAAAGGCTCAAGTGAAGGTTTCCCTCGCCAAATCTGGCGCTTTTGACGTTGATGCCCAAGGTGAGTGGTATATTTTTGGTAAATTTAGAGCAGTTGTGGTGGGAGGCATCAAATGAAATCTAAAAGGATAATTTTTAAGATTTCCATTATTTACAGTACTGTGCAAATTAATTGGGACAAACAGATTTTTTAAGAAAATTGTTCCTTTCTCGGGGATTTACTGCCTCAAACCGTTTTCAACTGCATCTTCTTAGAACACGTGACTGCCCTTGACTAGTCTAAACCGGTTTGACCACATGATCATGCCATGTCGAAAATTTTTCCCTTCAGTTGCTGTAAAAAGTGGTCGCTTGTGTGAATTCCCTCCTTCTGACGTGTATTAAAAAAATGGATATCACTCCCAGGAAAAGGACTAGAATTGTTACCCTTAGTCAGCATACTTCTATGACTGTGAGGGATATTACTGCAGTAATTTTAGTTGTAAAATCCAGTGTTTCTAGGATTATTAATCAGCAAAAGAATTTTGGGACATTGTCTCCAAAATGAAAGAGTAAATGTGGACGCAAACGCAAGACCACACTTCGAACAGGCAAATTTCTTGTTCGAAATAGTACAATGCATCCTTACAAAACAAGTAGAGATCTTCAGAGAGAATTATTAGCTACTGGTTTGAGCATGAACTCATCAACAGTTCGAGGATGGCTTAGTGAAGCTGGGAGATTTGCAAGAAAACCAATAGAAAAACAGTTATTGACACCTGCAATGAAAACAACAACAACAAACATTTGGATTGGGATAGAAAATATCAATTCTGGACTGCACAAGATTGGAAGAAGGTAATATTCAGCGACAGAACGCATTTTCTTGTGCAATGGTTTCGATCAAGATTTGTAAGGCGAAGTAGTGGAGAACCCACCAGGGAACAACATCTTATTCAAACAGTTAAGCACCCTCAGAAACAGATGTTTTGCGGTTATTTTACTTCTGAAGGACCTTGCAGCTTAGTACCAGTTGAAGGGATGATGAACTCTAAATAATACATTTCTATAATAGAAAGTAAAATTGTGCCTACGATGCAAACTTTCGCTTGTAGTGTTGGTGTCTTTCGACAAGATCTTGCCCCATGCCATACTTCTAAGCTAACAAGGAATTTTTTTTCAAAAACAGAAAATAACGGTTTTGGATTGGCCTGGTAATTCTCCTGATGTAAATCCCATTGAAAATTTGTAGAGCATTGTAAAGACACGTCTGAGTAAAATGGGCTGCTCAACAAAGAAAACAATGATTGAGAATGCTATAAAAGTTTGGTTTCGTGATGACGAGATCAAAAATTTAGGTTCTAATTTAGTGGAATCCATGCCAAACCGTGTACAGGATCTCATTGAAGCTAGAGGAGGACATATTTTGTATTAGATTGCTATACCGTGCATGTAAGTTAACCTATACTAATTAAACAACATTTGTGAAAAATTTTGTGTTTGTCTCAATTAATTTGCACAGTACTGTATATGCTATGCATATTTATTACGTCATTAAATTTCAGAATAACTGAAAATTCATGCACCTTCTAAAGGGTGTTCCAAAATTAACGCAATATTTTTAGTTGCCACCATTCGTGCAGTAGAGTGTTGGCAACATTATTTAAAAAAAAAACATTTGACAGATGTTAGTTTAGTGTTAGTATAAAGGGAGTTTACAGGATAGAATAACGTGTTTACGCAAGATTTGAATTAAACAATAAAAAAAGGTTCTTTTTTAAATTGTTATATTTTGTTGAATCGCAAAGTGCACTGAATAGGGTTGTGTATGGAATAACACATAGGGAAAAGGGCCTCCACAGCGCTTCTGGCACATATGCACTCTTTTGTCGACATTTTCCTTGACCATTTTGCATAAATGGGGCTGAATTTCGTTAATACAGCTTTGAATTTCCTACTTTAATGCAAGCATGCTTGTGAGCTTGTTGGTATAAACCTTTGACTTTAAATAACCCCCTTAAAAAGAAATCCCATGGTGTTAAATCACACGATCGAGGGAGCCAATTCTCAAATTTTCGAATTGTGACCGTCAGAATTTAATTATTTTTGAAATATTGTTCGACAATGAAAAACGTTGTTCTATCGTGTAACGATTCATTTTTACTAATCCTAAACTATCAACTGTCAAATGGTTTTTTTTTAATAGAGTTGTCTACGCTTTATTGCACTAATGGGGGCAAATTCAAATCTTGCGTTGATTTTGGGACAATCATTATAAAAACGCTTTAGAAATGCAATAAAAAATAACTTTTCTTTTCTTGTTTTTGTATTATGTATAAAAATACAGTTTCGGTTCATTGTTTTCTGATTCTTGACAAAATATACCGCTTTTGTTCGTTCTTCTAACTTTTCACACTTTTTTTTTAAATTGAAGAATTCAAAATAGTTTATCTAAAAAAAGCTAACGCAGTTTGTTAAAGAAATTCCATTGAAAATATCATAAACACAGCTAACAAAAAGAAAATAACTAAATGGACATTGATAATGATTATCGCTTTAAAAAATGAAACGCCATTAATGTAATTATTTAAAATTGAATAACGAAACTGATATGGATAAAAGCTAGCAACTCTAATAGAAAACATAGAAATAATTTCTTTAAGGGTTATTACGTAATACGAAATTTGGTGACCATTTTATCCGCACTTGCTTAATATTAGAAATTACTTACTATTCAAAAGGGACGTAATATTACTACTCTAAACAATATTGAGGATTTTTTAACTGGTGGTAATTATATGCGTCATATCTTCTCCAATATTGTGAAATTGTTCGTTATTTATTTAATGAATTAAATTTACTCGGTATTATGAAAATAGAGAATTTATTCTCTTTAGAACGTTGCCATTAATCAATGATGTGTTTATTTGTAACCTTCAATGTAAATATATTCTTAAGATCATGCAAGTTATTACATTTTGTATTTACTTTGCATAAGTTATGTGATTTCGGATTCATTACTTTACTCTCATCTTGTACTCCATGTTTTAAAACATAAATATTTTATTGAAATTTAAGTATAAAAAACAGAAAAAATTTATCCTCTGAATGCTGCAAATTAGATTTACACATGATTTTAGTGCAGTTTGTCTCATGTCAGGTAACTCCTTTAATTAAAATAATAATATGACTAAAATTTATTTTGATTACGTACAGTGGCTCAAAAAATTGAGAGTAGACTTTACGTTTACTTGATAAATGCGACTTTCAATATAAATAACACATTACCGGGAAGTGCAAACATGTTTTTATTTTTACCCATAACAAATGGTTTCATTTAGAGTAAAAATAAAGAAAAAATAAACAAAAAACTTCTAAATTGAAATGTTTCAGAAGCATTTTAAATAAACATACGCAGAAATTTGCCTCAAAAAATTGAGAATACACCAATGAAATTTTTGCAATATCTCGCATAGAAAAAAGTCTCACTATTAAGTTGCATGCCTTTTGGCTCTTATAATGGCCTCTAAACCCCATGGTACCGATTCGTCCCATTTTTGGTGGTATTTGAAGATATTTTCCCCTTCTTCTTGCAACATTTGTTTTAAATGGGTTTTGTTTCTATTTTTCTGTGTTTGAACCACTTTTTCAAGTATGGTGCACGAATATTCAATGGCATTGATGTCGGGTACTGTGGTGGTGTGTGTAACTGCTCTTTATAATGAAAAAGACACCATATTTTGACGTTATGTGCATTCTGTTCTGTTATTCCAAATTAAACCATTTGTAATGTGTAAAAATAAAAACATGTTTGCACTTCCCGGTAATAAGTTATTTACATTGAAAGTCGGATTTATCAAGTAAAATTAAGGTGTAATCTCAATTTTTTGAGCCACTGTATATATTTTGAAGGAACAGAATGTGCATATCTGATTTTTTTGAAATTTAAATTAGAATTTTAAGCACATTTTTGGAGCTTTTCCGCAATAACTTCCAAAAATATTACAGAACAAAACGTTTATATATATATATATATATATATATATATATAATCTTAAAATTCAAAGAATTATCCAACCAAGAATACCAGTTTTTTTACCGCATAAAATTTTCTTTCTGCATTTATTCATTTTTGAAAAAAGTCTTTTAAGCAGGTTTTCTAACAAGAAGGTATAGACAGGTTAGAATTCTGAACCAATACTAACCGCATGAAGAAAACAATAATGCAAAAACACATAAGAATTCTAGAAGAACACCATTCATAAAAATCACTATTAAAATTGCAAATATCTTTCTCGTTTTGGTTTTATAATCCGAACTGCTACCCATATTAATACAAAAAAATAATAAAAAGCACAAAACTGAGTAAGTCAATTTTTATCCTCAACACAAAACATTACTGACAAAGCAGATTTCAAGAAAGCAAACGATATATTTATTTAATTCTGAAACGAATTTGTAAAAGATTAAAATTTATATTTAAAATATGCTTGAAGTTGAAGAAAAGTGCAAAATTTTACATTGATTTATTTAGGTTAGTAATTAGGTCATATGGTTAAAAGTCTAGAATCAATAGAATATATTAACTTTTTTAAAATTTTAGGGAATCTAAATTAAAATTAAAGAAATCTATATCTATACTTATAATAAAGCTCAATGTGTGTGTGTGTGTGTGTGTGTGTGTTGGCGCTCTACAGGCCAGACCGTTTGACATACAGCTACCAAATTTGGTACATGTATACCTTGGAGGTTGGGAATGTGCACCTGGGGTTTCTTTTTTCGAATTTTTAATTAGAATTTTAATTATTAATTAAAAACTAACTTTCCCGCCAAAAAAATCTTCCATTTTCCCCACCGCCAACTTTTTCGCCAAAAAAATCTTCCATTATCTCCAGCACCAAGCGAGAAAGGCTTCCGTTTTTTTTTTTCTCCCAACAGTAATAAGGCTAGGGTTAAAATTTTTCGGCGGATTATTTCAATCGGTTCGGTTTATTTTCTTAATGTTTGATGCATTTAAAATTAAACATTGTTAATAAATCAATCTTTCAGATTCATTCTGAAGTACTTTTGAATTAAAATAAAACAGAATAAAGGAAATTAAAAATTTCTAATCCGCATAGCGTTACCCCAACTGGCGTAGAAAAAATCACGTATTTGCGTTACGTAACCGGCGAAGAAAATTCACGCATGCGCATTCTGTTCTGATTGTTGCCATGACAACATTATCAATGGATGATTTAAATTATTTTTGGGTTAGTTGCATGCTTTTGTAAGTAAATTTTATTTATGTTAGTTATATATTTTTTGTATATGCTTATAGTTTTAAGTACAACGTTTTTTAAGTAGTTTTTTTAAAACCTGTTTTCAACCGTTTATTTTAAACGATTCGTTTTATTTTCTTAGTGTTTGATGCATTTAAATTTAAACATTGTTAATAAATCGATATCTCATAATGAATCTAAGAAAATTTTGTTGACCAACTCTTGAGATATTACATAAATTAAAAAAGATATTCTTTAGTGCCCATAAAGTTTAAACGCTGAGTGACTCTATTTTCAGTAATCAGATTATAAAAAAATGCTTTGTTTCAGTAAAAAATATTATTATATTAATTGAAGATAAATTCTTTCCACTTTAATTTAAAGCATAAATTCTACGGGTGCTAACAGAAAATGAGGGAGATACATATTACGTTATGACTGAAGGCCTTTATAATATTATGAATGAATTATATGATAATCAAAATTTGAAGTTTTAAAATATTTTGATGAAGAAGCTATTAAAGTAGAAATTGCATAAAATATTTAATTATTAAAATTTTAACGAACATTAAGATTGGCGAACCGGCTGGTCGCCAAAGGCGGCTAGTATATAATAAAATGAATATAAGGCCATAAATCTTAAATAGCATGAATTATATGCCTATCAAAATTTAAAGCTTAAATATAGTTTGTTGAAGAAATTTATTAGACGAAATCCTATGAATTATTTTATTGAAAATTTTAGCGATTATTAATTTCAAACAAAAAGTCAGTCATTAATGATGTCTGATAATAAAAATCAAGAACTTTTAAAGAAAACTTATTATTAAGATTTCTAAAAATCGTTTAGTTCAATTGATATTCTCATTTGAATTCTTTTAGATGATAAAAGAAATTTATATATTGTATGATATTTTATACAATTTTTTTAATATCAGAAATATTAAACGTGAAAGTATTTTTATCCCTAGCAATGAAAGTCATGTCAACTAGTTTGGAGTCGAGAACAGGTATCATATTATCTCTTAAAGTGGAAAAGAAAACTTTATTACAATTGTTTCCTTAAATATCTAACCGCTAATTTTTGTTCATTATTTAAAGCCAAAGAAGAAATATCCTGTTTATTGTTCGCACCCCTTTACACGGAGAGTAATAAAAAATAATTACAATAACCCCAGAGCCAACGGACAATTAAATGAATAGAAAACCTAGATATTTAAGTTTTTAATGTTAATATCATGTCGTATGACAAAAAGAGGAAGGTTCATGGGAAATAGTTAGAACAGTTATAAGCCCACTTGTGCTATTTCACCCTGAAGGTATATTGTTAAACTGAATGATCAGGACGCTGCGACAACATCAGGAGTAGGGTTTAGTACTGAGGACCATAAACGATCACGGTACCATCTCTC
This sequence comes from Argiope bruennichi, assembly GCF_947563725.1. Lineage (NCBI taxonomy): Eukaryota > Metazoa > Arthropoda > Arachnida > Araneae > Araneidae > Argiope > Argiope bruennichi. Next base: position 78,354,299 of record NC_079161.1, on the reverse strand, counting down.
ACGCAGGAGGCACATCCTATCGCTCCATCCCACATCATTGTTATCTATACCCACCATAATGACGAGAACCAACCACCATATCGGGAACTTCTCATAACCATTTTTGAGGCGTTTCTCCCCTTTGGGACGCATAACAGATATAACCACAAGCTGACTACTCCGACTCGCCAGAAGCCACACAGAGAAATCTAAATAACTGAACACTGGCTGGAATGTGGTTGGGTCTTAAGGGTCATCACCGATCACGGTACAACCCATCCCTTGGGAAGTATTTCCCGTCATCGATTGAAGGAGTCATATTCCCACCTTTCTCTGTATTCATAAGGGTAGCGAGAACCAATCACCATGCCGGAAGCTTCTTATTCTCAATTACGAGATACCTCTTCGTGGGGCACAGAACAGGTATATGAAGCTTTGGCTAATGGATTTCAATCCATTTTATATGGTGACATACGACATTTTACGTTTTAAATGATTGCATCATTTATTTTTGTTAACAGGGAAGCTGGAAAAATTGGCTAAGAACATGACGAACAGGGCAAAGACGGAGATCGATTATTACGGGACAGTTCCCCTTGACGGCGTCCCCACGACCATCGAAGGACTGCGAGAGCTTGTCAGCAAATTCAAAGAACAGGTGGGAAAAGTCAACAATGGCATCGGGGTGGCGCTCTGTGCTGAATTTAGAGCCCTGGAGGAGTTTAATGATAAATTCAGGTTCCTGAAAAATAAGTGAGTAGAATCAAAGATTTGATACTATTGATTATCTTTGATACTATTTGTTTCTATACTATCTTTTGATACTATTTTTTTAAACAGAGACTTGAAGCGGGAGTGAAAAAGCATATTTCATTACGGGAGATGTAACGAAGATATGTTTTTAAAGCCTATATATAAACCTTCCAAATTTTACGATTTTTTTTTTTTGCCGAGAATTTTCTCGGATTTTTTTTCTACATTTCGCAGTTAATTCCCAAATGATTCTATTTTTCTTCTAAATGGAACAACCCTATGATTGTCAGGATCCAGGAACTGCCCTAGAACTGTGTAGTAACAACAAGTACTTTGTTCTTAATTATTGTAGATTAACTTTTTGTTGTTTATGTTTTTATTAAGGGATTATTTAATAGTCGTGTAGTGATCGTAGCGCCATCTTTAATCATGTCATTCTAAAGCGCTACCTATCTACTTTCCCTAATACAATCTATGTATATACTTCTCCCGGGGAATCCCCGTTCTGTGTATACGTGCGCTAAGCAGCGATGTTCCGATAGTTGTTAGTGTAATAAAGAGTTTATTTTTCTAATAGCGATGAAATGCTTTACACTACACTCTACATGAACATCACCACAAATGGTGACCCGGATAAGAAATCACGCATCTCTTTTGATTCAATTTGATTAATATTATCTTACTAAGTTTCGTTTTGAAACGAAAGCGCACTTCATGATGGAGGAAATCTCAGCTGTGAGGATGCCTAACTTCATTCCGTCCGACCCTTCACTATGGTTTACGATGGTGGAGTCAACATTTGAATTGGCTATTCCAAAGCCAATTACAGCTTCTCGCACTAAATTCAACTACTGCGTGAGCACTTTGCCACCTGAAATCGCGATAACTGTGCGCGATATCATTCTTTCGCCAGATGCAACTGACCCTTACAGCCAACTTAAATCTGAGATAATTTCCCGATGCGGAGAATCAAAATCTCAGGAAATTCGTAAGTTATTGGCTGGAGAGCAGTTGCATGATAGAAAGCCGTCCGAGCTGTTAAGAATTATGCAAAGACGTGCCGAAAGTCACAATATTGCCGATTCTCTCTTACTGGAATTATTTCTTCAGCAACTACCATCTAATGTGCAATCGATTCTTGCCTCAATACAACCTTTGACACCTCAAAAAGCCTCTGAAATAGCCGACAAAATACTGGATATAACACCAAACCAGGTAAGTGCTGTTTCAAATGCAACTGCTACAGCTGATTCTGAACTGTTATCAGAAATTAAAATGTTGCGTAAAGAAATTGCACAGATGCGTCGCCATTCCAGAAGTCATTCACGGAATCGCCAACCTCGTTTTCGACGGAAAAGCCCTGCCAGTAATGATGATATCTGTTGGTATCATCGGAAGTACGACTCCAAAGCACAAAAATGCATTCCGCCTTGCAATTATCAGCCAAATCACAACGGCAAGGAGTAGCGGCGACATACGCCTCGCCCAGTAGTTCTCGTCGCCTTTTTGTTCGCGATAGAAAATCAAATGTAAATTTTCTTGTTGACACTGGCAGTGATTGTAGTTTGATTCCTGCGACTAGAAATGATAAACTGTGTACTCCGATTCAAAAATTCTTTGCAGCAAATGGTTCCATCATAAATGTTTATAAACAAAAGTTATTATCTTTAGATTTAGGTTTAAGAAAACAATTTGTTTATCCTTTTTATGTTTGTGATATTAAAACTGCAATTATTGGTGCAGATTTTTTACATCATTTTAATTTGCAACCTAATTTAAGAAATCGTTGTTTAAATGATATGTATACACATATAAATGCTCATGCTATTCTTAATAATACTGATGTTCATTCTGTAAAATCTGTATTTTGTAATGATGATTTTTCAAAGTTATTGAATGATTTTCCTAATATTGTTAAAGCTCCATGTGCAAACCAAACTGTAAAACATTCTGTTATGCATCATATTGAAACTTTTGGTTCTCCTGTTTATGCAAAACCTCGTAGGCTAGCACCCGATCGCTTAAAAATCGCTAAAATGGAATTTCAGCATATGTTGGATTTAGGCCATATGCGGCCATCCAACAGCAATTATGCCTCTCCTCTACATATGGTTCCGAAAAAGGGAAGTGACGATTGGCGTCCTGTTGGTGATTTTAGAGCTCTTAATGCTCAGACCAAAAAGGACAAATATCCGATTCCCAGTGTTTTGGATTTTACTAGCGAACTACATGGAACCACAATTTTTTCTCATATTGATTTAGTAAAAGCTTTTCATCAAATTCCGATTGCTCCCGAGGACGTTCATAAAACAGCTATTTGTACTCCGTTCGGACTCTTCGAGAGCACTCGGATGCAATTTGGTTTGTGCAATGCATCAAGTACCTTTCAGAGATTTATTGATGAAGTTACTAGAGATTTAGATGGTGTGTATGCTTTTATTGACGATTTATTAATTGCTTCAAAATCAATCGAAGAGCATAGACAACATCTCAGAGCTCTCTTTTCAAAATTAGACCATTATGGACTTACAATTAAATCTTCTAAGTGTACATTTGGTGTTCCTACCCTAGATTTTTTAGGATTTAAAGTTTCCAAAGAAGGTATTTCTCCAATTCCTGATCGAGTTAGTGCAATTCAAGAATTCCCACGACCCACTACCCTTACTCAACTTCGTAGATTTTTGGGTATGTTTAATTTTTACCGCAGATTTCTTCCCAAGGCAGCTCACATATTATCACCTTTGATTAAGTTTCTTGAAGGCCATACTAACAAAAAGAAATCACCACGGCCAGCAAAAAAATCTGAAACTACTCTGCAATGGTCTGAGGAAGCTGATAAGGCATTTTCTAATGCTAAGAAAGCTCTTGCCGAAGCTACCCTACTCAAACATCCGATTCCTGGAGCTCCTTTAAGTCTGTGGACTGATGCATCCTTATTTGCTATCGGAAGCTCTTTAAATCAACTTTCAAATGGAATTTGGGAACCTATTGCATTCTTCTCAATGAAACTTTCTAAAAGTCAAACTAATTGGTCAACATACGACAGAGAACTTCTTGCTATTTATGCTTCCATAAAAAAATTTCGACACATGCTTGAAGGTAGGGAATTTTCAATCTATACTGATCAAAGACCCCTTACTGAAGCCTTTAAGCAAAAGCCGGATAAATGCTCACCTCGTCAACTGAGACATTTAGACTTCATATCCCAGTTTTCTACCGACATTCGTTATGTCAAGGGTACAGAAAACATTGTTGCAGATGCATTGTCTCGCATTGAAATCAATTCAATTTCAAAGAAAAATTTAAATTTTAATGACATTTCACTTGCACAGTTAAATGATTCTGAACTTAAAGAATATCTGAAGTCTTCAAATTGTAAAATAGAAAAGCAATATTTTCCCTTAGAGGATGTAACCTTGTATTGTGACTTATCTACTAATTCACCTCGTCCGTACATTCCAAATTCTTTTCGTTCAATAGTTTTTGAAAATATTCACAATCTTTCTCATCCTGGCATTCGAGTAACAAGAAAGCTGATTACTAAACGTTATTTTTGGCCAAACATGAATTCATTTATTAAAAATTCTGTTCAATCTTGTCATAATTGCCAACGTTCTAAAATTCAAAAACATACAAAATCTCCTATAGGCACTTTCGCTTTGCCAGATGCTCGATTTGCCCATATAAACATTGATTTCATAGGACCACTCCCACTATCTGATGGTTATAAATATTGTATGACAATAGTTGACCGATTTACCAGATGGCCGGAAGCTATTCCTACTTCAGATATAACTGCTGAAACAACATGTAAAGCCCTAATTCATAATTGGATATCTCGTTTCGGTTGTCCAGTAACTATAACTACAGATCAAGGTAAAAATTTTGATTCACATCTATTTAGACATTTGAATAATATTTTGGGCACAAATCGAATCCGCACAACGTCCTACCATCCCCAATCCAATGGACTTGTAGAACGTTTCCACAGGGATCTTAAGAGTTCTATTATAGCCCATTGTCAACCAAACTGGACTGAAACTATTCCCATAGTTTTACTCGGAATTCGATCTGCAATTAAACCGGACATTAATGCCACATGTGCTGAATTAGTCTTTGGTACAACCCTCAGATTGCCTTCTGACATTTTAACCTCAAAAGTAGATCTATCAGTACCAACAGATACTTATGTATCAAAATTCAAAGCACTAATGCAATCTATAAATCCTATCTCTACGTCTAGACACTCGGTTAAACCTATTTATATTCATCCATCCTTAAGTACTTGCTCTCATGTATTTTTGAGAGTGGACAGTGTTAAACCTCCTCTTTCACCTCCTTACACTGGTCCACACCTTGTAATCAGCAGGAAAGATAAAACTTTTGTATTAAAAGTTAATAATAAAAATGTCACAGTTTCCATAGACCGTGTCAAACCTGCATATGTGTTGACAGGATCTAATGACTCGTTACCTTCTATACCTGCAACTATTCATAAAACTCAAGGTGAACTTTCTTCTAAAAATGAACAATTACCGACAAAACCAACTACCACTCGTAGTGGACGTCATGTCCATTTTCCAACGAGATTAATTACTGAGATATAAATTGTTATGTATATATATATATATATATTGTAACTGTAATTTTATGTATTTCATATATTATTGCATCTATTTACTTCAATTTCTATTTACCATTGAAACCATTATCCTATATTATACTTATTGTATTATGTGATGTTTTATTTTTATGCGCGTATAATTATCTTGTATTATTACATTTGTCGTTCTCCTTGTTCACTAGGGGGATACTCATGTAGTGATCGTAGCGCCATCTTTAATCATGTCATTCTAAAGCGCTACCTATCTACTTTCCCTAATACAATCTATGTATATACTTCTCCCGGGGAATCCCCGTTCTGTGTATACGTGCGCTAAGCAGCGATGTTCCGATAGTTGTTAGTGTAATAAAGAGTTTATTTTTCTAATAGCGATGAAATGCTTTACACTACACTCTACATAAACATCACCACAGTCGTTATTACACATCCTCACCTCGTTCATGTTTTTTTTTTATGAAAGGAGTTATTTAATAGAACTGTTCGTTATTACTCATCCTTGCCTCGTTGATGTTTTTATTAAAGGAGTTATTAAATAGAACTGTTCGTTATTACACATCCTTGCCTTGTTGATGTTTTTATTAAAGAAGTTATTTAATAGAACTGTTCGTTATTACACATCTTTTCCTCGTTGATGTTTTTATTAAAGGAGTTATTTAATAGAACTGTTCGTTATTACACATCTTTTCCTCGTTGATGTTTTTATTAAAGAAGTTATTTAATAGAACTGTTCGTTATTACACATCCTTGCCTTGTTGATGTTTTTATTAAAGAAGTTATTTAATAGAACTGTACGTTATTACACATCTTTTCCTCGTTGATGTTTTTATTAAAGAAGTTATTTAATAGAACTGTTCGTTATTACACATCCTTGCCTTGTTGATGTTTTTATTAAAGGAGTTATTTAATAGAACTGTTCGTTATTACACATCTTTTCCTCGTTGATGTTTTTATTAAAGAAGTTATTTAATAGAACTTTTCGTTATTACACATCCTTGCCTTGTTGATGTTTTTATTAAAGGAGTTATTTAATAGAACTGTTCGTTATTACACATCTTTTCCTCGTTGATGTTTTTATTAAAGAAGTTATTTAATAGAACTGTTCGTTATTACACATCCTTACCTTGTTGATGTTTTTATTAAAGGAGTTATTTAATAGAACTGTTCGTTATTACACATCTTTTCCTCGTTGATGTTTTTATTAAAGAAGTTATTTAATAGAACTTTTCGTTATTACACATCCTTGCCTTGTTGATGTTTTTATTAAAGGAGTTATTTAATAGAACTGTTCGTTATTACACATCTTTTTCTCGTTGGTGTTTTTATTAAAGAAGTTATTTAATAGAACTGTTCGTTATTACACATCCTTACCTTGTTGATGTTTTTATTAAAGGAGTTATTTAATAGAACTGTTCGTTATTACACATCTTTTCCTCGTTGATGTTTTTATTAAAGAAGTTATTTAATAGAACTGTTCGTTATTACACATCCTTACCTTGTTGATGTTTTTATTAAAGGAGTTATTTAATAGAACTGTTCGTTATTACACATCTTTTCCTCGTTGATGTTTTTATTAAAGGAGTTATTTAATAGAACTGTTCGTTATTACACATCTTTTCCTCGTTGATGTTTTTATTAAAGAAGTTATTTAATAGAACTTTTCGTTATTACACATCCTTGCCTTGTTGATGTTTTTATTAAAGAAGTTATTTAATAGAACTGTTCGTTATTACACATCCTTACCTTGTTGATGTTTTTATTAAAGGAGTTATTTAATAGAACTGTTCGTTATTACACATCTTTTTCTCGTTGGTGTTTTTATTAAAAAAGTTATTTAATAGAACTGTTCGTTATTACACATCTTTGCCTCGTTGATGTTTTTATTAAAGGAGTTATTAAATAGAACTGTTCGTTATTATACATGTGTTCATTATTACACATCATAGCCTAGTAATTCGTAACGGAGGAACATGTTATTAAGTGGGTATTGGGTTCTGGTGTCAGATATAAACGTTAAATAAAGCGAAATCCTGATAATTGGTGACTCGGACTTGATTTGAATGTGAAACCTTCTGATCTGGAGTTTCAAAAATGTTATCAATGGTGCATATAGTCTTTTGTGACGCCATGCAGTGACCCGACTGAGAGAAAAGAGTGTAGTTCAACTCATCCCTTAATGATTGAACTAACTGCAACATAAAGAATGAGGGAACCTTATGGCGGAATCGTTATTTCGAAACCTATTAAAGCAAGAAATTATCCATAAGAATATTTTCCCCTCGACTTCCTGATATACCAAAACATACATTCTGTTCTGGGCTTCATACTATAGTGAAGAAGGCGGAATATGGATTTTGGTGATCTTGACTTCCACCAATAGCTCCAAAATTTGATGAAGACCAACAATGTTAATGACAAAATCGCATGTTAGATTTAATTTGTCTAAATAGTTGTGTTTTTGTGTTATCATATTCTCATGGACATGGAATCACAAACAGCTCTTTACTACATAAACGGATGTGTTTCAAATTTTTTTAGAAAACTGAAATTTGACGAAAAAGAGAGACAAAATTTAACCCAATTCAATACATTTTTGAACTTGGTTATAGGCAGATGGATAGACACAACTGATTTAGTTTTAGTTTAGTTTAGTTATATGAACGTCCCGTTGTAAAGCAATACTAGGGCTATTCTGGGACGGACCTCGTAATTTTGTACCGCGGTCAGATGACGAGGACGACACCTGAGCTGGGATCCCTCTCTCCACACTACACCACACCAGCAGGAGGACGTTTGGTCCTGGCGGATTTAACGTGCAACAGATCCCCTTACACGACGGTTCTTCGGTGGAATCGGGTCTCGAACTGAAACCCTACGGTTCACGAGCCGAGACCTTATTACCAGGCCACCGCGGTTCAGACACAACTGGATACCAACGGGAGAGATTTCATCAAAAACGCCTTGCGTTGTCCCTAATAAAGGTGCAATTCTCTAACATTAATTTTTTACCATGATCAAAGTCTTGAATATCGCCAGTTCTCAGATATTTATTTACAGAGTCCCTCACATAAGCGTTCTGTGCTCTTCTTCGCAGTATAGCAAAGAAAACCGGGAATGCATTTTGAAAGCCTTTTTTTCCCAACCGAATGAGACTAGAATTTTATATGTAACTATAACTTTTGTAAAAAGATCACAAATTAAATTTCATTTATCTAAATCATCATGCTTTTGTGTTAAGGCGTTTACATGAATAATGTTGGACAAATGGTGAACCTTTTCAAAATTTAATAAGATCAACACTTTAGATACTAAAAAAAATTTCAATCATCCTTGTTGCTTTTTTTTGTTATAGCCTTTATTTGTAATGTGCACTAAACAAACATAAAAAGAATCAATGTAACTTTCAAAAGAATGAACTTAGAAGCGAAATTTAAATAGTTTTATGACGAAAACTAAACAGAAATTAAGAATATTAAATTTAAAAAAAAAATTAATATTTTCTTAAAAACAACTTGATTGTTTAACTCAGTCATCTACCTGAAATGGAAGTCTGTCTATCTTTGTGCATGCAAAAATAATATGTTATAAACGCCATGGGTAAGATGGAAGAAAATTACCATATATTTTTATTATCAGTATAAAAATTTTACATAAATAAATTCTTCAAATGGTAGATTTTCTACTATTTTGTCTATTGTTGTGGATGAGCAAACAACACGAAAAAATATTAACTGAATTTAAGATGAATATTCTTGGAATGTGATCTGATTGAAATTGACTTTGTCTTGTTGCTTTGATACAACATTGTACACTTATGCTAAATTATTAGTAACATATGATACTGTGGAAAGTATGAGAAATTTGGAAAGAGAACAGTACCGAAAATTTATATTATTATAGTTATTCACTAATAAGCATTTATTTCCAGAGCTCTGATCGACTCAATGGAAAACTTCAACTCCCTGTTCGATAATTTAAGAGAAGCAAAAGGACTGTTAAAAGGCCTTGTGAAATCATTACCAGAAACGGTGTCAAAGGAATATTTAGAAAAGGTATGAAACACTTAATCAAGCATTTATATTTATTTAACTAGAAGTCCTCGGTGACCATCTGCTCACTCATTATATCAATAGCATTAACTTAATCATATCAATCAAATTTTATAAACTACTTCTTAAAATTCCAAGTGAAAACACTATTTTAAATTACACTAACCGCCTTTGGCGAATAGTTTGTTAGTCCAGAGTTTTGATTTTTTAGTGTGTTAAATTTTATGTATTTAAGTAAAGCATTTTACTATTGTTTGATGAAAAACATAAATTGAATTGAATACGTTTGCTGCAAATTAAATAGGATGCATATTACAAAATAAAAACGGAAAGGAAAAACCTAATACTGAGTTAATGAATTGTGAAAACACATGTTTGAATGTTTTGATGGATGAGTTTGAATTCCAACATACAAGGGGTGTTCAAATGAAAAGGTTCGAAACGGCACTATGGGTATAAATGAAGACTTTATTCAAAGTATACACTATAGGCCTGAGCACAACGATCCCATTGATAAACGAGCCGAGGGATTCCTTGTTCCGAGAATTCCTGTGGCCATGACTAAACACAGCCTTTTGCAGCATTCATGAGTTCGCTGTCCTAGTTGAAACGCTTCCCTTTCAGATGTTTTTTCAGGGGACCAAACACATGAAATTCACAGGGTGACATGTGCGGGCTGTACGGTGGATGTTCAAGCTCCTCCCACCTCAATTTGGTCAGTTCCCCGTGTGTGACCCGGGAGGTGTGTCATGGAGCAGAATCACACCCTTCGTGAGTAGCCCAGGTTCTTTTGTTCTTGATGGACCTGCATAATCTTCGGAGTGCCTCACAGTACACATCGGAGTTAACGGTGTTTCTGTGTTCGAGGAATTTATCAAGTAGTGAACCTTAGACTGCGAACTCAAGGACGCTGGGAAGGACTGGGTCTCGTCACGGCTACAGGAATTCTGGGAACAAGGAATCCCTCGGCTCGTGAATCAATAGGATCGTTGTGCTCAGGCCTATGATGTATACTTTGAATAAAGTCTTCATTTATACCCACAGTGTCGTTTCGTACCTTTTTCATTTGAACATCCATTGTAGCATTTATAAACACTGTTACAGATAGTGTTTCAAACTGAAAGAAAAATGTTATTAAAATTAAAAGAATAGATTATACGGTAAATATCATTTTAAAGGAATTTATTAAGTCTTGATACAAATACTATCTTTATAAGATAATTTATTTGGAAGATATGGACATCCATTTCCGTAGGTAAGACATAAAGATTACATCTCTCCTGAAGTTTATTCTATTTTTGCACTCGATTAACTTTCTATTTGAAACCTCCTTACCTTCGATGAGATCTCCATTTCCAGAACAATTCCAATAATATTTTGTAGCCGCAATGAAGTTGTAAAAACGTTCAATGGATAAGTCTGAAATTAGTATGATTATTTGCTTATATTTGACTGTTGCCATTCACTAATAAGTAAGAAGCGTGATTTCTGTGCCACATGCATTAGTGCATGTGATACATGCAGATTTGTACAAAAATTAAAATCCCTCTGGCTACAGAGGTTGGGGACTTTGCCAAGATTTCATTTTGAGATATCGAGTTGTTTCGTCAATTATTTAAGAAATATATTTTGTTAAAAAGAAATTGAATGAAAGAAAATATCATTAGAGATGGTATTTTTTAAAAAGCAAATGCATAAACCTATACAAAAAATTTAGCGATGTTCCCCATTAATAGCATTATAAACACGAATTCTTTATTGGGTTAATACATAACATAGAAAAAGAACATAAGGAGAGGGAATTGGGTTATTAACAATTTCTTTTAGAAGTGGTTTCAACTAGAACATTCAAAAATTGATAGACAGATGAATGTTTAGCAATAATTTGATTGCTGTGATCATTATGGCAGTTGAAAGTTTTCCTATAGACTTATTTCTGAGTTTATGACTTTAAATTATATTGGTCGGTGGGGGTTTCCAAGAAGGTTTTCTTCCAAATTAAAGACAATAGTTCACTAGGTTTTCCATTAGAATTACCTAGGAAGCCAAAATGTTGGTTTAAAAAATACATCTGGTTGAAATCAGTACCTCTTGACATAATCAGTGCCTCTTCCTGCCGCCAATGTCAAAAAGCAAGATATGTATTAAGGTAAACAACGGAATAAAGTGCATTGAATTAATATGCATTGGCGATTGTCGAGTGAGTTCTCTATAAAAATATTACTCAGGAAAGTGAAATACAGCCATTTTGTCATTCAAATTATAAAAGTTCGTATGTCAGAAACTCCATCTGGGTGAAATCTATTTGTTGGTACTTCTTCCTAAAGCCAATGAATGCCAAGTCGTCAATGTCGAAAAGTAAAGTAGCTGCTAAGAAAAGCAATACAATGAGGGATTTTGAATAATTAATATACTGTTGAAGTCTTTGACATATTTTTCATAAAAATTAATCTAGGAAACCAACAAGGTAAAGATTAATAAATACATTTGGATGAAATCTATTAATCGGTGCATTTTCATATTGTCAATGGATGACAAGTCAGCAATGCCAAAAAGCAAAAAAGTTGCTAAGGTAAACAATGCAATAAATCGCACTGAGTTATGTTGTTGTTGCTATCCCCCTTGGATTGAACACTAATTCAAACCAAACCAAAGAGACAGAATTGCATGATAATATTGTAAACTGACTCCCCCTCATTCACCAGCTGTCACATAGAGTCATCCAATACAGTCAATGATATGAGGGGGAGAAGTATCGGCCGAGCAATGGCAAGGGGTATACATCTTTTTGGCCTCTGATGAAGCAAAGACTTTTTATATGGTCAGACCTTAGCCTAGAAAAGAGCATTTGAACACTCCTTGGACTGGTGCCGCCAGAGACAAGCCTGGACACCCACCGACATACCAGTCATGTTCTGGGGAAATCCTCCATTTCGTTTTAGTTCTTAGTTTAAACAAGGCATGGATTTCTGCGGCCTGTATTCTAGAAGAGGGGGGAGGGATTGGGACTTAGGCTTCTTTCCTTGACCAGAGTATCTGCAATTTCATTTCCGTGGATGCCCACATGAGAAGGGACCCATTGTATGCTCACTGACCCGGTCCTTGCGAATGTAGTTAATTTGGAGATAATGTCTTGGCTCAACTTATCAAGAATATGTGACCAGTCCTTTAAGTATTGTATTGAGCTCTTGCTATCTGTGAGAATCCAAATTTGAGAATTATTAGCCTCCAAGGCGACGTCCAAAGCTCTGTTAATAGCAAGAAGTTCAGATCGAAAAACTCAGCTATGGTCTAAGTTTCTAAAACAATGCCTCTATTTCCGGATAATTATGTTTTTAATAGCTCCATAAGTTAGGGGACTGATGCCTATTTAGAAGGTTTATGTACAAACTAAATATAACAATTAAAATAATATGATTTTAATGTCAAACAGTTTGGCGGAATTATAAATTATTCATCTAAACAATTTATGGTCTGAACTGTATGGTCTGAAATTATTCATCTAAACAACTGTTGGTCTTCTGAGGTGACTAGCATTACATATAAGAGAAGCATTAAAGTAATCTAGAAGTAAAAAATAGTAACATAAGTTGCAAAATGGGATATCTGTAGTTCTTATGGTGTTTTCTTGCTCACATGAACGACTCTCCACATATTGAAAATGTTCAAATGACAGATATTTATAACATAACACAGGATGTCATTTGAATTGTATAAATATAAATAAGTTGAACAGTTCTATTTACTGATTTATCAGAAAAATAGTCGTCTTTGGCGACTAGCTTGTTCGTCTAGATTATTGACTTTTAGGCAATGGAACGATTAATATTGAATACATTAAAAAATTCAATGAGTTACTTGATAAGATTGGAAGGCATGGATTTAATTGGATCCACCTACAACTAATTTCTGAGTCACAAATTTAAAAAAAATCTATATACTACGAAATAAAGTGGAAGTGGAAATCCTACTTTAAAGGGAAAGTTCAAAGAAAGCAATTTTTTAATATTGCATTTAACATTGGCAAAAGACGTGATTGAGTAAGTTGATGGATGAGTTTGAATCTCGTGGCAACATTTTTTCAGACTGAAACCAAGTAAATAAAAAAAAAAATTGTTCAAAAACGAAATTAATATTATTTAAAAGGGTAATTTTTTAATTTTAATATAATGCAATAACCACTTTTGAAAAATATGAATATCGGTTTTCATATGCAAGGCATAACGATTATACATCCTTGATTATTAAGCCTATTTTGGAACTCAATAAGACTTAGTTTAATATTTGTTTCTCACAGCCTGACATCTTTTACACATTATTTCCTCTGCATGAATTGAGTTTTTACTGACATGGCAAGTCCATAACCGAGAAATTCTAATGATATTTTGCAGCCCTATTAATCATTTAGGCTAAGTATTGAATTAAGTGAAGCTGTAAAAACGTCCAATGAAGCCGTCTGAAACATTTGTATGGTACTTTGTTTACATTTGGCGGTTTCCATTCAACGATAAGTAATAAAAGCGATTTTTGTACCACGTATGTTAGTGTTTTAAACATATGCATTAATTGTTTTAAAAGCAAAGCAAAGCAAAAGCTATAGCAAATGTAACTGTAATTGCTTACAGAATCAGAATCGTGAAATATATCTGTATTTCTTCGATATACATAATTCTATTTGTTATAACCTTGATGTTAAAATTAGAATTTTAAGTCATTTTTTTCCCGAATAGGTGATTGATTTTTCCGGAAGATTGACCAAAACCATACGAGTGTTCTACGACGTAATTGGTAATTTGGATTTAGAAGCAGGCTCAGAACAACTCAGCCCAGCCTTGAATGCCTTTGACGAGAACTCTGCTGTCACTGGAGATCAAAGGTACACCAGGGAAATCAAGCAAATCATCGAAGACAACGTAAGTTGATTATCAATCTGATTCATATCAAGTTATTCATCTAGACCCTGTCTACGTTCAAAAATCTCTAGGATTTATTTTATTCCAAAAGAATGATAATAGATATCTAAATCCAAATTTGTGTTACACTTTGAAATAGCTACCCTTTGCAAAAAGTCCATGTTTGCTATTGTCTATGGAAAGATGTAAATGAGGATGGCATTTTCTTTTGTCTATTCTTCAGCACCTTCACAGTTGTACTTTTTCAGAACTTGAGAACCGTTGCCTATTTTGATATTTTTCGTTTGAGGACAAAATCATATAAGGTGAGATAAGGACAGTATTGTATGAATAGTGAAATTTGAGCTTTTTACAGACAATTTAAAAACAGGAAAAGCTTGTGAGCTTTACCTTCCACGAAAGAGACGTTTTGAATATATCCCAATTTTCAGCTATGCATATACACTGTACGGATGTAACCTATTCTAACTATTCAACCTCATGATACATATTGCATGCATATTTGCATACAAATTGTATATTTTTTTACATTAGGGAAACAATATATTTTTTTTTTTTGAAAAATGTCATATAAATAAAATTTTGAGCTATGAGAGTATAGCTTTTTATGACAGTACATCACATATTTGTACATGTATCTGAATTTGAATTTTAAATTTTACAGCATTTATGCGAGAGAAAGGAAAATAACATCTTTATTAGGAAATATTCTCTCCAGAAAATTTCAGCAGAGCACTTTTCTAAGATATTTTTATAAATAATTGTTCACAATATTAGAAGTAACATTAAGTTTGGAGTACACATATTGGTAACTTATATTCTTCATTGAAAGTTTAACTAACTTTCAGTTTGCTTGTTAACTTTCACTATCAAATATTTCAGCTGTTTGTTATAACGACCCCACTTAAATGACCAATAAAATGAACCTTGAAAAATTTAATTAAATCCCTTCCAAAATGACAGAATGAATAGAAATATTTAAAAAAAATCAGAGTATAAAAACTTATAAAAATTTTGAATAAGCAATTGATGGATAAATTCTTTCAATTCGTTATTAATAGTAAATATCATTATTTATACATTTGAAACAATCAGGAAAACCAAAAAATCTGATGCCGGGCTTCAATCACTGCCTCAATCTCCAAAATTTTCATTTCTAGAAATCTCATGATCTTCAAATATTTCATCAATAGTCGCCTGCTTTCGTTTGCCCTCCGTTTTTGTTAAAAGTTCGAAAGACACTTTTTTACTATACGTTTTCTAAGAAATAAGTATTTATAATCATTGTCCTGATTTTGAAAGATATTATTTCTCATGATTCTAAAACAAGTCATGCCGCCATTCTCCTTAAATTTCGATAGAACAAAATGAACCCATTATAGAATCTTAAGTCTTGGCACCTTTAGCTACTTCTGTTTAGTTATTTTTTTATATAAAGGAAGCGCCATAGTCGAAAAATTCGAACTCGGAAATTTTGACAAATTTTCGTTCTTCAGGCTTCTCTGGAACCATGAAACATATTTTTGGTATTATGTCTATCTGTCTATCAATCAGTCTATGAATAACTCATAACTCAAAAAATTTTTAAGCTGTAGCAGTATGACCAAACTTGTAGATTTCTGATAAATTTTGAATGAAATTCATTTAAAAGAAGTTTGAGTTTTTGGATATTTGAATTAAAGTGATCTCGGCAGTTACAAAAAGAAGAAATCTTGGTAAATTATATTTGGTGCAAATGTTTAGCATCTAAATTATAGTTAGTACTTAACAAATATCGAACCAAATCCGCTAAAGGTTGACCATCTGTCCGTTTATTTACACGAAGACACACAGGACAGTACAAAGACGACAACTATATACAACACAGAAGACGATTATCTTCAGCCGAGACGTGCAGCATACAACAGTATACACAGCATCTCTACTCCGTCGCTGCTCCGCTAGTCCCTGGAAGACGAGTTCTTTACCGTCGCTTCCGACTACTTTTCGACTCCACTGGTCCACAACTCAATTCACCGTCGACTCCCCGGCTGCTACGGGTGCTTCCTTTTATAGGTCTCAGGAGGCTGGGTTAGAAGCCTCTCAACCAATCAGGAACGTTCGAGGCGTAACTCCGTTCCTACTTGACGGATCGGGAAAATTCTCGATGTTACGGGTATAATCTATTTTGGCGCCAAAGTCGCCAGATTCGTTGCCAAGTCGCCAAATGGTCCCCAAGTTTGTCGCCAAGCTCTGGGACCTCCTATGGAACCAACTATGCTGGGAAGCCGCATCACAGATTCGTAACAATATTATCGTCACAGATTAAAACAAATGCTCGAATCATACTAAAGATCGATATTTCGTAACTATCGTCCATTAATGCTATTCAAAATATTGACGACCTTATCCAAGATTCACAATTTTATGTGGATGAAGATCTTTATTGGAAAGTATAAGAGCAAATTTCAGGAGACTACCCCCTTACAGGTTATTTGGCAATATAACTAACTAATTAAAATGTTCAAAGTTTATTACTCATGTTCAGTTAACCCACCGGGGGCACTTCGTAATGAGGATGAGATGATCCCGGTATGGTGGTTGGATCTTGCCATCCTGGAAGGTACACAAATAGGTGGGGGATCTGACTCCTCTCATCGATGACTTACTTCCTTCGGTAAGGGTTGTACCGTGGCCGGTGATGGCCCTTAGGACTCAACCACAATCCCATCCAGTGTTGCTGTTGTGGCGGTCTGGTCATTCAGTATTATTTATCCGTGTGCCTTCAAGGGGGTCGGAGAGTCAGTGATATGACTTACTCATGTTCAGTTAGGAATAGTTAATTTTTATTATCATAATATGCATTCATTAATATAAACAACCAATATAAATTCAATATAAACAAACAGATCATTATTAAATTCAGGTCGTTTAACAGTTACTACTTTAATAACATTACTGGGTCATGAATCATTTTACAACTGAAAAAGGATTTTAGGAAATAATATTTTGATATTATTTTTTTTTTCTTCTTTTTAGGTACCAAAAGGTGAACTATGTTTTTGAAGTTTGTTTCTTACTAATTTAATATTTTCCTGCATAATTATAGGACCAAAGATTATGTTAAAACATACAGGTAATATAATCCCATGTTTTAGAATCATTTGTAAGTTGCCCAAAAGAAATATTTTAAATATAGAATGTATTTCACCTTTCAATTAAAAGATTAAAGATTTTAATTTGTATATGTTATGTAAACCTTGGAAATATGAAGAAAATGTCCAGAAAAAAAAAATTTAAATGCAAGAATTTTTCCATGAAAAGTAAAATGCATGAATTCGCCTTTTGCTTTCTGGTATACTTGTAAATAAAAAAATATTGTAATTGTTAAAAAAAAAAAAAAAAAAAAATCGAATTCTAAATTTTGTTGGATTTTCACGCTTCAGACTTCTTTGAATTTAAAAACATATTTTTCGGTGTTATGTATATGTGATATCTTACAGCCGGTTTGAGTAAGACGAATGAAATTTAGAAAATGATCACTACACCAAATTTGAAGTCCAAACTATCTATCTTCCTGTACGAATATGAGTAAACACGATACCTACAAAACGAAAAGACCTAAATAGATAAAATTTGGTGCATAGATACAAATACTTATCTAATACAAAACCAAATCCGTCAAGGGAGGGATTATCTCACTGTATTTTCACAAGTATGTAAACGCAGTAACTCAAAAAGGCAGTGACTTAAATATATGAAATTTGGTAGGTGGTTTTGTGATTACGATGTGGCTCTTATACAATTTTTGATTAGAAATAATGCATCTAAAACATAACCTAGTATTATTAATCGATATGCTAGTAAGTAATTGCAAAAAGATAAATCGCCAACGATCACACGATAGGTTCAGTGAAATTGCCTATTCAGGTAAAAATTAAAATTTCGTAATTATTTTTCCCCAATGCCATGCAGGGCATTTGTAGTCTTATCCAAAGTTCATAATGTTTTGCAAGGAGTGGAAGATAGTCCCTTTGTTAGAAAGTATGCAAAAGAAGTTTTTTTTTTGGGGGGGGACTACTTCCGGTGATTTACTCAGATGAAATGAAAGAAAAATGAAAGTCAAATAGACAAACGAAAGAAATCATCGGATTTAAGCCATCGACAAACCCATTTGGCAACTATTCTAATGCCATCTCGTTTGCTATTTTAACATAAAGCACCGAATACCCCTCTTCCATATCTTATTATCATTTACGCATTTTGACAACTTTTACTTATTAATTAAAAACTGAATGCCTTTCGGTTGCATAAGAATAAAATTAAAAAAAAGCTGTATTCAGTACTTTCTTGGTGAATATATTGCAAGGAGACTGATAACAGAACAATTGGAGCCATTTTGCAAAAAAGACACTCAAATTTAAAATAAACAACCACAGCAACGTTACATTTAGTACTTGAATTTTCAAAATGCTTTCAAACCATAATACCTCCTCCCCTCAAAAAAAATTTAATGCACGTTAACGACTTTAAAGAAGAGCTGGAAATTCGAAATTCACTTTTGACTGAGTATTATACCGTGAACTGAATTAATTTGTGGAAGGTTTAAATGTTCTAAAATGAACAACAAAAAAAATATTCCAATGATTATCAATACTATTATCCAACGGCAAAAATTAAAGCATCAATTTCAAAAAAATTTAAATGCATTTTCCATCAATGAGCATTTAACATTGGAACTTAGGTACGGTGTCCCATAATGAAACTAAACTGTATTAATACTTAGATTTCCAAATAACTGGGAACAATGCGCATAACAGAATTGGAACTTAAGCACAGCGTACAGTATCAAACCTAACAGCACTGGAATTTAGGAACAATTTCCTAAAGCAAATATAAAAGCATCGAAATTTCAGCACATCATCGAACAGTGAACTAAAACTAATACTGTATCATAAATGCAGCTTCCAAGAACGAAAATTCTAGAAAGAAAGAATTCAGGTTATGCTTATTTGCTTTATCTTTCCATCAGCGGAAACGAAACAAATAAATTGTGATTGTTTCCGGGTTTTATAATTGCTTCCAATTTGTACGCCATTATTCGTATTGTTTCATGATAGTTTGCCTTTTTCCTGTGCTAAAAGATTTTGCTTTTAAAATATATAATTTTTTTCAACTAGACGATCCTAAAAAACCTCGTTCCGTGTACGTTCACTGGGGCAAGAAGGAATGTGGAAACAAGGCTTCTAATCCACTCTATGTCGGTTATATGACTTCATTCCTCGAAGATGGTATTGGAGCGGGCACCAACTATGTTTGCCTACCTGAAAAACCTAATTTAAGTGTGGATTCTGATGCCGTCGGGCTGAACGAAAGAACTAGCAAGCTTGCAGCGGTCAGGTACGGTTCTAAGCCTAAATTATAGTTTTATTTTGGAAAAAAAATTCTGACACTGCATTATTCTAAAATTAATGATTATGACATACTCTTTTTAAGGGGGATGGTGGACTTTGAAAAAAGCAAAAATGTACGAAAACATGAAATTTATTTTCATCGTTTCATTACCAAAATATATATTTATGCTTTGTAATACTATTTTAGTTGAATAAAATGTTTCATAAAATAAATATTTGAAAGACCTGGAAGCAGCAAAGTACATCCTAATGACTTTTCTCAAAGTGATATTGAAATTAAATTTAAGTGCCTTTGAAATGCTCCAGGCGTCTTAATTTTGAAGAAATTAAATGAAATTGATAATAAAAACTTCTATTAAAATAAAATAGGGTATGAATTTTATATTTCAAGTATTTTTAGATAGTTAAAAGTCAATTTTAATTCGGAAAAACCATAAAATTCCAATGAAAATTCAGTACGCGTTGCATAAAAATATTTCTAAAAAATCAGCATTTTATTTGGATTGCAAAATCATGCACAGTTTTGTTCCAGATAAATCTATATTGGGTAGTAAAAATAAAATAATAGAAAAAAAAATTGAAAATTAAATAACCTAGAATATTTTAAAATTTTTAAAAATTATATATCTTTTAATTTTTTAAAAATAATATATTCATTTGTGGAATTATTTTTTAAGAAATTTGACTTATTTATATTTTAATATATATATGCATAAAAAATTTTCATAACCCTAAGTTAATAATTCACAAAAGTACCTATTAGAGCCCACTGTCCCATTAAGGTATCAGTTTAGAAGGAAAAATAATAAGTTTGATTGTAAATTTTTGTATTAAAAAAATGCAATAACTAACATAAAATTTGCAACACTAAGCCTAAAATTTAAAAGAAAATGACTGAAAATTAAACCTTTCTAAAATTGTAATGATTCTAAAATTAATGATTCTATGTTATATAATGACTACATAATATAGAGTAAATGATGAATTTCTTTTCCATAAAACAGAGAAATTTACATACATTTTGCAATCATGAATCAAAATTTATCAAATGGCTGTTATTTAAACCTTAGGGGTGTATTATTTTAGAATTAATAATGGCATTATAGGTTTCCAGTTACACAAGGAAAGTAGTAAACTTTATTGTTTCTTTTTTTCTTGTTGATCTTAGGTAGAATTTGCAATCTTGAATCTAAAATTTTTAAAGTGATTGCAAATAAAACTTTTCTAAAATTGTGATAATGCATTATTGTAAAGTTAATGATTTCATTATAAATTATCAATTATATAATGTAAAGCACAATACAATATGAAATTTTCAGTTATAAAACGAAAAGTAGGTGGCTTCATTGTCGATTTTTTGCCTTTTTTTGTTGACTTTATGTAGAATTTGTAATCTTGAACGAAAATTTATAAAGTGATTTCTAATTAGTCTAATTAATCAATGATGATTCATTATTCTAAAATTAATGATGGCATTATAAGTTTTCAATAATAAAACGAAAAATAGCAAATTTTATTGTAGATTTTTGCTACCTAAAATACAGAAACTGACATAGAATTTGCAATTTTGAGCCCAAAATTCATAAAATGGTTCCTAATTAAGTCTTTCTAAAATTGTAATGATACAATGTTTTTAAATTAATGGTTATGAATTACACAGGGAGAAATAGTAAACTTTATTTTATATTTTTGCACCATAAAATATGGAAATTTATGTAGTATTTACGATTCAGAAGACAAAATCTGTAAAAAGATTGCAAATTAAATCTATTTAAAATTTTAACATTAATTCATATTTTTGATTCTAAAATGAATGACTACATTCTAAATAAGCAATTATATGATGGAAAAGTAACTTTTAAACTTTTACTTTATAAAATACAATTTTTTTAATAAAATTTGCAATTTTGACCCAAAATTAAACAATAATATTACTACAAATTGGGTTTTATTCTTAAATTAATGTTTCTGAGTTATCGGTTATACAGCGGACAGTAATTGACCATAAAATAAGAAAATTATATATAGTTTGCAATTCTGAGAAAAAAAAGTGGTTATTTCTCAATAGAATTAAGCGCTCGATTTCTTGAAATCATTATAAAGTCATCAATATTGATTTTCTTTTAGGTACATGAACATGTCTATGTTCAGTGGACGTGGGAAACGGATAGAAGGCCTAGTCACCCCTTGTGTTGTTTGCGAAACACCTAACAGGCCCACAGTGAAAATGTTTCCATCCATGGGCTTCTGTCCTGGAGATTGGGTTACTGAATATACTGGCTACATAATCGGTAACTTCCAGGGAAAACTCAGATCTGAATTCACATGCATTGATCAGAACCCGGATGTTTATAACAACACTTCTAAAGCCAGAGCAGAACCCTTTATTTTACCAGTAAAGCTGGAAACGAATAAAAATTCCATTCCTTGCACTGTTTGTTCTAAATGAGTTGCGATGTGAGTACAGCGCAAGATTTGGGTTTATTAGAATATGTTTGAGAAAAGAAAGTTTGTGTGCTAAGAGTTAACGCTAATGTTTATATTTATTATTTAATATGCTATGTTGTCTATGTTTATAGGTTTGTACATTTAAAATAAAGATTTTAATCTGTAATAAAGTCTACTTAATTTCAGTTATCTGTATCATATTTATTTGAAATACAAGATTATAAAAAGTCTTGAACATGTTACAAAATTATATTAAAAAACAACAACTAGTGGAGGTTTTCCTGTGTCGTATATACTAATATGGCTTTTAAAGTTTTGCTTGAAAGCATTTTTTAAATTCATATAATCCGATAGATGGCGCCACATTTGGTTTGATGAGAATTGTATGAGAAAAATTCAGTCTGTCTTCTTGTCCTAATATTTCCAGATTAAGCTTCCTTATATGCTTTCATGTGGGAATATGTGAAAAAAATTGTGTATGTACCATTCTTCTTGCACTGATTTACAAAATTGAAAGCAGTTGATTCTTGTAAATACATGAAGTAAAATTAAGTATAACTTGAGTATACCACACGCACTTGAGAGATCTCAAATTGAGAATTATTAATAGTTTTATTGAAAGTATCATTAAAACCAAGACTTTTGTTTCTATAACTTCTAGTTTTTATTTCATAAAATTTTGTAGCATGCCGAAAACGTCTCCGATATTCATTGAAAATTATGGTTATTTAATTGTGCTAACTAATCAACAATATCTCTGATATTTAAATTGATATATAAAATAAATTGTATATGTGAATTAGAAAGATAATATCAATAGCTAGGGGACAATCCATCTATTATCCTTTCAGATAATTTCTTTAAAAGAAAACCTATTTTCAAAATGAAATTTTATAAAATTCTTCTAATTTTATTGACTAAAGACAAATTGTATATAATCATGTAATTCTTTAAATCATTTCGTATCGTTTTAATCGGAAGTTAGATAAAATCTCCAATTAAAAAAAAAAATATGCTACTCAAAGTTCGATATTGTAACTGCAAAAATATTTTGCAATTTGTAACTGCAATAATATTTTGTAATTTGTAAACGCAATAACATTATACAGTATTGAAAGTATTTAAGTTTCTTGGCGAGGGTTGTTTTTTTTTTGCATCAAGTTTGGTGACTTGGTGATAAAATTAGGTGACAGACGATTTGGCGAGAGGCTTGGCGAAATTTTGGAGATTTGGAGTTCTAAAATTTCTACTTTTTTATAGAAAGATCGGCAGTTTTTCGAAATTATATAAAAGCTTTGGTGCATTCACTGATTAATGAGTTGCTTTTCATTTTTATGGTGTAATCGTCAATGTTTTTGACTGCAGCAAAACTACTGAACTTGGCCTGCTGATTTGCCATGCACCATCTTGGGTTTTTCTCATGCTGTGGGAATGAAATATTTGATCTGTTATAATATATTGAAGACTTGTGTTTTTTGTTTTGTTAATTGTAATTTATTTTTTTAATTAAAATCCATTCAATGCAGAAATCCGTCCCAAGTGTAATAATATTTCACGGTCTGTAGAAAAGTAATATAAAATTCTATATTTTGTATTAAAAAAAGTAGCATAATGAAAAGGCACTTTAAACTCCTTTTTCAGCAAAATTGTTTTTAACTTAAATATTTTTTAAATAACTTAATTTTCCATTAGCAAATATTTTTTTTTTACCAACTCTCTATAAATATATAGAAAAAACTTTAAAAAATCTACCTTAGAGTCATTTTCAAATATTATTTTTTACCATTTAAAAAATCCCAGATATTTTAAAAATTCTGAAGAAAAAGTTTTTCTGTGTGCTTTTATTTAATTATAAGTTTTCAAAGTTTCTAAATTTTAGGTTTGTAATAATCAAATTTTGATTCAATTTTTCACGACCACT
This sequence comes from Argiope bruennichi, assembly GCF_947563725.1. Taxonomy (NCBI): domain Eukaryota; kingdom Metazoa; phylum Arthropoda; class Arachnida; order Araneae; family Araneidae; genus Argiope; species Argiope bruennichi. The sequence goes on along the minus strand of NC_079161.1, from coordinate 78,330,222 downwards.
TAATACCATAGAAAATTTGAAAATTGCATAGTTTAAATACCTTAATGTCCTAAATTATATCTCAATTTTGAAATTTAGCCCGTTTTTGATAAGAATAAATTTTTTATGAAAATTCCGGAAGTTAATTTTCATTTAGTCAACTAAAGTTAATTACATTTTTGTTTCATGTGGAAAGCTTCATCAAATTTCGAATTTTTAAAGAAATTATTGCAAGATTCTATAATTTTACTTAATGAAACATGTATTAATTAAACTGAATATTAGACAAAAGCATTCTTAAAAAAATTTATTTGGACGATAAAAGAAAATCGCTGCTATAATTAAAAGAAAAAAGTGTGATAATTATTAAAAAAAAATTATTTTCTAATATTCTTAAAGTTAAAAGAAAACGAAAATATTCTATATTACAAGGAATTACTCGATAATGATTCATAAGAAAAAATTCCTAACTATTTATTAAAAAAATTAAAATGTATTATAATTCTATAATTAAGATTCCAAAACATTTCGAACATCTTTATTAAAAATACACATCTTTATGAGTTTGTTTTGATTGTCATATTTTCAAAAAAAAATAGTTTCTACTTTTTTGCATTTTAATAATGAACGTGTTTGAACAAAAATTACTATTATTAATGTGTGAATTTCTTTGCTTAGTATAGAGCGAATAAAACATATACAATTACTAAATCAGAAAAATATATTTACTGAATAAACTAAAATCCAATCCCAGTTAAAGAATCTAAAGGCTATGATAAAAAAATCAACAGATGGTCTTCTCATGTCATTTTCTGCTCTGATAATAGTGATAAGATACGTCAGCTGCTGTAGGAAAACACGAATTCTTTCACCAAATATATCTGAAGTTAAGCTATGATTTTATGAAGATGATTTCAGAATAACAATTGGAAAGTGAAATATTTATACAAAATTAAAAACTGCCAGGTGAGCGCATTATTATGACTAACTTTTAAAAGTCGTTTGCCATATTTTCTTTCAAATTTCACGTAAAAACTTTTATTTTAAGTATATTATAATAACTAACTTTTAAAAATCGTTTGCAATATATTCTTGCAAGTTACATGTGAAAACTTTATTATATTATTTATTATAAGTATCATATAACAGCTAACTTTAGTGAATGTTTGGCTATATTTTTGAGCAAATTGCATGTGAAACCTTTTTTTATAGCTAACTGTATTTTTGTAGCTAATTTTTATGAATCACTTGCAATATTTTTCTGAAAATAACGTGTGACAGTTTTTGTTATAGTTTATTAATAACAAATCATATATAAAAAAATTTTAAAGTCAATTCCTACTTATTTTCTTACATTATTTATATATATCTTATATTATTTGTGATTGAATGTCGTGTCAATAATCTCAGAGCTTGGTGACCATTTTGCAATATCGTGATAGATTTGGCGACCAAATAGAAATTATTGGATAAATTTAATTAATTAATTAATATTTGAATAAAACTATTAACATTAAGTGTCATCCACTGCAAGTTTAAAAAAATGTATTTGAACTTGAGTGGATGAATAAAAACTATTTTATTAACGATTGAAAATTTAAACGAGATATATAAATATCGATTATTTAATCTTATCGATAAATTCGATTATCATATATATATAGAGAAACTGTGAACTAATAGTAGGAATTGAAAAAAAGATGAATGCGTTTTATTTAAATTGTAGGAATTAGGACAAAACAGCTGGTTTATTGAAAGACATACTTTTAAATGAATTTCAAATTACGCTTAAAAATTAAGATGACAGTGCATCATTTAGCCATTTGGATACACATATTATAGGCTTCACATGACTGTTCCAAAGAGAAAAAATGAGTGTTTGAAAATCTTTCCTAAAATGCTTTTTGATAAACATTTATAGAAAATACCGATATATGGCAATAGTAGTGTTAGGATTAGATTGAAACAGGTGACGTGGGAAAATACCAAGATGTATGAATAACTCTGTCATTAAAAATACTATCAAAAAATAATTTTTGCCCCATAAAAAGATATTTATAAAAAGGGACTTTAATTTTTATTGCAGAATTGTTATAATGTGATGTCTATTGGTGGAATATTGTTTAATTGATTTTGTAGCCATTTGGAACATTTTAATTTTTTTAAAGTTTCACAAAAAAAAATAATTAACATTTTAAAAAAATAATTTTTCTAAATTATATACAGCTATTAAAAACATATGTTTTTCTAAAAAAAAAAGGCATTTAAGGATTAAAAGAAAATAGATGAAATCTAAAGCATTATATTTGCATGATTACGTTTTTAGGCTTGCTAAGGTTGCTTGTTACTTTCATTTAACAATTAAGAATGTATTCTTAATTTTTATAAAAATAACTTGCATACGAAAAGTATGTTTAATATCGTCCCAAAACATTTGTCATACACACACTTAAACACTTGTACACAACACTTATCACACAGTACAAAAAAAAAAAAAAAAAAAAATATCTTAAATTTTTTTTTTTAACTGCCAAAAAAAAATCGTTATTATTTTTATCAGAAATAAATTTCATGTAATTGAAAACCTGAGGTTTTAAATTTTGAAATGATGTAATTTTTTTATTTACATTTTGATTATTTTTAATTTAAAATCCAATTAAATTTTTGTCGACCATTTTTTTGTGAGCGCCTTCTACTCAAGAATAACTGCACTAAATTTAGACATGCACATCTAATGGTCTGCAGAAAATAAATCCCCCAATATTTTTTATAGTTTTTTTATGAGACATTTTTTTTAAAGTTTGCTTAAAATATTTTCATATTTTGTCCAGAAATATTTTATTATGAGTGACGTAATGCGTCGTAATATACGAGTGTCAAAGATGCTACATATTTTTTTACTTCACTTTTTGATAATTCGAACTAACTTTAACCGTCAAAAGAGACAAATGAAGAATCGAATTAATACGACGCATTTTTACTTCTTCGTTTTCGAAACACACAAAAGAAAATTATAGTAAAAAAAAATAATCACATTCTAGATTCTGACAAATGTTCTCATTTCATACTTCCATGAGTCCAAAAAATACATTTTTTAGAAATATGTCTGTCTGTCTATGAACAAAATAGTCAAAAACACATTGAGCTATTTAAGAGAAATTTAATGCTTGATATTTAAAACCAAATTTGGAGATTTATATCAGATTTTGAATGAAAGTCATTCAAAAGAAATTTGGCTGTTTACCTATTCATATACTTCAACAATGAAAAGTTTTAAGTAATATTACACAGGAAATATTTTTTTAAAAAATTCAAAATTCAGGAAAAGCATATGCAGTTAGCTAAGTATTATTAAGAAGACAATTAGAAGAATTCATTAAGAATTAAATTAGAAGAATTTTAAAATGATGCAGAAAATATTTTAATGCAATAATAGTTTCGGGAATTATCATGGTGAAACCTAAAACATTAATTCATTAAAAACCTGTTTAGAATTTTAAAAAATCGCGAGACGAACGCAGTCCTTCTCTTTAAAGTATATTTATGCCAAAAATTTCAATATCAAAACGTCTGGTCTGTAGAGCATCAACAGATCGGCAGATATTCTCTTCATTACTGTTATTATAGATATTTCTAGCCGGCATCCTGGCATAGGGGTAGCGCGTCTCCCCCTCGATGAGAGCGTCCTGGGTTCGAGTCCCGTTTCGGGCATGGTTGTTCTTCATCTGTTCTATCTATGAGATGTGTGAATGTCCCCCCCCTCCTGTAAAAGGGGGTTGTGCAAGCGAATGTGATGTGAGTAGCTAAGACGTACTCTTGGCCCTAGTTGGCGCTGCTAAAACAAGAGACGCTCCCTTGGCTTAAAATCGCTGACTTCATCAACGAGCTTGTCCATGGCAAGTTTCATTAGAAACAACAATAGATAATTCTTGTATTACAAGCACACTCAGAATATACTTCCTCCTATGCAAAGTTCATTTATCTAGCATATATAACCAGTCCTGAAATTTTGCCTAAGTTCTTTTGAATTTTTCTGTGCAATTACAAAATATTACGTATGTATCAAATTCTTGTTTTAATACAACAATTTGTAGATCTAACTGTATTGGTCTCTCCGAAACTTTTTGGTCTACTCTCTAATAAATGTATAATCTCTCCTGTATAAAATTGCGAATCATGGCTAAGGCCATGGACGCCATGAGGGCACAGATTATTATTTTCACTCCAGAAAATTATGCGTTTTGTAGAAGAGTAAAGAAAGTTTCACTTGCATATTAAATGCAGGCCACAGGGTGAAAATAAACAAGAACGATCCATCTTTGAAATGAATCTAGTATTTTTACTATAGTTAACATCTATCTTTGATGATATATTGCTGAGACAGCTACCAGAAAATCGAATATGCATTTATGACTTTTTATTTTACGATCGATTGAAAGCAGAATTTGACAAAAAAAATTTTAAATGTGGTTGCAGGATTAACTATAAAATTTCATTTTTTTAAGTCATTGAGTTTTTGAATTATCGGGTTTACATGGATAATATTATACAGTTTTTTTTAGTTCAGTTATATTAACGCTCCATTTTAAAGCAACACTAGGGTGATTTTGGGACGGACATCGCAATTTTGAACCGCGGTCAGATAACGAGGACGACACTTGAACTGGTATCATCCTCACTCGCCAGCAACGGGAGGACGTTTGGCTCGGACTGATTGAACGTGCGCCAACCCCGCTTACACGACGGTTCTTCGGTGGATTTCGGGTCAGGAACCTGAAACCCTCCGGTTCCGAAGACGAGACCTTACCGCCAGACCACCGCTGTCCCTTGAAAAAGAACAAACTGGCAGATGAAATGTCCCTTTGCAGATTCGGTTCTAAATTGAATGCAAATCTTCACATTCAACAATAAATCTATTTATCAGATTTTATCCAACTAGCGTTTCCCGTTTTGTACTCATCGTGTTCATTTGTGCTCGGACAGGCGTACAGACATACTTCTTCTAAATGGATTTCGCTTAATATTTGTCAGAAATCCACAAATTTGTGTAAAGGCTACATATCCAATTTCACTGCTTTGTTTCAAACCGTTTTTGGGTTATAATGTTCACAGACAAATATAATTCCAAAAATATATTTTTAGGACTCAGAGAGGTTTGAAGAGTAATGATTCAGCAAACTCTCGAATTTGAATTTTTTGGTATAAAACTTTGTATATAAACTAGCAGTACCCGCACTGCTTTGTCCGTGGCATAACATCCAAGAGGAAAAATTAGCTTTAGACTTAAGTCTAACCTTCACCCGATATGACGTGGACATACCACGCAACATCAAACAAACATAAAAAATCTATTTAGAAATCATCAAAAATAACTACAAAACAATTTTTATGGCACACATTCAGAAATATTTAGACTATTAAAAAGATAAAAATATGATATGTTCATAGACAAAACAATTCACCAAAAATATACAACAGAAAAGCTGTTTTAAAATTTAAAACATACAAATAAGACATTGTACCCACGGTTCCACACATGTTTATCAACTCTGTATAATCTAATATGAAAATAAAATTCAGCTTGTTTCATAATATTTCTTTGTAAACTATATTGGATGTTTCTCTTCCTGGTGCGAAAACAAAACGATTTTGTTTGGATGTAACTCTAGAAAGTGTCACATAAAGTTGACCACTAGAAAACCAACATTCTTCGTAGGAAAATAATTAAAATCGCAACTATAAAACTTTTTTTTATTTTGATATAACTTCACTACATTAAAGCCTTCCCCAATAAATGCCCTGCAAAATGGTACAATTATCTCCAATATCAGTTAAATTTTTTGGGGCATAATGAATTTTGAATCTTTGTTTAAAATCAGACGTAAACAAAGAAATGTATTGCATATGCATACCACAGTTCTTGCTATTGACGCATGTGCCATTTGAGGTTTTCGCACATGCGCGGATAAGGGCAAAACACAGATACTGCTGTTTTATGCATGCGCAAATTGTGGTAGGAAAATATTTAAAGTCGCAATTATAAAACTCCTTTTTTTATTTTGATATGTCATGAATGTACTCCTTTCCCCAATCAATGCCCTACAAAATGGTACAAACATTTCCAATATCAGTTAAGTATTGCTCCAGTTTATCTCTTTCAAACATGCAGACGCTTTCAGGAGACTTCATTTGATATTATGTACAGAAGTACATTAAGCTTCTGATAATACAAATCTAACTATTTTTTATTGTTTAAAGTAACTACGAGTGGGCTGATTTTTTTTTTTTTGAAAAATGCTGCACAAAGTGTACTATATAAATATGAAACTTAAAAAAAAATAGAAAAAATATGGTATTTTTGGTTTAGAAGAAGTGATAAAACAAAAATCTTTACAAGTTCATCATATGATTTGGTCATATGAAGAGCAAATAGCTTAACAAATATATTTCCTAGTTGCTGAACTTAAAAAGAAGACCTTCATTTATGCAATACTTATATATAAGTGTTCGACTAAAAATAACACAAAATTTTCAATTTTTTTTCTAATTATGAAGCATTAAAATAACTATAATATATTTTTTAAATGAAAGGACTGCTTTTATTTAGTTATGGAATTACAGATCATATTGAAAAATTATTATGCCAACTCTGAACAAAAATATGCATTAAATTTTAATTTGCGAATGTTTTTCATAAGAAAATTCTACCGCACTTTAGAATTTCAAAAAGGGAAAAAAAAGCATTCGAAGATGCAAGGAAGCATTGGAACATTTATTTCGCTAATATAAAAATCCATGTAATTTTCCAAAGAATAAATTTAGAAGTAAAATGCAAAAGATTTTATGAAGATGATAGTTCAGAAATTAAGAACATAGAATAAAAAATATTTGATATTTTTGCAAAAATTCTTTTTTTTAAAATAGTTATCCTAAACAGCATAATAATGACATAGGGTTTGTTTTATATTTTTTTTATTTTGCAGATTCAAATAGTTTCTAGATTTATTTTCCAAATTTAAAGACCATCATGATCATTCGAATGATGTACGTCCTCCCCATGATTCTCGGGAGGACATATGACATGAGGACACATACTGTGGGAGTAGACTTATTTCCTCGAGAAGATATTGCGCAGCCAAGGGTAAGTAAGTATTGCTTTAGTTGGAAATAGGATACACTTTATTAGGTTCAATATCAATAAATATTTTAATGGGCTACTAATATACCATTCTATTTCTATATCGCGCAATTACCTCTTTTTGACGATTCTACCACGCTGAGGGGTGAGACATTGAAGGATGAGAGCATTTCCAGAATTCTTTGTCTATCTTTGATCTTGGTTAGATTACTTTTTCCATCAGATACTTTTAATACTTTTTCGTTCAGTTTTTTCCCCTTCAAGTGTTTGAGATAGTCATGTCGTTTCTAACCGTACTCTTTTAACTCGAAAAAAAAAATGCATATTAATTGTTTATATGGCTAGTTCAAATGATAAAAAAATTTCAGAAGACTAATTTTTTTTTAAATATAATATCATTGAATGTGAACAAGGTTATCTACCTTTGTAAATATCAAAATTTTATGTAAAAAATTCAGTAACAAATAAAAAAGGTTTTAACTTAAAAAAATTAATATCATTTTGTAAAAAAGTGAATTACTAAATTTTAAGAACTGAAAACTTAAATCTTCCATTTATTTACCATAATTCAATATTTAGGCCCCCCACAGTAAATAAGAATTGCTCTAGAGTATTTTATTGTGAATTAATATCGTTTTCCGTCAATAGTAAAAGTTCATCTTTTTAATGTCGACTATGTCCGCTTAAAATGCGTCATCTTACTGTTAAATGTTTACATCTCCTCCTTTCATCTTTTCTCTCACCCGTATTTTAACTAAATAAACGCATCCTGGCGCATGTTCAAAAGCGTGGAGGATTTTAGAATCCGATAATGAATAGCAGATGAATGAATTATTTTTACATTGAGCTAGGTTCATGTTATTTGCACCAAAATGAAAATGAATGCTATAACACACAGCTCCATAAAAGAGTTAACAGAATTTTTTGAACTTATTTCATTACAGAAAAAGAGTTAAATAAATAACATATCCATGAACCTGGAATTGTAGTTATTTATTTTATTATAAAATATTTAGCATATTTGTCCAGATATTTATCTTAATTAGCTACCTAACCGACAACTTTAAAATTGCTGACAATTTTCTACAAATAATTTCAAAATGACCTTTCTTTTGACAGCATTCAACTAGAGTTGATTTTTTCCTAAGCTTTTTTCATGTTACTAAACTTTGTAGAATCACAAGGTTAGAGATCTGGACTTTGCGAGGCTAATCAATCACATTCCGTTTGAATTGGTCGTAAATTGATAAACTTTATCAAGAAGGAAAGCAATGTCAGTAAAAAGTTTTTGGGTCATTTCGACTTGATTGTTGTTGCAATATGATAAATGTTCTCTTCTTTTCAGCTTCCTGTTTACATTATCACTCATTTTTCTAAGCTAAGTAAAATAATAATTTGGAAACTGCGCCAAGTTTAGATATTTTTCTGATGTCATCAAATGAGTCTAGTACATGCCACAAACATTCCACGAAATGCCAATGTCTTCTCATTCACGCAATTTCAACAAGAAATGAATAAGAAATTCCACTTTGTACTTCTTTTAGGTCATTCAGGAATCCTTCTACAACTCCAACTTTAGGACGATAGAAACATCTGCAGATGTGAAAGAAGTTTTAGATATCTATGGAGACCTGTCACTTAATATCAAGGCTGGGACTTTTACCATTGGCGGAGTTGGCGCTTATGTCAAAAGCAGTGTGCAAACTCAGAATTCAGTCGATATCTTGGTGAAAGTCAGATTCAGAACGGTGAGCGAAATTTCTATTTAGTGAACTTCTTGGCTCAGTTTGCACGTAAGATAAGTAAATTTTCCAAATTAGGTTTTTGTTGACTCAATAAAACGTCGATGTAGTGAAAGCTATTTCAAAATAATAAAGATGAATATGTGTGTGTGTGTATTGGCATTCTATACATCGGACTTTTTTATCTAAAACTGCCGTTACAAGTATATGTTTTGAAATGTGAATATATTGTTACAAAATTTTTTCCACAAATACCGCCAATCAATCATAATAATGCAGCACATTTAATCGCTAGTTCTGCAGCTTGCTTGCTGTCTAATCCTCTCAAATCTTTTACTTGTCGGCGACTCTCACACACGACTTCTGACGATACACACCACTTCTTCAGCTTCAGAGTGCCCGTCTTTTATAGTTCCGGGAGGCGGGGCTAGAATCTTCAGACCAATCAGGGCGTATCTGAGTATATCTTGGTTACTACTGGATGGATCGTGAAACTTCTCGAACTTTCCAGTATGATCCATTTAGTCGCCAAACTCGCCAAGTAGCCAAATGGTCGCCAAGCTCTGATGTCATTGACGCGGCGCACGCTCAGCACAGATCTTACAACGGTCCTTCTTACGATGACACGAGTCGTGCCGGATAGCAAAATTACAGATTTGTAACAATATGCATCTTGAAGCAATTTTTTAAATTTTTTAAAAATCTTAGGTAGTATTTTACTTAATTAAAAATTAAGAGAATTTTCTCTCTTTTCTGCAATGACTTTCAAAAATGCTACAGCACATAAATGTTTTTACATCATTTTAAAATTTAAAGTATCGTTCTTTTAACGATGTCACTAGTTTTTCTTTATAAAATTAGGATTTTAAATTAATTCTAAAATATATTTTAAATGCATATAACAACAATGAATTTTATAATTGAAATGAAACTCAAATCGTGTTCCTTATTGTTACTAATATTTCATTCTTGCCTTTTCTCAATTACGGATGATCAAGATAGCAATATTCGTCTTATTTTTTCCTGTTTAGTAGGTTTCAGCATAAGGTATGCTTCCAATAAAATTTTGTAAATTCAGTAGTATTTACAAAAAATGTTTAACTTTGGAAAAAAGAAATGATGAAAAATATTTTCCATTTTGAAACACTTCTTCTCTTCCCTGCTTTATAATTGGATGCACAAAGATATAGACAGGAAAGTAAGAAAATGCATAGCACAATGAATGGAACAGATGCATTATTTCTAAAATAGTAGGGTATCTATCAAAATTTGAAGATTTAAAATATTTTGTTGAGTAATCTATAATCTCTCCGAGGAGTAATTTATATGGAGATATGAAGTGTCCGGTAAGATGGGTGGTTTTCGCCGCTGTAGTGGATACAGAAAGTGTGAGGTATCAGTTATCTCCTATAGATGACGTGACGTACCTCCTACTGGAAGGGTTGTATCGTGGCTGGAGATGACTCTTAGGATCCAACATAATTCCCACCTAAGCTGTTACGCGTTCCGATCTTTTAATTATTCCGCTGGATCGGAGTCGCTATTTATGGTTGAGGAAGCCTTGGAGACAAAGGTACAAACCTATTTATGTAAAAACCATTAATCCATTAGAGTCAAATAGAAGCAAAACGAAGGCTAGTTCCATAGTAATAATATTAGCAGCAATTTTAGATAATGCCAATTACCTCCAGTTTAATATAAAGAAATTTTGTTTGCAATTTGAATTCCACAATTATTTTTCATTGAAATAATTTACAAGCGAAAGGTTTAGGAAAGTAGTAATTATTTTATATCATCCTGCGAAATGAATTAAAATCTTTTTTTGTGCTATAAATCAGAAGCATAGTGACTGATGAAATCAAGTGTGTAAGTAAGTATGTTTTTTTTTGTGGGGGGGGGGGAATATAGGTGAATATAGGGAGTATATAGATATATAAAGGAAGGATACAAATATATAAATAATAAATAAAAATTATTGCAACATTTACATCTGCTAGACTAATGACGATAAAGAAAGAATTGATGCCATATCCTAAGCCGAATTTATTCTGATTATGCCACTGCTGTTAATTTAGTTGTATTTACATACAATGGCAGGGTGCATACTTTAATTCTCGTCCAATAGCTGATATTTAATTTGCTAGAAATAGCCATATAAACTTTAATTAAAAAAACGTTTAAAATCACGAAAAGAATTATATTTTATGTCGTTTTATTCAGTAAACGTACTTCAGAAAAACAAATTATTTATTACTAACTAATATTTGAAGCCATGGATGGCCAGATGAATGGTTGCTAAAAATTATAATTAAGGTTTTTTTTTTTTTTTTTTTTTTTTTTTGCAATTTTGTTTTTATAAATTTTTGGGCAAAATATTACTAAACTTCATATTTTGTCAGACGTTTGTCAGACGTTACATTATTTTAGAAGACTCACGTTATTTTCGAAACTTTATATCTTTATGTATACAGTATTATGCATTTAACTAATTTTCAGCCCATATTATTATGCATCCAGTTATATAATGCAAAAATAAGGCGCACTTTTTCACCATTGCTTTACTTTGAAATTGAATGCTAATTATATAAATAATTCTTAAAAGCATATTTTATACTAAAATGGTTTCAACATTTCCAAATAAGTCGAATATTCATATCTGAATCATCAACAATAGAAAAAAAAGTTAAGATGATATATGTGTGGAAACAACAAAAAACGATTTGAATTCCACTTCAATAAAGAAATATATTATTTTAAAAAGGTTTTACTTTCTAAAAATAATTAAAAAAGCAAAGCATCTGGCAAAATAATAAATTGCCAGACGCATTGATTGAATTGCAAATACGCATTGATTGTTTTGATATTTCTCGGCAAAAGACGGTAAAAAAATAGTGATATTCAATAACTCGATCAGTTTCACTTGCAGAAAAAGAGCAATTTTTAAAAAAAATTGTTAAAGTATGAAGAAAATTCTTTCAATTGTGTTTAACAGTTCTTGACAACTGTATAAAAATTTATTCTTCTTTGAGGAATTCAGTAATTGATTTAAATAATACAAAATATTATTCTTTACTTCATTGAAGCATTTTCCAATTCAAAGAATATACTTATCTCTATTGATTAAAAATTAGCTATTGCATCACGATTAGAGTTACACATTCTACGACATTAAAAATTCTTTGCAACAAATGATCTCGATAAAAATTTGATTTATTTTTTCGTTTCAGTATATTTCCTATTTAACACTAATTCACAGTACTCTTAAAATTTATTTTGTAATGTTTCAAATGGCCTTATTAAAAAAAAATTAACAAATTTCCCCAAGAAATATTATTTTAAAAATAATTTTTTTCCTTTCTTCATTGAAAAAAAAATTGACGTTCCATTTTATCATTTTGTTTCCTTCACCAAAAACTCGCCAGAGCTGATTCACCAAATCTACTTTTCTAATTCTCATCATTTTTTCGTCCATTTTTTAATATTTGTTGTCCCTATTTCTCTTCGTTTGAAGGCGAACTTCATTTTTCTATTATTGGAGCTTCATATCTATCCAAGCTGTTTATTTGCAAAAGAGATATTTGTAATTATTGCATAAATGCGTTTTAAACTAATTACGTAATGTAAGTAAATATAAATGGTAACTATAATTTTTTTTATCCTAAGTACAATTTGCGCCCTTGCTTTTTTCGTAGATATCGGAAAGTCTGCCATTTAATATAAAACCTGTGAAAATGTGGAAAACTGTAGGGAAGTCAAATCTGGGGACTCACTACGTTCAGAGCATTCTTTATGGAGGAGATCTCATTGCCTGCATTCGCTTTAAGGCTCTGAACTCGGAAGATCTCCAAGAGATTCGAGCCACCATCACGTCTTCGATATCAGCTGGAAACGTCCTTGATCTAGTTGGTGAAGGTAAGGAAATATTTATTTTCATATAAACAAATAAAAAAGGTACAAAGAATTCGAAGATTTCAACATTCATATGTATATATATATATAGCACATTCAGAAGTTTCTCGCATCGTCACATTTTCCATATCTCAAAAGATGAAAGATATCAGACACAGTAAATAAATGCACCAAAATTTTTAGAATTTAATAAAATTTAGAATTTTAGAAAATAAATTTAAATATGTAAAATAACGATACAACTTGTATAATCAAATATAAAATCAGTGTTATTTCCTAAATAATGGGTTTAAAAACAATACTTAAACGTTTTTGTAGAAAAAAAATAAATAAATAAAAAACTGTTCAGACATTAAGAATATTTAATAAAAATATATTTAATATTGTGGCAAAAAATCGAGTTTTGAAGGCATTTGATACGATTATGCAATAAAAGTAAGGCATCTCTTTGTTGGAGTTTATAACGTTCTAAGCGTATGGAGTTGCGTATTTACCATAAGACTGATAACCAATACTATGACATACATGATCTACAATTATATACACAGTGGCTCAAAAAAATTGAGAGTACACCTTACTTTTATTTGAAAAGTCTGAATTTCAATATAAATAACACATTACCAAGAAGAGCAAACATGTTTTTATTTTTACACATGACAAATGGTTTAATTTAGAGTAAAAATAAAGAAAAAAAAATCAATGAAAAACTTCTAAATTGAAAAATTTCAGAAGCATTTTAAATAAACATACTCAGATTTTTGCTTCAAAAAATTGAGAGTACACCAATGAAATGTTTGCAATATCTCGCATAGAAACAAAGTGTCACTGTTAAGTTGCATGTCTTTTGGCTCCTATAACGGCCTCTAAATGTCATGGTACCGATTCGACCCATTTTTGGCGGTATCTGAAGATATTTTATCCCATTCTTCTTGCAACACTTGTTTTAAACGGTTTTTTTTAAATTTTGTGTTTTTGAACCACTTTTTCGAGTGTGGCCCATAGATATTCAATGGTATTGAAGTCGAGGTACTGTGGTAGTTTGTGTAACTGCTGTTTGTAACGAAAAAGACACCACATTTTGACGTTAAGAGCATTCTGTTTGGGGTCGTTGTCCTGCTGGGAAATGAACTTTCGATCTAAATCCAAATTTTTAGCACTTTCCTTTCGATTGCCGCCCATTTATATCCAAGTAAACCATATGGTTTATAATGCCATCTATAAGAATTAAATTTCCTATCCCTGATGAAGCCATGCAACCTGAAATTATGACTTTGTCACCACCATGCTTACCTGTAGGATGTAAATTTTTTGTATCCAAAGCAATATTAGGCTTTCTCCATACGGTACAATAATGTCACTGCCAGAAATGTTGAGTTTTCTTTCATCACTAAATACAACTTTATTTCGAAAGTTATTGGTTTTCAATTGAAGAGTATTTGCAAACTTTAAATGCTTTATCTGAATTTGCAAGCTGATGAACGGTTTTTCTCTAACAATGTGACTTTTATATCCAGCTTGTCTAACGGCATTTCGCACAGTTTCAAGCACTTACACTTTTGCCTAAGATTTGTGAAATTTTTGCAGCAAGGTGGAAGAACGATATGGTCGCAGCAATCTAAAGGAAAGTGTTAAAAATTTGGGTTTAGATGGAAATTCCTTTTTCCAACAGGACAACGACCCTAAACAGAATGCACGTAACGTCAAAATATGGTGTCTTTTTCATTGTAAACAACAGTTACACACACCACCACAACACCCCGATATTAATACCATTGAATATTCGTGGGTCATACTCGGAAAGGTGGTTCAAAAACACAAAATTAGAAATAAAACCCATTTAAAACAAATGTTGCAAGAAAATTGGGATAAAATATCTTCAGATACCTACAAAATTGGTCGAATCAGTACCATGACGCTTAGAGGCCATTATAGGAGACAAAAGACATGCAACTTCACAGTGACACTTTGTTTCTATGCGAGATATTGCAAAAATTTCATGGGTGTATTCTCAATTTTTCCGAGGCAAAAATCTGAGTTGTTTATTTAAAATGCTTCTGAAACTTTTCGATTTAGAAGTTTTTCTTTGAGTTTTCTTTATTTTTACTCTAAATTAAACCATTTGTTATGGATAAAAATAAAAATATGTTTTCACTTCTCTGTAATGTGTTATTTATATATTAGAAGTCGGATTTATCGAGTAAAAGTAAGGTGTACTCTCAATTGTTTGAGCCACTGTACATCAACAATTCTAAAGTTAAAGAGATTTAGATAAGTTAGAATTCAAATTAGATTTGATTAGATTAGTTAGATTTCAAATTTTATTTTTTGATCTGCTGCATTTTTTAATAATTGCATTTTCTGATGGATAAACAGACAATAAATTCAGTTCTAAAAATGATGTTTTTTGAGATTCAGGAAATTTTAAAATGTAGTGAATTATTGAATTTCCTGGTGGAATTTTTTTTTGATAACAGTAAAATTCTCTCAGCTTATTTCATATATCAGAAAGTAACATAAACTACAGGCAGCAAAAATTTTAATTACTTAATGACATTCAGAAAATATTAATAAAATAATATGAATTAATAAATTTTCCGTGTACTATCATTGCAGTCAATTCATATTCACGAGAAATTACTCAAATATACTCTTTAATTAAAACTTTATAATACTTTTAAATACATAAATAAATTCCAGAAAACATTTTTTATTTAAGTAATAATAATAGCAATTTATTTGAAGAAAAAATATGAAAGGAAGAAAGAAGTTGAAATGGCGTATGAATAATTTTGACGAAAAAAATAGAGTTTCAAACGATTTATTTTTGATACGTATGCGAGCTGAATTGAGAACTAAAACGTTGCCAACCAAGAAATAGAAATTCGTCTTCAGATTATAAATAGAAAAAAAAGTTAAAGCGCGACATTAAGTAAATGATACAGTTACTTGGATCCAAACAAGTATGCTATTTCTTAAAATTACTGATAAAAAAGTTAAAGGGTTATTCGAATTTCTAGTCCTTAACATCATAATATTTTAATAAAAAATAATTTAGAATTACAACTCTGCAAGTGAATTTATACCCACTAATTGAAGCAAAGAAATGTACTGTTGTAAAAAATTTAATAAAAACAACATTTCTTAAACGTTTTTAACAATAATGAAAAGAATTGGACATTAATAAAATTGGTACTCAAGAAAAATTAATTTTTCGAATTTTAACGTGGTTCTTTGTGCAATTGCATGCTGCTCTGATGCAAAACAGTAAATTTTGATTAAATCTTAATTAAAAACCTAATTAAATTTTAAAAATATCTTTTTGCAATGAGTACTTATTACCCAAGTTGCAACTATTTTCAAAGTACAACAACTATAACAACAAAAACTTTTCAACTATACTTAACGGCGTACTACTATATGGCGTGCTTTCAAATATTTTTTCAACATCATATCACAATTTTCGTATAGCAGGCCAGTCTATGGACATTAGCAAGTTAATATAAATAAATTATTGTACGAATGATTACTTTGATTTTTTCTATTATTATGGAGTTTTATTTCGTTATAATATTAGAATTTTGACATCGCTTAATGTTTTCAAGTTAACATTTTTTTAATGTTTTATTTAGGAAAATTGGAGTCACTAGATCGACAGCTGAAGAGAAAAGCAACAATGGAAATAAATTATTTCGCTACAGTGCCACTAGAGGGCGTTCCTAACACTATTCAAGGACTTCGAGATCTAGTGAAGAATTTTAAGGATCACGTGGCAAAAGTGAATAATGGTAGCGGAGTTCCTGTCGAGGTTGAACTTGTGGAACTATCTAACTTCGACAGAGAATTCGAATACATAAAGAATTTGTAAGTATAATGTTTCCATCGTTTGCTAAAACGGTCACAGACAAATCTTCTTGATTCTGTTGCTGTGGGCACACATTTTTTTTTTTTTCTATTTTTCATTCAAATAGATTGGAATAATTTTATAAAAACATTTCTATATAAATAACTGTTATTCAAATTAATGCAATGTCACTTTTATACCAAAAACAGTTCGATACTCGTTTTATCGTATCAACTCTATAACTGACAATTCATTATTAAACTCTAAAAATAGTTCAATAGCTAATTATTAAATATTTAGAGAAGGCATGGTTTTCAGTTAGGAAAATGCTTTAAATGAAATATAAAATTGCATTTTATGTGATGTGAATTAATAAATGAACTATTGAAAAAAAATTCGAAATTTGTATTATTACAATCCGTTTAGTCAGATTTAGTAAAAAGTTTTGACAAACTAATATTTAAAAAAATATTTTTTCCCTCTTTTCTGTGATCGAGTTGTGAAATTTTGAATGTTATTATTTTATAGAAAATAAAGTCTTCTTCAACAAAGAACTGCTTTCATTGGAAGATTATCTGTTAGATGTTCGTTAAAATGGTTTAAAGTATTCTTATTACCACTTTTGAATGATTTTACACCTCAGAGAGGTGATTTGCAGTGAGCAAGAAGAGTGCATTTTTAAATATGTGCATATATAAAAAAATAATTTCGTAATTCTTTTTTGTAATAAATCTGTAAAGGAAAATAAAGTGTTGCCACACAATTTTGGAGTAAAAGTAGACATTTGCTTTTTCAAAGTTTATCTTACTTTTATTTCGATATTATTGACCAATAGGCAAAAGCGCGGGGTATTTCCGTTTCTAAATACGGACAGTACTTGAAACATGTCTTAAGCATTTACATTTGACTTTTGATTGTCTCCTTTGAAATATGTCACATGATTTTAATTCAATTTTATCCAAATTAATTATCCAAAAATGAATAAAATCATTATGGCTATGTCAATGTGAATAGTTTGGTATATTCTACTTCTTTTAAATAACTAGGTAGAATGCAACTGAATTTCCCAAACTTATTTTTAAAGACAAGAACACTATCAGTTTTCCAAATTGCAATGAAATACTGAAATAATTGGAAATTAACCGCTTTTTTTGTTTCCCTGTAGCAACATAGGAGTACAAGAAATAGTTTTACTGCATCTTGAAGTTCAAAGTTTTACTTTTCCAATGATACGAATTTCATTTCAGCGTAATTTGTAATTAGATTTTCATTAATTTTTCAAAATTTAATATTTGAATGGATGCAGACGATTTTAAAATAAAAGAATTTGCGGATACTCTGTTACTAGGCAACGGCGAAACATTGGATTGCAGTACTTTTTTTATATTTCTATTTTATTTATTTGTGTTTTATAAAAGCAGTTTGTCCAGTTTTTTTTTTTTTTTTTTTTTTTTTTTTCATTTAAAAGTTGGACAGCCTTTTCAGCTGATTATACAAGAATTCAAAAATTTCTTTTCTTGGATTTAAAATGGGTTTGTAGTCGGGCAGTTATAAGATGTCCAGTAAGCAGCGCATGCGAAGAAAAGCTGAAAAATACTGTTCGGTCGATGTCAAGTAATTATCCCGACGAGACAACAACATGTCGTTGTACTGCATTTTTTTCTTACTGCGCATGCGTTTATAGAATTTGGCGATTTTGGCGTGAAAAAATTGATCACTTATAATAGTTTGATTCCGACATTTTTTTTGCTCTTAGTTCTTTCTAATGCGAGTTGTATCTTTTTTAAATTTTATTTGCCATTTTTTTCTGTAGTTTTCCTAATTTAAGTCAATTTACTTTTTATTTTTATTTTACCATGTTTCTATGTATAAATATCCAACATTTTAATACGAGCAGCTGTGGAAAAAATTTTCAGGGACGCCAAAATGGCAAATTATAGTTAAGAATGGAATGCCTGAATCTATCTTATGAAATTGTGGCACACATAAATCAGTCCCTTTCTAGGCATGAGCTGCTTACTGAGAGTCTTATAAATGGCCGAGTGCAAACGCAACCTTTAAAAAATGCTGTCATTAAAAATTTTTGTCATCTTTATGAATTATAATAAAGTTTTCAATGAATTAGAATAAACAACAATTTTGTAATTGATAACAGAGCTGAAGAAAGTTTTAACAGCAACCAATTATTTAATAATTAGCAACAATTATTGATGTGATTAATTTTCATTATTTTTATTAATGATTAAATTAATTATTTATATAATACCCTCAAATTATGTATAAAAAGCATTTTTATACTTCTATAATTTTTAGCATAACTTGAAGGATTTAATCAACGAATATTAATACTTTACTGAAAAAATTAACTGTCGAATGTTTTTTAAAATCGTCTGATTCAATGAATATTGTCATTTTAATTAAAAATTTTTGAGACGATAAAAGAGTTTTCTCTATTGCAATATTCTATTCAAAATAACTTTTTATTGTAGAAATGAAAGTATTTTAATTCCAGTCAGTTAGATATATCAGCTAACTGTTTATTTTCCCCTCTCCCGGAAACAGCAATAATTTGAATTTCTCATTTAAGCTTTAGATCTTCCTATTTTGTGTTTATTACTTATACTTTCATATTTTTTTTATACATTC
Source organism: Argiope bruennichi (assembly GCF_947563725.1). Classification (NCBI taxonomy): domain Eukaryota; kingdom Metazoa; phylum Arthropoda; class Arachnida; order Araneae; family Araneidae; genus Argiope; species Argiope bruennichi. The sequence continues at coordinate 78,310,967 of NC_079161.1, read as the reverse complement.
ATATTTCGTGTTTTTTAATTAATTATTATTTTTCAGGGAATTAGAAACAGAATTAGAGTTATTCGAAATTTATTTGGACGATCTATTAGGTACTAAGAACCGCATACAGACAATGCTTTTTGAATACAGAGATATTTTAACCAATGAAGAAGTGAGAGAGGTATGCATTTTTTTGTACTCCGTTCTTCCATATTAATTTGTAAAAAAAATGGTTTGAATCTTAGTTTAGTGTGCCTGTTCCCGCAATTTGATCGCCAATATGCCAACTCAAAAAATAAATAAAGACAAACGATTCACAAAATTGAGCAGATGTTGTTAGTTTTTTTTATTTTCTGTTCTGACAAAATTCGTAAGGAGACGATTTTAATTAAAAAAATATAATTCGGCAAGAATTGCAGAAATATAAATATTATTTGTTCATAGGTCACTTAAAAAATAACACTGAATGTTTTATTAGCAGTAATAATGCTTTCAATTAAAATAATATTATTTAATAAATATAATATAAAATGTAATATTATTAAATGTTTTAATTATGTGTCGATTATTTTTAATTTTCATTTCTTACAAAATTGCTGTAGTAGAAGGACAACTCAAGAAGCGTACAACTATAAATCAATATTAACTGATTTATCTACATTTTTATAATATTATAATATTGTCTCATCAGACAATATTTATATTTTTACAATTCTTACAGAAATACGTTATTTTAATTAAAATCGTCTGTTTATGAATTCTGTCAGAACTGAAATTAAAAAAACTATAAACATCTGCTCAGCTTTTTGAATCGTTTGTCTTTATTTTACAATTTTTCATTTTAATGTTATTTTATGAATATAACAGAATTCCTTGCGACTTGTTGATCTTTTCATGAATTTTCCGTGATAATTCGATAAATCTGTGAGTGTTCAATAATGCGTTGTCTGATGATTGGGATAATCAGAAATATTATGATCACAAATAGTAAGAGGGATGCTGCATTTGTGAATTCGATGTCTACATTTTGAAATATATATGGAGCCTACAGAATGACATTTGCATGTCTGAAAATATTACAATATTGAAACAATTTTTAAATCAACTTAAAATTCAAAAATTTATCTTTTAAATTTACCAATTTTTTAATTTTTAACATACAATTTGTTTCTATTTTTAATCAATTTTCAAAAAACACCTTCTTGTTATTTATTTCACAATAAATAAATAAATAAAATTTAACCTGTAAGAGCACGTTAGACATGCATGAGAAAAATGAGTTTTTATTAACATGTTGCCATCACGTTGACATAAGCTCCAATTAGAAGATTAATTTAACTATTAAAATGGTCTAAGTGAAGTAAAAAATAAAATTTTATGCAGTTTAAGTCAATAAATGATCTGATTAATGACAAATCTTATATTTTTTCATAGACATTTAGTTGTATTATTCATATTTAGAAAAACATTTTTGTTATTAAAATAGTAAATAAAAAATAAAAAAGAAACGCCCACTCTTGCGATTAAAACAGAGTGAGTTATGAGAATTTGAAAATGACTATCTCATAGAAAAGCGTGATTTTAGACTGCTACATTCACTGTCTCAAGAAAAATACGCCAATCAGGCTTCAGAATTTCCTCAAAGCTGACTTTTTTAAAATTCTGAAATTGTTGATTGCCTTAAAATAGGGATAATCAATATTTTATAACTTGATGAGTTTTCATCGCAGAAAATAGAAGCATTTAAAAATTTCTTTTTAAATTTAAAACTAGAGTGACAAGAATATTTCTCTGAATATTTTTCCTTAGTATCAAAAGACTAGATAGAATTTAGACTTTATAATTTTTTAAAAGTTCTTTTATTAACTGAAACAAAATAATATATTATTATTTACATCATTTAAACTTCCTTGAAAATAAAATTCAAAACTGAATTTTATGATGAATCAGAAAACTTTTTATTAAATAATTTTCCTATATATTGGGCAAATTACAAAAATATTCTGTAGTATAAGACTTCAAATCAAATTATTCTATTTTATGTATTAATATATTTAAAATGCATGTTTGAATTCCAAGAAAACTTTTATATTATTAATCATTTCGGTTTTCACATTTAAAGTTCAAATCTTACAGAAGCTGTCATAAAATTAGTAATATAACTTCGATTTGAAATTTCCTCCTGCAATGGAGCTGTTGATATATGATCAGCATCTCCGCAACATTAGGGGATAACTCGAGAAAATTAAAGTTTCTTATATCATTTTGCTTGACTTAGTCACTCTTTTTTTTATCTTGCAAAATCATTAAAAACATTTAACTTTCAAAAATTGTGGGAAAAAGATCCTTCATTAGATTTTAGAAAAGAAATTCTAAAAAAATATATCCTTAATTTCATAATTTGAGTGGAAAGAGAGGAAATGATTTTTTCTGAAAACATAGAATTAACCATGGAGTTGCCTGTTCTTATAATTCTAATTAACAGTCTGTAAACTTATCATAATTCTCATTATTCACAAGTATAAGGAAGTAAAAACTATCTGTTGAGTGATGAGAATTTACCACAGATTCACCCCATGGGGGAAATAAATACTAATAGCGATTGAACAATATCTGAATCGCTTATAAGAAAAAGATGAATCTGAAATAAAGCTGTTAATAATCCTACCAAACATTCAAGAGAACTTGACATCCATGGAACATTTATGATCGGTAAATACAACACGATTTTTATTAATATCTTCAATAACAGAAACTTTTATCTATTTAACCTAAAAACTGTTTTTGAACAGTAGAAACCTTAATTACCCAATATATGAAGAATAGAAAAAATACAGGTTGGTTAAAATCAAAGTTCCACCTTGAAATGGTCATAAAAGGAAAACTACTGGACCAAATCTTATCAAACTTGGCAATAGTTTAAAGGGGGTCATGAGAATTTCTTTTCTGCAAAAACGAGTTCCAAAACTCACCACTAGGGGAAAAATAGCACTGTATGCAATATATTTAAGCAAAATACGACATGAAGACACCGGTTTAAAATGTGTTTAACCGTTTCTGAAACGTGTTACAAAGCATGTTCAATGTGTTTTATCTCAAAAGCTCTATTTATGATGATGATCTAAACAATTTGGCGGAAAGATGCATCTGAAAGATGCGGTACACAGACATTTGCATAACATTCCTCCTGAATACTAAGAGCTACTGTTGAGAATGCTGTAATGTGATTAACTTGCTTTCAAAAATAATGGACGCCACATTGAACATGCTTTGTAACACGTTTCAGAAATGATTAAACGCACTTTGTCCTATTTTGCTTAACAATATTGAATACAGCGCCATTTCCCCCCTGGTGGTGATTTTCTTTTCGTGGAAAAGAAATTTCTATGACGTTTTTTAAACTATTGCCAAGTTTGATACATTTGGTCCAGTAGTTTTCCTTTTATGATCATTTCAAAGTGGAACTTTAATTATAACCACCCTGCAGATTCATTCCTTGAGAAAAAGAATAGCTGTCAATACATTGATCATAACTGACAGTAATTATAAGAAAAAATTCTGATGGCACAACTTTTGCATTGGTCGCAAGGACGGGGTATGGAATATGAGGATGGATGGATGGATATTGGAGTTTATTGGCGCAAGAGCCATATCTGACTAAACTGCGCCAGACATATGGTTAAAATATAGTCTTAGACTTTACATCCTACAGTTGATTAAATAAACACTGATAAAATTGCAAAGCAGTAACTCTTAAAAATTTTAACAAGGTAAAAACAACAAAGTTAAATGTTAAATAAAATGGTAAAATCCAATTGCTTTTAAAAATTGAAAAAGGTTTTTGTGGGGATGTTTCCCCAGATGGAATATGAGGTACAGTTGCTAAAGATGGTTTTAAAGTAATGACTGAAACACTTTAATTTACTTCATGTTTATGAAGAGGACACCATAGCTCAGAAAACAACCGAGAGTTGTAAGTAACATTCCTTTTTGAAATTCAAACATCCCCAATCCAGTTACTACAAAATTGGGAGTTAATCTTTCTACGGCATCCAATAATATATTGGCATTCGTGGAATACTTATAGTCTGTAAATACAATACGACTTTTGCAAATCTCTTCAACAACATTAGTTTTTAACAAAAGAAACTGTTTTTGAACATTAGAAGCCATGATCACCAAGATTGTGAAAACAAATGTGCTGATGAAACCACAAATTATCGAATATCCTAAAAAACTTGCTTGGACCTGCTTTCGAAATTGGACGTCGTCCATTGCCTCCAAAACAGTAGCCATAAGAACTCCGACTGAGCATATACAAACGTGACTTAGATTCTGATTGGCGAGTTTTATGATTTCTGCCATTTTGATGAGAGCAGAAAGTGATTGATGAATACTTGATGGACGATCGATTTGACTTATTGATTGCTTAATCATCTTGCTACAGTGTTTAATTAGTAATATTTCTTTCTTGTAAACAAAGCAACACAGAACAAGAATTGCATAGGCGAAGTTTTTATATACACAAGCGTTTAAAACCGCAAGAAATTTAATAACGATTCTCGAAGTATAACTTATCGAAGTATTTGAGGTTTTTTCAAATATGTAAGTATTTCCAGTCATTATAGCTGGAAAAAGAATTGCTGAAGCAAACAAGCTGATGGTAATTGATAAACAAAAAGCTTTTAGCCATAGTTTTAGTGATCTATTTTGGCATCGTAGCTGCTTAAACAATGAAGAAAGATTGGTAATACTATTAGCTATGTCAAGCCTTTTCTTCCAAATAAAGCATTTAGTGATAAAAGCAGAAACTGCATTCATAAAATAAGTTAGAGATTTCCTTTTATATTCGTAATCAAAATATCTATAAAAGGTGCATATTAATAAGTAAAAGCTTAGTAAAAATAGTATGAGCCATTCTATCTGTAATAAAAGAAATATAACTCGTTGTATAAAACCTTTGGGTTTCTTCTTTTTCAAACGTAATCCAAACACTAAAAATAAAAGGCATAAAATATTCCACTCACTTTCGAATCCATATTCCTTTTTCTGACGATTTTTGTTATTTTTGTGCCTGATTATAGACTCATTTGCAATTTTTTTATGCATGAAGAGTTTTGTATATGTTTCTAAATCCATCCTTGTTCTAACTGCAAATCCAGAATTCTAACTGCAGTTTGTGCAGCAATAGATACTCATATCGAAAATAAAGAATTTTGTTGAAAAATATTGCATGAAGAAAAAGTAATTATTTGAAAGTTTCGTTTATTTACTTTAAATAATTGTCTTTTATAGAATAATGGATTTTTGGAACAGGTACAACAACGAAAAGTAAACATTTATAGGACAGTAATTGAAGGTTAGCAATGACATAAAAGTGGATAAAGCACTTTTGCTTATTTCTAAATTCAATTGCACCAATTTATGGGAATCGGACATTATGGAACCTTAAATAAAATTTACATTTTCTGATATTGCTTTTTTTACAGAATGCTCTAGAAAAAAAATATTGATCTGCGTTTTCTTCCAAAATTAATAATTTATTATTTATTGTATAATTTACCAAAAAAATTATAATTGATTCAAACAATTTAGAATGGTAAACTACTATTTAGTTTCCAATTTTATCTCAAAATTTATTGAATGACAGCTAATTGTTTCTACTGCATTCAACACATTATTTTTTTTAATTAAAGGAATGGAATGAATGAGAGCAACAAATATTTTGCAAAATGCCTCTTGCTTTTGTTAGAAAGTTGCGAAGACATTGTGTTATCTTTCCAATCAATACTTAGCAAATCTTTTGAAAGAGAAGAAAAGTCGTAAACAAAATTTGATCAGGAAAAAGCTGAAAATTACAAGTTTTCTTTCTTGTGCAGAAAAGAGGTTTTACGAAGAAACTCCCTGAAATAGATTGTTAGATTCACTTTATTCTGCATTATAGTTACAAATCAAATTGGAAACACTTTGTATGTTTTCAATGAAGTCTGATTAGGTGTTTTATATTTTGAGTGTTAAAAATGTTTGCTTGAAATTGAATGCATTCAAAACGTTAGACTTTGTCAATGTATGGTAGAAAGATTTATATTAAACTATAATCCAAATAAAAACCCACGCATAATATACCGAAGTCATATTTGGTTAAGAAATTTTGGTTTGCTGAAGACATATTTGGTTAAGAAAGCATTTTGGTGAACTATTCTGTTTCTCAACATGGGCTCAGCTGCATTATATTATCGAATTAAATACAAAATTTGAGCACACACAAACGCTAAATTCTGAAGTTGTGTGAAATTTATTTTTGAACGATAATATTTCCGGAAATTATATCGAAAAAACTCCAAAATTCAGCTTATTTTTAGATTAATTAAAATTCAAAATAAAAATCTAAAAAAATTACTCCGAGGTGCGCATTTCCTCCCTCCAGTGTGCTTGCTATATGTCAAATTTGATAGTTGTAGGTCAAACGGCTTGGCCTGTGAAAGCCAACATACTCGCGCACACGCACGTGCACACACAAACTGCGCCTGCATATGCTTAATATATTGTTACAATTCTGTAATGTTGCTTCCCAACACGGTTAGTTCAATCACTGGAAAGACCGTTTTATGATTAGCACTGTTGGATGCTGATCGGGTGCCGAATCAGTGATCCCAGAGATTGGCAATCATTTGGAAACTTTGGATTTGGAAACGGATTTGACAACAAAGATAATACTAGAAACTCCTAGAATTTTAGCGATTGAGCCAATAGAAACCGAGATATGTCTGATAGTTCCAGAACTTTCTCTGCCCCATTTCCGGGAACCATAAAAGGTTGGCAATCTCAAGCTGAAGTCAGTGTTGTGAAGCGAGTCGTAAGCGTGGAGAGAGTCAATGGTGAATAGTTGGATCAGTCCGGGGAAGCGCCAGCTTGTGTGGAGCTGAAGCATTTGCTGAAGTGAGCTGAGAACCTAATCCTAGTATTTATTGGGGAAGCAGCATCGAGTCGTCTATGGAGTAGCGAGTCGTGTAGTAGAGTGTTGGCAACTGGATACAGCTAAAGCGAGGAGACAGTGGAGAATTGCAGACGTTTGGTGAGACCGTAGAGTGAAGCTGCGAAGATTCCCTCCTTCTGCTGATTTCTGACTGGCCTCTTTGTGTGCTGTGGTTTTTTTTACTACCGATTACTACTTGTGGACTACTATTTGTTGTAGCATGCTACTGTGTATTACGTCTTTTCGTCTCGGTTGTATATTTGTCGTCTTTGTATTAGTGTCTTCGCATTCAATAAACGTTGTCGTCCGCTACTAAAGGACTGTTTATTTCATTGACCAACAAATCAGAAAAGAACCCCCGAAATATACATAGATAGATGAATTTGCCACCCTGGTGGAACTATTATCCTTTCCTTTTTCTTATATAAAATGTAAAATTTCAATAATATCCATTTCGCATATTAATACTTTTTCATTGCATTTTGAAGTATCGATCTTTTAAGTTGTGTCTTTGGTTATTTCCATAAGTAGTTTGTGATAGCTAATATTGCTTTTGTAAGATCTTGATTATCGTGACGGTATTCGTTAACTAGATAGCCGACATCAGCGGGAGGGTAAGCAAAATCCTTCGTTCGTTTGTGGCCACCATCGCAAATTTGGACACCGAGAAGAATTCGCAGCAGCTGAATCCAGCCAAGGAAGCCTACACGGAAGGAACTGGTAGGCAGATGCCTGGAAAATTCAAGCGGCTGCTCAACAAGATAGTGAAAAAGGTATGGGTACTATAACATAACGAAAGCATAAATGTATGTAAATTATAGAAATGGATTTGTAAATTTGATTATAAATAATAGCAATGAATTTGCAAGTATAAATGATGGAAACGAATCTGTAAATCCAAATAAAGTAAATGGCTCAGAGAATGCCTATAATGGAATTAGATCTGTAAATGTAAATGATGGAAATGAATTTGTAAATGTAAAGGAAGAAAAGGGACCTGTAAATCCAAGTATTAGAAATGGTTCAGAAAATGCATATAATGGAATTGGATCTGTAAATGTAAATAATGGAAATGATTTTGTAAATGTAAAGGAAGAAAAGGGACCTGTAAATCCAAGTAATGGAAATGGTTCAGAAAATGCATATAATGGAATTGGATCTGTAAATGTAAATAATGGAAATGAATTTGTAAATGTAAAGGAAGAAAAGGGACCTGTAAATCCAAGTAAAGGAAATGGTTCAGAGAATGCATATAATGGAATTGGATCTGTAAATGTAAATGATGGAAATGAATTTGTAAATGTAAAAGAAGAAAAGGGACCTGTAAATCCAAGTAATGGAAATGGTTCAATAAAAGCACATAATGGGAATGATTTGAAACGGCAAATCCCTTAAATAATCCAAATAGCAGAAATGGTGCTATAAATGCGCATAATTGAAATAGATTCGTAATTGTACAAATAATTTTAATGGATCTGTGATATAATGCGACATCGAGTTTTCATAAACAATCCCGTATAAGATAAAATTCATATAATTTTTAACTTCTTAAGGAAAAACAAGCTCATACATATACGTTTTGTTTATATTTGAATAGTGAATATGACGGTACCAAATAAGTGATTCCCCCCCCCCCTAAAAAATGCACGAAGACATTTAAAAATATAAGAGAAAAGCTTGTTCATCTTTTAATATTTTTATAAAAGGGGATCGCTTATATAAAATAATAATTATAAAATAATTAGTTTATATAAACTCTTATTTAAAATAAATTGCAAAACTAAAGAGCCAGTCCGAACCTATTGATCCATTTTCGCCAATTGCTCTTTCATAAGAAAGCTCATGAAATCCCTAAATATATTATCAGTAGTAACTAACTTCTGCGCATTTTCGAAAGAAATTCCAAAATTACTATTTCACGCATATTCTCCAAGTGAAAAAATGTTGGGCGAGTGCCTCAATACCAATCATAGTGTAGATAGCATCAATTTTAATTGTATTTGAAATTTCATGACTGTTAGGGTGATGGTTGATTGCTTGGTTATTTTCTGCAGATTTTGCAGAATAAAACTTTCACACTTCCCCCAGTTTCAATAATTGGACCGATTTTGCCACATTAAGTGCATATCTGACGAATCATAGTGCCTTATGTTTATTGTGCAATTATTACTTAAGATAATACTCTCGTTTGATCGGATAAGACGTTGTAATGTCTTGAGCTAGACTGATCAAATAACGAAGCAGAATTTCCAGACAATTCTTTATTTTACAGCCCCATATATACAAAGAACAACTTGTTTTAATCTTGGTTAAATAAATAAATATTTACACCTGTAATAGGAGATACAACAGTCAAAATCGAAGACTTTCTTGAAACTCCGTTGGATCTCGGACTCCGAACTCGTGGGCTTACTCCAACAGTCCGCCTGCAGTTCGTTTCTTCTCTCCTCTAAAAAAAATCTCCGCACTTTATTTCGGCGACAATTTTCTCCTCTTAATTTACATGGGTCATTTGAGCTCTCTTTCGGCCAATCGGGGTTCAGAAATATGCTCTCTCAGCGGCGCCAGGGAGTCGTGGAAAGGTCCTTTCACAAAGAGAAGTACCTAGCATCCAGATGTTTGGACATCCCTTTCTCTTTGAAGGTACTATCAATACCTCTTGGGCGAGGAATTCCACACGGGGTCTTTCACTGTAGTCTATAATGAACAGATGCGAGACCACCCAGGTGAAAAGATCCACCATCTGGCTATCTCGAGGAGTTTAGTAAGTAACAGCGACGGCACAGCAGGCTGTAAATGTCTTATCAGTACTCGGAAACGGGGAATGTTATAACGTAGTTGATCAAAGACATAATAAAAATCATTGTTGTTAATAAGTTGAGCGGACAGCTGATCGACGAAGGCTGCTAATTAAAAATAATTTTATATATATTTGAAACAAGTAAATCAGCATTACCATTCTATTTACAATGAAACAATACATCTCATCTAACATCTCAATAAAAAAAGCGCTGTTGCTATTTAGAGATGTTATTGAACTTGCATAATTTTGTCCGATAATGCGTATCTCGTGTAGCATTTTTTCAGTGCTGTCTTATTTATCTTCAATTATGCTGATTTAATCATTTTATATAAAATTTCTATGTATTTATGTTATTATTAAAATTAATTAATGTGTTTGCGGTTTTTGATTCATTTCCTTACTTAAATTAAGCATTTGTATCATCCATTCACTTTCATTGTAAAGAGAATAACTTAACGCCATAATGTCTATTTTTACTAATTACTGCTCGATGTGTAAAATCTATTTTGGCTTTATCATCTGAACAAAATATTTAGAAAAATTGGAAGATAATGCATAAAAGTTTAATTTTTTGGAAGATGATAATTTATTTCAAAAGAATAAATCCATTTTTTTTAATATTTTAAGAATTTAATATTGCTGATTCCTCTTATATGTCCGTTTTCTCTATTATCTAATTATATAACAGCTTCTACTTAAAAAAAATTATTGTAATATTGAATTGTAATATTGAATATAAGTGAGAATACTTGAAATATTTATCTATTTATCCCGAATAATTTTTGTATTAAATTATTATTTATTGTTATAAATTGTATTGTATTATTACATATTATTATATTTTGTTGTATTGTATTATTATAAGCTATGCATTAGCATGTATGTAGTATTTGTATCAAATCATTATAAAGAACTCAATTCTTGTATAAAAATGTAGAAATACGATAAATCAACGTACACATAGCATACGTCCAAACTGGTTAAGGGGTTAATAAAAGTTTAAGGTATTTATATAATGTTGTATTTTATTTTGAGCTACTAAAGTAATTTATTTCTTATTTTGCAGATTGCTGCAAGTACGTTGCCCCTCTAAGTCACCTAAGTTCCAAGATTCTTGTAGTAAACGCTACATTTTTACTTAAATTATTGTTTAATTTATTGATATTTCGAAGAATAATGACTTTTAAATTTTTTTTACAGAAAAAAGTGATGAGCAAAAGCAGTTTTCTATATACACCCAGTACGGTTCAAGCAAATGTTCAGAAAATAAAAATACTAACCCGATATATTCTGGATATGTAGCTTCAAGCCCTAAGAACCATATCGGATCTGGTGTAAATATGCTTTGTTTACCGAAAACTCCTGTGGATGTATCTTCTGAACCAACTTTGCCAAAAAATAATAGTATTATCGCAGGAGTTAAATACGGAGAATTAAAGACAAGGCCTTTCAATTTCTTCGATAGTAAGATCGTTTTCAATGGTGTGGTCTGTTCTGTATGCCTTGTGAATGCTCAGACTGTGTATACATTTTATGGTAAGCACTAGCCGCTTTTGATGACTAGTTTCTTTGTCAGGAATATTAAATTTCCTAGTTGTTACATTACATCTGGTTGTTAATATGGAAAGTATTTGTTTAAAATTACACACTGTTATTTTATAATACTGAAAAATATGAATGTATATAATGGAATCAATCTAATATTATCAATTAAGTGTGCAAATTAAAAAAAAATATATAATATTATGAAAAGCGAATGGCAAATTTATCCATAATGAGTCCATCCGATTGTTAGACATTAAAACTGTGTTATTTTAATAGTCTTGCATATTGTTACGAAATTTCCGGGTTCGTTTGGATAGTGGGAGTTATATCGTGTGCAAAACGCTCAATCACCAGGCGGCAGTATAAAATAAAACAACGACGTTTATTTACACGAAGACACACAGGACAGCACAAAGACGAAAACTATATACAGCACAGAAGACGATTATCTTCAGCCGAGACGTGCAGCATACAACAGCATACACAGCAGCGAAGAGCACGAACCCCACCTAGCACGAAGGAGCAAACGACACTTGATGATATTGGACACTTGCAAACAACAAAGAGCCCTCTAGATAGAATGTACATTGGTTCTGAAACATTTTTACATTATGTATTAAATTGTGTAATATTCAGAATGCATTATATACATTATATGTAGGCTAATTTTTTATATTAGGAGAGAACTAAAGGCAAGGGCTTTGACAAAATGGGTTTAATACAAGATTTAATGACTGGAATTTTTATGAGTTCTTCGATGTCAAGGTACATCCACTTTCTCGGCTATCTGAATCTGTGTTCTCTCCATAGTTCATAGGCTTTGATCACGTGTTTTGTAGAGCCTTCATCGGTGCCATAAAAATGTCTGGCATGTAGAACGCCAATACACACACCCATAGACCCCCTACACACGTGCATATGCACATATACACTAACATGCACATACACACGCATATGCACACACACACACACACACACACACATACACACACACACATACACACACACACACACACACACACATACACACACACACATACACACACATCTTTATTATTAGAATAGTAAATGCGTTTTCTGAGTTATGGGTGCTAAATATTACGAATATATACTTTGCTTTTAGGTTTACAAGATTGTCCTGAGTCAGGCGGATGGGAGCTGCAATATGCTGGTTACGCCATGATATCAGAAACGATGAAGTCTGAGACGATATGCATCGATTCGAAGCTGGAAGCTCATCAGGACAGCTATGTAGGTCTCCATGATCAGAGCCTAAAATTCGTTGTAGCAAAACACCCCGAAAAGAATGTAAACGTATTTATGCCTTGCGCTGTGTGTTCGAAATAAAGAAATTACTGTTATTTTCTTGAAGAATTATTTTCACACATTATTATTGCATCACTTTTACCTACCCTTCATACTAGTCCATAAATCATTTTTTAAATGTTACAGATAAGAGAAACAAGGGAGACTTTATTCTTAATGGGATTTTACCAAAGGCGATTTTCCCAAATGTCGTAGCAACTAGTAATTTGTTTGTGCCATTCATTTTTTAACTTTAATCATATTGTTACGAAATTTCCGGGGTTCGTTTGGATAATGGATGTTATATGGTGTGAAGAACGCTCCATCACCAGGCTGCAGTAGAAAATAAAACAACGACGTTTATTTACACGAAGACACACAGGACAGCACAAAGACAACAACTATGTACAGCACAGAAGACGATTATCTTCAGCCGAGACATGCAGCATACAACAGCATACACAGCAGCATACAACAAGACAGACAGACAGTAGCGCACAGCTTAGTTCAGGACTAGCTTCACTCCGTCGCTGCTCCGCTTATCTCTGGAAGGCCAGTTTTTTTACTGTCGATTCCGACTACTCTCCTTGCACTCCACTGGTTCACGACGACTCTTCTCTGTCGCTTCCGACTACTCAATTTACCACTCGACTCACCACTGCCCGGCAGCTGCGGCCGTTTCCTTTTATAGGTCTCAGGAGGCGGGGCTAGACGCCTCTCAACCAATCTGGAACGTTCGAGGCGTATCTCTGTTCCTACTCGACGGATCGGAAAAATTCTCGATGTTTCGTGTATAATCTTTTTTGGCGCCAAAGTCACCAATTTCGTCGCGAAGTCGCAAAATGGTCGCCAAGTTTGTCGCCAATCTCCGGGACCCTCCGACGAGGCACCGTACTCTGCCCAATACCGATGACTGTAAAACATTCTTTCCGATGGTGGAACCAACTATGCTGGAAAGCAGCATTACATATTCGTAACAATATGTTTTTCATTTCAATCTGAAAATTACTGCAATAAGTGAATATATTTTGGAGTTTCTGAAAAAAACCTTTTTAGCATTTTTTACTACCCTGTTTTTTTATTCTTTTAGGCTTTTCGGAAATTTTGCTTTCTAGATGTTTTACAAACTTATGTATTTTCTATAATATAATAAATAGGTAACAGTATAATTGAGTTGGGCATAGAGTTTTGAGTAGCAATACAGCCGGCATCCACAGGGCTAGCACGTCTTCCCCTTGAACTGGTCGTCCCGATTCCGGCATTGTTGTTCTTCTTATGTGTTCCATCTATGAGTGTGTGAATGTGACCACCTGTAAAAAGGGGTTGTGCAAGCAAATGTGACGAATGAAGTAACTAAGAATGTGCTCTTAGCCCTAATTGGCGCTACTGAAAAAACAAGAGACTCTCACTCGGCTTAAATCGTTGAAGAATAACTACCAGTGGACTTATAAAGTGCCGTAAATTACAACACAACGGCAGTAGTAAAAGACATTTGGATTTTCAGAGTTTAAAAGAAAGCATTAATACTGCTGTTCGTTTCAGAACTCCGATCTTCTAATTTTCAACCATTATATCTCGTTAAGGAGTGAGATTCGAAAAGGTAAGCGTATTTCTGAAATTCTTCGTCATTTTTTGACCTTGATTTCCTCCCATGGGATACTTTTTTTACAGTTTTCTCCATCCCCCACATGTATCTGAGTATTGTGTCGTTTTTGACCGTACCATTTTATTTTAATTCAAACTTGCGTATTGCTTTGCTTATATGGTTAGTTTAAGCGGCAAAAAAAAAAAAAACAAAACAAAAAAAAAAAAACGTTTAATAGTGGCACGAAAAATATTTTACATAATATCATTGAATGCGAACGAGATTATACACCGTTGTTAATCTCAAAATGTTATCAAAAAAATTCAATAACAAATAAAAAGGAAGTGTTTTAACTTTAAAACAATTGTTATTATTTTGTAAAAAAAAGTTGATTGGAAAATTTTAAGAATATAAATCTTTTATTTATTTAATATGTAACCCACTTATAGGAAATAAAAATTGTTCTAAAGTATTTAATTGGGAATTACAATCTTTTTCAGACAATATTACGAATTATCCGTAGTTTATACACCCCTCCCCCCAGCCAACTCGCGATGTTAAATGTGGTGGTTGGATCTCGCCACCCTGGAGGGTACACACATAGGCGGGGGATCTGATTCCTTCCTTCGGAGAGAGTTGTACCGTGGCCAGTGATGGCCCTTAGGACTCAACCACAGTTCCCGCCAGTGTTGCTGTTGCGGCGGTTCGGTCATTCAGTTTTATGGTTTAAATCCGTGTGCCTTCGTGGCGGGTCGGAGAGTCAGATGGTTGACTTATTGTTCAATGTAAACATCTTCTCTTTTCATCCTCACTATTTTGACTAAATAGACTCATTCTGAAGCATGAGCAAGATCGCGCAGGATTTTCGAATCTGAGAATGTGCAGTATGTTCACATTCGATGGAAAATCAAAGCTTTTTTTTTTTTTTTTTTTTTTTTTTTTTTTTTTTTTTTAAACAATGCAACTATTTATTTCTACTTCTAGATGAAAGCTACTTTTGTATAGTTCTAATGGACCTCAAAAAAGAGCAAGTGAAGAGAATAAAAGGAATTTATGAATCAAAATTTATGTACAAACATAATACATAGTTTTTTTCCGACATAATCACGATGAAGATACAAGCTTTTAGCGTAACAATCGATCAAATTTCCTAATCCATCCTTTTTTTTTTTCGTTTTTTAAAAAAAAAAAAAAGAACCCTTATTGTCAACGATGGGTGATAGGTCTTAAGATTCCTTTGAAGTTCAGAATTCTTTGAAGAAAAAATATGATGCCGCATTCCAAAATACACTTTGGTAGGTGCCTAAATATTCACCTTCCAAATTTGCTATTTTAGCATGTTAGTCAACCAGTTTTGAACGAAATCTATTCTGAGAAAATCTGCTTGTTTGACTAATCGAATATTAGAAAGCAAGATAAAAAAACTGAATCTTTACACTCAAATTTAGTATCTGAAATGTCAATATTTGAGAAATTTTGAGTTAAATCCGTCTGAGGGTTGATTTAATTTCGTATTCATATAAACACGATAACTCAAAAACGCAGAGACTTGGTACACATCTTTAGCATCTAATGCCATTTTTTAAAATCTAATTCTGAATCAAGTCCATCAACGGGTTGACTGTCCATTCTTCTGTGTATTCGTATGCATGTAAACTATCGATTTAGATAAAAGAAATTTCAATAATATAATTCATTTAATTGTGTGTCAAATTTTCATTTTAAATTGTAGGGAAAAGACAGTTTAAAATGCATACTCAGCTTTCTTCACAATATTAAGTAGCACAAAACGCTCAATTTTTTGAAGATAATTTGAAGATAAAAATGTGAGCTCTCATAACGTTTATGATCTTGTGCAAGTTTTTTACAATTTTATGCAGGAAAGGGAGAAGTAATACATTCATTAGGTATTATTTCTGAAATTTTCAGAGAAAAAAAGTTCCAATATTTTTGTTTATGGTATTCACAAACTGACCAAAGAAATCATTCGATTAATATATTCGAACTAATGAAATCAATGCGTTGATATAAACATTGAAATTGGTACTATGTTTTTTATGTTATTACTATACCTATACTATGTTACTATATTACTATACCTATACTATGTACTATGTTATTACTATACCTATGATGAATTTTGAAACGCAATATTTTTATTAAGTTTTATTGTTGAGCTCCAAACAATTATTTCTCAGTATTTAAAATACTTTATTTAGTTTTGTTAAATATAAAATAAAGATAGTACTAACAAAACTTCAATTGTGAATATAAAATCGTATTTGTATCGTATAAAATACTACTTTATTAAATTTCGAAAATGACCTGCAAGATTTGAAAGAAAGTGGGTCAAACCTTTGATCCAAACGATCAAGGAAAACAGCTACAAGCAGAGGTGCAAGAGGGCCGATTTTTCCCCCAGCTCCGAATGACTATAAAAAGTGGCAAGAATACCGAAATTCATTTACTATTAAAATTTATGCGAAACTGCAATAACTTTTCTTTATAACTGCTATGAAATTTCATATTTCGTTTGTCATAACAATCGACCACTTTTCCTTTCCCCTCTTTGAAAATTGTCGCCACAAGTCATGTGAAATGGGCTTTTCATTGATCTGAGACGATTACGATTATTACGATTTTGTTTTCTTAGCCATATCTTCAATTCAGGGAAGAGACGAGAATCACTCGGCTCTAAATCACATTCTCCATGAAATAAAACGATTTGCAGGACTGTCGTAATAAATGATCTTGTTCAACAAATTGGTGTCAAATTGTTCTAAAGAAACGAAAGATACTGAATATTCAGACAGCGAGCTGGCCAGTCAGCATTCGGAAATTATGACTTCTGAAGGTGAATATTCAGACATACCTCCTCTGTATTCTTTGTTAGAAAGAAAAGAAAGACATCTAGCGAGGTTCCTGAAAAGAATATTAAACACACTGGTGGCAACATTCCTTGAAGAGGGGGATCATATTTCTAGTCTAATGTCTGAATCCTCAACATGGTTATGTCGGAAAGTAATCATGTAAAAGCGACTATATTACTTTTTATAATAAAATTAATTTTTTATCTTTTTTTTATGATCGATAGGAGCATGAATAAAGAAAGAAATGGACTCTCACACAAACTTATATAAGTCGTCGACTAAGGAAGTACTAAAGAAATGAGTCGTTGAAAAAAAAAATAGTGATGAAAATTACTTCTGCTGGCTGATTTTATTTATGTTTTTTTACTTCCTGGTATACGTAGTATAAGGAAATTAATCGTCAAAAAATTCGAAATTGTGATGAATCAGACTTTCCTGAGTTTAAAAAACCCATTTTCGGACGATGTCCTTCTGTCTGTTCTGTTTGACAAAAGTTAATATTCCGTAACTGTTGTAAGCTATAGTCATGTAAGGCGTTTTTTGTTATGACAAGTTTATTAGAGTTATACGATAAAGTTTGGGGCGAACCATTCCTGCTGTTTTAATTAAACAACTTTCCATTTCTGTGCATGCGATGTAATAGAAATTTAAGAAGGTATTTAAGCATTTCCAATGCCACATCTAGGTAACATTATATTTTGTTGGGTTCCCACTCATGTAGGCATGTCAGATAATGAAAAAGCAGACATGGTTGCAAAATCTTTTATGAGGACTGGACTTATATTTTGTGACCTTAAGATGGCATTCCCCGGTCACATAAATTCCTATTGGCAAGTGGCATGGGGTCTGCAGATCCATAATAAAATATACTCAGTGAAACCTATCTTTGGTTCTTGGCCTGTTCTTCCTGTACGCGAGATCGATGTCAAACTGACTCGTTTCCGTATAGGACAAGCTAGATACACTCACAGGCATCTCCTTTTTGGTGAGAGGACACCAGTGTGCCCTATATGCCATGTTGATTTTAGTACCAAACACATTTTAATTGAATGCCCTGTATTTAACCCGCAACGTATATATTATTTTCATACATCATCAACAACTTTACAGGACTTGGTGGGTGAAAAATTCCTCCCAAATATTTTTAACTTTTTCAAAGCCATTCGTTTTTATACTTGCATTTAGCACTTTTTACCTTTTGTTTTTTGCATTGTCTCATTGTTTTACATTTTCATATGTTAACACCTGTGTTAATTTTGTAATATCACTCATTTAATTTTTGCAATATTATATTTTATACAGTTTTATGTTAATATCATAGATTATATATTTAATTGTCTTTAATCTGCTTTAATTTTTTCCGTTTGCTTGCCGTAGTATAAACAAATATAGTTATTGCGCCCTAAAACCACAAACAAACAAACAAACAAATGCTACATCTACAGTCTGGATCTCAACAAAAATTTTACGCATATACTCCCGAGTAAACTCCAAGATTCCAAGTGGAAAAAAATAATTCATAGTTTGCCAGAAGGATAAAAGGCGATGCTCTGCTAGTAATTTGCATAGAGTTACGAAAACCGAGATTTTATAGCCTATACAAGATATTCAATGAAAATAATAATAGTTGGAGGCACGTACGGATATGGATCATTGAATAAAGTATGGTTTTTTTTGTGGCATTTAAATTATCTTGGCAAAGTGACGCTGTTGTTTGTCTCGCTAAAACAGGCAATGCTTTGGGAAAAATCGTTTTGTCCGGTAGAGGCCTGAACAATAGCGAAAGATCGAAAATTGCATTTCATTGAAGAATCATGTCATCATAAACAGATTTACAAGTGTTACAAAGTATTTCTAAAAAATGATTGTATTAGCAAAAGGAAAAACACTGGTAATTATCGCACTTCAGATTCTTATTATTTTCGAATATAATGCAGAGATCCATAAGTGTGGCAGTCAAAAACATGGACTCATCGTGCATGCATAAAACCTATTCATATTTCGGTTTCTAAAAAACAATTCAACTTGCATTTAACAAAGTTGCCGGATTTTGAATTATTGCTTTCATATATTCACGAATAAATATTCATATATGTACGAATAAATACCAAATCCGGACACCTCTTTGAAGGATTTAGTCTATTGATGAAATTAGATACCAAATTTCACTTATCTGCATCTTTGTGTTTTGAGTTATCATGTTCATCAAGCTGATAAACAGATAAACTTTTCTTCTCATCCAAAACTTGGTATTAAGATTTGTATCATATGTTATTAAAACTCCATTTAGCGCACCATTCCTTAAATTCCTTTCTATCCTTTTGGCTTCACATTTTTACGATTTTGCTTTTGACTTCCAAAATTTGGAAACTTTTAATGCGAGGTTTAATGCACTCTGTTTTTAGAAAATAAAAATAAAACCTTTTTTAAAAGCATGTTTTATTAGTAGTTTAAAAAAGTAATAAAAGGACAAATTGGGAATGGGCGCATCTTTATCCATATCAAATTCAGACTTTCGTAATTGTAATAAGTGGAAATTTTTTTGTTTGATAATTTAACCTTTTAACAGGAGTGGTCTCTATACCAAAATGAAAGAAAGCGCGTATTACTCAGATATTATTATAAAATATACATTTTTAAGAGGTTAATAATTAAATTTAGATTAATTAGATAAAGATTTATAAGCACAATTATTTAAACAATTTTTTTTAAAAGATGAATGTTGACAATGATTCATAAAACAATATTGTTGTTGTTTCTAATAGCTCTTGTCTAGACAAGCCCACTGACTTTCAGAAATCTTTTGTGGTTTAAGCCAAGGTGACGTCTCTTGTAGCGCCATCTAGGGCTAAGAGAACGGCTTAGCACACACACGTCACAACCCTTTTTACGGGGCGGACTTCATTCACGCATTTCATTCACTCATCCACAGATCGTAGTTTAGACCTGAATCAGAGAACAATTACCCCCTGATCCAGTACTCCCAGTGGTATTGCTGTCGACATGGAGGACTTTGTGATCACGACAGACTTAGACGTGCGTCAGCCACCACGCACACGGGGAGTCTTCGGCCGGCGAGGTTCGAACTCGCAATTTAAGGGACCCGAATCCAACGACCTACCAACCAGGCTATCCCGGCCCTGCGCAAACAATATAAAATAACCAAGGAATTAGTTGAATAAGCTGAAAATAAAAATGAAATTACCACTTTCCAATGAATGTTGAAAAATTTACATTTATGATACAAAACTGTAGAAACAATATGGAAATAAAATAATTGAAATTTAGGTATAAAAAGATAGAATTTAGTTTTCAATTTCACTTTATTGAGTCTGTGCAATCCGAACAAATGTATTTTTGCTAAATTTCATAGTTAAAACTTGCTATTCTAGGATGATTGTCATTTTGGCAGCTTTAAATCTTTCCCCCCTGATGACACTTAACTCGTTTCTACAAAACCTAGCTTAGCGTTTCTTTTTCAATACTTTTAGTTTTAATTCGCTTTATCAAAAAACTTGGCTCTTGTAGCATATCATATCTTTTCATAGGAGAGTTTGTCAGAAGTCTTAAATATATCCTTCTATGTGGCATTTTTTATTGTTTTTCAAATAAATAATGAAGTTGTTGATTGGAGTTACATTATGTTTTAAAACAACAAAGCAACAAAAAAGGTATAGCAAAATCTTACGACAACCTTACTATTTATAGGACATTCGAAAAACACGTGTCAAATGCTTGTAATATTTATTTTTTTCATGGATATTTTTATTCTTTTGAACAACCCTGATGATATACTAAAACATTGTATCTGCTAATTTAAGAATAAAAATCAATTTATTATTATTTAATGGGTTAAAACTACAATATTTTTTTAAAGTAAGTTTAAAAGCAATTTTCTAAGTTGATTTTTTTTCTAGTTCCATTTTTTTTCACAGTAATTTATTAAATTTTATTTACTCATAATAATTTAAGACAGGTTTTATGTGGATTTTGATTTCTTCTATTTTTTATTCACATTTAATTCAGTTGTCTTATAAATAAGACGGCGGTCCAATATTGGTTAGACTCAAATTACAGATTTGCAGAGTTGTATAAATGCCTCGAATTTCAAACATGGATTAAAAGTTTATCAAAAGGAACAGAAAAAACATAGCCAAAAGCATGATTTTGAGCGTTCGGTGGTAAAAATATATAAAAACGAAATACTTCTCAACATTATCATTCGTATGATGCCCACTGGATTGTTTAAGAATATTTTACTAAATAAGATTAATGGGCCAATGCATTTATTATTTTCACCAGTGCATTTATTATTTATACAATATAATATACTAATTTTATATCATTTATAACATTTTTAATTGGATGTCTGTATTTATCTCTAAGGATTTAAAAATTAATTATTGGCCTCGGTTAGATTAGACACCCAGTATCGTGCAGAAGTAATGAAACGTAAAAAAATAATATATTAGTAAATAAGTTTATTATTATAACAATTTCTATATCAAAGTTAATGTCGTTTAGTTGCATATCTGTTCTCTACAGACTATTAGTTTGTAGTCATGCAGTTTAGTATTGAGCATATTTTTGTTCTAAGCTATACCTGGTGTTTCATTTTGTAAAAAAAAAAAAAATATCACAGGCAGGGAAAAAAAAAAAAGAAATTTCAGACTTTAGACAATTATACTCATCAAAATGCTTGCTGAAATACGATTAATGGATCAATGCATTTATTATTTTCAACAGTGCATTTATTATTTATACAATATAATATACTATTTTTATATCATTTATAACATTTTTAATTGGATTTCTGTATTTATCTCTAAGGATTTAAAAATTAATTATTGACCTCGGTTAGATTAGACACCCAGTAAGTATCGTGCAGAAGTAATTAAACGTAAAAAATAGTATCTTAGTAAATAAGTTTATTATTATAACAATTTCTATATCAAAGTTAATGTCCTTTAGTTGCATATCTGTTCTCTACAGACTATTAGTTTGTAGTTATGCAGTTTAGTATTGAGCATATTTTTGTTCTAAGCTACACCTGGTGTTTCATTTTGTAAAAAAAAAAAAAAAATATCACAGGCAGGGGAAAAAAAAAGAAATTTCAGACCTCAGACAATTATACTCATCAAAATGCTTGCTGAAATACGATTAATGGGCCAATGCATTTATTATTTTCAACAGTGCATTTATTATTTATACAATATAATATACTATTTTTATATCATTTATAACATTTTTAATTGGATTTCTGTATTTATCTCTAAGGATTTAAAAATTAATTATTGGCCTCGGTTAGATTAGACACCCAGTATCGTGCAGAAGTAATGAAACGTAAAAAAATAGTATATTAGTAAATAAGTTTATTATTATAACAATTTCTATATCAAAGTTAATGTCCTTTAGTTGCATATCTGTTCTCTACAGACTATTAGTTTGTAGTTATGCAGTTTAGTATTGAGCATATTTTTGTTCTAAGCTACACCTGGTGTTTCATTTTGTAAAAAAAAAAAAAAAATATCACAGGCAGGGGAAAAAAAAAGAAATTTCAGACCTCAGACAATTATACTCATTATAATGCTTGCTGAAATACGATTAATGGGCCAATGCATTTATTATTTTCACCAGTGCATTTATTATTTATATAATATAATATACTATTTTTATATCATTTATAACATTTTTAATTGGATGTCTGTATTTATCTCTAAGGATTTAAAAATTAATTATTGGCCTCGGTTAGATTAGACACCCAGTATCGTGCAGAAGTAATGAAACGTAAAAAAATAGTATATTAGTAAATAAGTTTATTATTATAACAATTTCTATATCAAAGTTAATGTCCTTTAGTTGCATATCTGTTCTCTACAGACTATTAGTTTGTAGTTATGCAGTTTAGTATTGAGCATATTTTTGTTCTAAGCTACACCTGGTGTTTCATTTTGTAAAAAAAAAAAAAAAAAAAAAAAAAAAAAAAAATTATCACAGGCAGGGAAAAAAAAATTCAGACCTCAGACAATTATACTCATCAAAATGCTTGCTGAAATCAGAATAAATAATTTCTGATAAAAACGAAATGCAGACTGATAATATGTGAGACCTGCACGACATATAACTTTTGCGTTTGAACAAGTGGAAAGAAACACCTGTTGTCATTTGTTGATAAATTTCTACATTGATGTAGTAAAAAAGGATTTCTGTTCTCTAAATCAGCATTTAACATACAAATATCAGCATTTTTAAAGAAAAACTGCTCAATCAAGTTTTAGAATCTGATAAATATGGGCGGAATGGATATTTTCCTCCAACAATATTTTGAATTAAAGAATATAGAATCGTTTAGGAAAAGTAGAATTAAAAGGTATGTGTTAACTTTTGATATCGATAAGAGTAAGTGAAAAAAAATTCCTGAGCATAAATATAGTCTTATATTTATTATAATTTGCTTTTTCTTTTCAATTTTTGACGTTACATATTATAGTAAATTTTAATTTATTAAGTTTATTATAAAATAAGCTTATTAAAAATACTCCATGTTTCTAAAAATAATAAAAAAATTTATCACTCTTAGCACATTTTTGTTTAATAAAAGTTTTCCCGTATTTATATTGTAATTCATTTTCCTCTTAATGTGCTAAAAACCTGAACACTTTTACAGTGGTGTATTTTTTTTCCTATCCCAATGTACAAATGTAATGTTTTCAAAGCTAATTTTTAGTTAATTGATTGGAATTAATCAAATTTTGATTCCATCTTGCAGAGAATTTGAAAAATATAATTGCAAGGCTCCTTTATATTTATAATAATACCTTATAAATTACAGACTAAAAAACAGAAAAAAATTAAAAGGCTTTGCAAAAAGTTTCTTCTTCGGGAATTTAATTAAATGGAAAAAATAGGATTACTTTTGTCGTTTCTCATCAATAGCATCTGAAATATTTTTTGCAAAAAAGTTATTTTTAGCAACCTTAAGAGCTATAAAATATTTTTTAATGATATTAATTTAATGCAGTAAGATTTCCCTCTAATTTTAAGAAAATTCTTTAAAATTTATTTTAAGCAAAATTTGTAACAATCCAATTGAAATCAAATCATTATTTCATTCAATGAGAAAAATATAGTTATCCCGTTGCTAGGCGACAATGATTGCTGAACAACATTTACTCTACCTTTACTTTTTGATATTTTTTCTTATATTGTTTTTGAATAATTTCAGGAAATATTTTTGGATGAATTCTACAGTTTATTTAATTAGATTAAAACATACACCTGTCATCTCGAAATTTTGGTTAATTAAATATAAAACATGATATCCTACAAAAACTATCTTCAGACGATAGTAAAAAAAAAAAAAAAAAATTGCATTTCATGACATAAGTTTTATTTCCGTATAATTTGTGTCTTTCATTTTTACAAATTTTTCAGAATTAATTTTAGCAATAATTTTTACAATTTTTATTAATAATTCTTATTGTTGGAGAATTAGAATACATAAGAATTGTTTCCAGAACGTATTAGCAGAATTCTTGAAGAACAACAAAAGAACAGTTTAAAAGCAGACGATATATATTTATTTTCAACGATATCAACTTTATATCTACAAATTTATTCTCTGACTTTTATTAATTCAAATTTTAAAAAATAAAAAAATTATTATTTTTTATATTTCTCCTTTATTAGGAAGTTTATAATGCTCTTTTACAAGGCAGTGTTGAGATATAAAATTTGATAGCTTTCTCTATTTTTTTTTTGTTATTTCTGTTTTATTCTCCTTATTATTTTCGGCAACATTGGTCTTAAAAATAGTTGCTTTAAGTTTATTTATTAAAAATGGAAATACAGAGAAAAGATTTTGTGCATTATATATATATTTTTTATATATACAAAATAAATTTTTGCATTAAAAGTTACATTAGAAAGATTTGTTTATGGACGCACTGGTATTTCATCGAATGCTAGCATTAATAAGATTCTAAATTATTTGCATACGAGGCATATTTAGATGTTTGTTCACTCTCATTGAAGTAAAAGCTAGATTTTAATGCAGCTTTTGGAGCAATTAAATAAACTATAAGCTTTTCTAAATAAAAAAAAATATGAAAATTTTATTTTGAATAACGCTAATATTTTGAGTTATTATATAATTAGATGTGAGAATTAAGTAGTAAGTAGTAGTTTCTGAGTAGTAATAGTTTCATAAGTAGTTTCTAAGCTATAGAAATCCACATATGGAATATTCGAATTTTTTTAGAAATATTATGAAACATGTAGAAAGTTTCATGATAATTATTTAAAAAGTCAATTTTTTGTTCACTAAAAACTTTTTTTGCATATATATAGAAAATTTCTTATTGAGTGAAGATATAATAGATTTTAAATTAATTCGTGTTTCCTCGGGATTATCACTCTCTGTGCTTGATAAATTTTGCAACATTTATTTAAAAGTATTTCCTAACTAACAGAAAAAAAATGAGATTTCATTGATTTCAAAGAAATTGTATGTTTCAATTTCAGACTATTTGATGCTGTTGAAAATATCATTTTGATTAAAAATGCAGTTGCAGACGATACGATAATAAACATTATAATATTTTAATTAAAATCATATTTTAGAAAATAACATTATCTATGTATTAAAAATATCTTGATATGTTTATATTTGTAACTTTTGTTATATTTATAAATACATCATATTTTGCTCATAAATATGAAAGCATAAAAAGGGGTTTTACAGAAATTTCGCTAAGTGTTAATAGAAAATATTTATTTTATATTAATAATAAACGGATGCATCAACTAGAACAAACTTTAGAAAAAAGTACATTGGGACATTTATCACGGATTATAAACTTTAAAAATAAAACGGTAAGTGACGAAAATAGTTAGCTCTCAGAATGTTTTTTAAAAAGGCAACTGGAAAATGTTTATGATGAAGAGAGATCAAGAGTTGAAATAATCTAATTAGAATTCCAAATTTTCTTCACAGAATTCACTTTGTTCCATTACGCGCTTTATATTTATGAAAATATTGGTAAAAAAATTGTCATTTTCTTGTTTTATGTTCTTGTGATATACAAACAAACATGTATAAATGACAAGAGCCTTATGAGTATCAAAAAGTACTGATAAGGCTTTTCTTTTATTATTTAGATTTCTTTTTTTGTCAGAAAAGAAAATAGTAATAGGTCATAAAATGTTGAATTGTTAATAAATTAGTAGTATCATTTTTTATAAATATGATAAATTTAAAAATAATGTGTTGGTGTGTAGCTGTGAGTGCAATAATTTCAAGTATAAAACGATGTAACTGGTATTAATATAACAGTTGTGATTTTTTAATCATAACGAGATTTAAAACATCGTTTGGTAAAGTTTATACTCTTTTTTGTTTTTGAATTAAGTTTGCTTTTATACGTTTTGGATTGCTAATTTACAATAAGATGTGTTGACTAAAAAGATATTTAAGATATATTTTATTAATATTCAAGATATTTCAAAATAATTTTGTTTTTTAATAAAGCGTTTAAATTAATCTAAATATAACATTTCTTAAAAAAATGAAAACATGTCAAAACGAATTCCAAAAACTTTAAAGCACGTAAAATGAATACATTTGGTAACGAGGAAAATTAATATCGAACTTCTGCAGCCTGTTGACAAAAGCAACGAAAGTAACTGACAAAATTAACCGAAAAGCGGTTTTTGATCTAAAGGAATAACAGGTGAGGCTTTAATACAGACGTCAGTTTAATCTTGTTTTTGTTAGTCCATTTTTTTAATTTTACATACATTTCTTGCAGGTACAATCCTATTAGAATTAGATATGTTGACTCAAAGGATATTTAAATTATCTTTTAATAATATATAAGGTATTTCAAACTAATTTTATTTATTTTGTTCTTTAGTAAATTATTTAAAATAATCTCAAGATTATATTTTTTTTAAATGAAAAACATATCAAACCGAATTCCAAATACTTTGACGCTTGTGAAATGAGGACATTTGATAAGAAAAAAGGAACTTCATCGTGGTGACAAACCAATGCAACTTAACTGACAAGATTAGCCGAAAAGGTGCTTTTGGCTCTAATCAAATCAAACTATCAGGATTTAATAGAAGATTCAGTTTAATTTTGTTTGTTAGTACATTTTTTCCCTATTTACAAACATTTCTTGCAGGTATAATATCGAAATACTTACCTTCCCAGAAAAATGGGGTCGACCGTGATGATGTATGTCCTTCCGATGATGCTGGGGCAAACTTATAATTTGGGTAAAGACAAACCGGGCCTCCAGATTTTCCCGACAAATGTCAACGAAAGTGCAACGGTGAGTTTGAAATCCACTGTGGTGAAAGCTTATAAGCCAGATAACAGCTACGGGACACGAGTAATTACTTTTGCCTTGTGGTTGGCAGCCGAGTAACAAGATCATAAGTCAAAAGTAATTACTTTTGTACTGTAGCTGTTATCTGGCTTATAAGCTTTCACGACACCACTTTTATTTATAAATAACAATTCTCATTTCGTTTGGACAATTTAGTATGTGTTGAGTATATATATATCAGTATCAAAAATATATCTTTTAATCACAGAATTTGGGTATTTCCTATTTTTTTAGGTAATTGAGCAATATTTCACTGATACCCAGTATCGATTAGTAGATGATATATCCCAGGTGAAGGATTTTCTCGACGTTAGTGGTAAACTCTCGCTCAAAATCAAATCGGGCTTGGTAGATGTGAATGGAGAAGGCAGTTACGCCAAGAAAATATCTTCATATGATAATACACTGCAAATTTTAATCAAAGTGCATTTTGAAACGGTGAGTATATTTTTTGTGATAACAAATAATCGTTTTAGAATGGAACACATTCTGAATGTAGGAATTTTATAGAATGCACCCAAAATGACCGGGAGACAAAATTTCCTTGAAAAGTGTATTGTATCATTGTCTAGAAAACTGTAAAAAGTTGAAACTGATATCTTATTGTCATAATGGTCCCTCATAGTTGGTGGGACACCATAGTATTCTATTTGTATTATCTTTGTTTAGAGAGTTAAAAATGATAGTAATTTTCAACTAATGTTTGATGATGTTCTAATATTGGAGTAAGCCAATGTAGAGAGCCAGGATCCAAAGAAATGAAAAAGACCGTAACAAATTTGACTAGTTGTTTGATGGTCATTAACCGTTGATGGGGCATTTTAGTAAGCCATTTGTGTTTGAACTTTGTTGGAAGATTCGAAAATTTCATAAAATTCTTCATTTGAGTCTGATGATGTCCTCGCATTAGAATAAACTAGTGTTCTGTGCCATAGTCCAAAGAGCCGAAAATGATCAAAACAATTTGATGGCCATTTACCATTGGACGGACATTTTAGTAAGTCATTTTATTTTAACTTTGTCCAGCAAGGCAAAATTAATCATGACAATCTTCACTTGATGTCTGATGATTTGTCCTGTTGGAGTAAGCCAGAGAACTGTGTCATTTCTCGAAGAATCAAAACAAAATACAGTAGTTTTGACTTGATAGCTTTTATTTTCCTGGCGTTGGATGGACGTTAAAGTAAGTCGGTGTAATGTACTATGATTTAGGAAGTCTTAAAAGACCATTGCAATATTGATTTAAAGTATGAAGATGACCTGACATTTGAGAAAGATGAAAATTAGAAAAATTGTACTTTAAGACGAGCTCAGTCAATTGGACATTTTAATAATGAAAACGAAAAGCAAACTTAGACTTGATCAGAAATAAATAAATTGATATGAAATTTCTAAGCACCTCAAGAATGCAGAAAAAACTTCTTGAACATAAATTAAAGATAAAAATTTATTAATAAAAAACACATTAAAGACAAAACATTTTTTTTATCTTTAAATATTTTTGCCTTACTTAGTCTGATATGTTTTATATGAATGCACATTTTCGTTGTTTCTGACAAATGGTAGCAACTATTTTCTCTAGTCTATATACTGGCAAGATTGAATATTTTTGACTTGGAAAAGCGATACTTTAATTTTTTTAAATGATGGTTGAAACTTTAGATAATCTATCATATTCAATCAAATTCATGACATAAGAACTCATGATAAAGGCTAAATGTGAAATTTTATATATTAAGATGTCATTTTGGAGCACCTACATATAACACCTGAATCTGAAATGTGTCCTTTATATTAAGATAGATTGCCTTCCTGGGGGACTTATAGAGAAAGTAGGCTCGTATTTGGGTTTTTAAAGGGGACAATTTAGGGGAATCTCCAGCAATCTGACCATCTCTGCTGCATGTAATTCGCTATTAAAACTTACATACTTTGATTAGTATATATTTAATAATGCCATTAAAGAGTACAGTTAGAGGATAGAATCTTTAAACACTAATTTTATGTTCCAAAGTCATATTGTTGTTTCTTATGGCATTTGCCATGGACAAGCCCGCTGATACGAAGACAGCGATTTTAAGTCGGTGGGGGAACGTCTCTTGTTTTTTTATAGCGCCAACTAGAGTCTAAAGTGCGACTTTGCTACTCACGCATCAATCATTCGCTTGCACAACCCCTTTTTATAGGAGGGCACATTCACACATAGAACAACGGAAGAACAACCATGCCCAAACCACGACTCGAACCCAGAACGCCCAGATCACGGGTAAGACGCGCTATCCCTATGCCAGGACGCCGGCTCCAAAGTCATGCCATTCTTTTCATTACATTATTCCTTGTCTTGGTTCTTGGTTTCAATAAGGAGTTATTATGTAATTTCCCTCAAATTTATTTCCCTTTCCTTATTCCTGCAATTTATTTTTCGAACTCCCTATTTAATAAGATTGTAAAATATAAAGTGTTACAAATCGTGTAAGAAATGAAGTCTTAAAAATTTATCAAAAAAATTGTATAAAAATGAAGTTTGCATCACTAAAAGGAATTTTTTCTTAAGATTTAAGATAATGTAGAAATTATTTTTGTGAGATGCTATTTTCGGAACATACATTAAAAGAAATTGCATAATTTTTAATTAATTTATATTTTAATTGTCTTTAATTTCTAATTAATTTATGTTTTAAATTATCAAATATTTGACGGACACTCTCATTTTGTCTGCAAGGTTACGTAGGCCAAATTTCGTCAAGATCAAACAAGAGCTATAGTTTTGTTTAACAAACATACAAACTAGCATTTAATTATATCTGTTTTGATTATTATTCCTTCCGTTTGCAAATCTAAATGTATTATAAAATCAAGTTAAATTCAATCAATCAATTCAACCATTCGCATCGTTCCACTTTCAACAAATCCACTTAGATTGATTACTGTCACGCCAAATGAGTAAAAACATCTCACGCTATTCTACTTTTATATGTTCATCTAAGCTGATCTTTCATGAATACTCCACTACTGCTTTATTATAATCCCCTCAGCGACTGACTTTCTAGATTACACCACAAATCTCTCTCTACCACTTCCCACTCCAAGATTTTTCGTTTCCATCCATATTCTCTGAGCATCTATTTCAAGCTACGCGGAGTGATGGGAGTTGTGACCTGCTGGATTCTAAATTTACGTTTGACACCACGCCATCTTTAAACGGTTTCTCACATTGATGATCGATTTTGACTTCCAGCAGTCGGATTTGTGTGGCGTTAAATGATCATGATTGACCAAATTTACATTCTGTGCGTCATGTCATACTATGTCTTTTCCATTTGACCATTGAGGTATTTAACATCGATTAAACATCTGTCATAAAGCGGATGGTTAACTGTTTATTATTTATTTCCAGGTGACACTGACGATCCCATCTCATATCAAACCACTTGACGACTGGCCTCAGTTCAACGAAGAATTTCTCGGGACCCATTATGTTAGAAGTATAACAATGGGTGGAGATTTAATAGCCTCAATTGACGTCAAAGCTCAAAATAAGTTCGATATGGAACGAATCAAAGGTGCCCTCAATGCTGGCATCACTACCAAAGGCGGAGCATTCGAGGGTTCAATACAAGGTAAAGTATCAATTTGAAAGGACACTTTTGGGCGTGATTTTCCGAAAACTTTCCCTCAAACTTTCTAACAATGGTGTTATCTCCCATTCATTTTGGCATGCGGGTTTATGCAAAAGTACCAAAATATCAAATATATATTTTAGACCTTTTTTTTCCCCAACTGATCAAAACCAAAATATGGCACAGAACTACAATTGTAGTCACAACAGGACCAACTCTTTGCCAAATTTGGTTCAAGATTTAATATGAATTCACACTGAAACATAAAAGTATTAAAATTGTTTCAGAACTTAAAATTTACTAAAACTGAGCCAAATTTCATTTACCTAAATTATTCCGTTATTGAACTATTGCATATGTCTACATATTAAGTACAGACCAACAGACTTTCAATACTTGGCAAGTTTGGTTTGAAATTTTATACGAATTTGTGTTTAGTGCTTAACCTGATTTATTTTTAAAGTTTTTTAATTATTCTGTTCACTTGCATTTGGATCACTATACAAAAAGACTTCGTCTTAATGGATTTCGTTGAAAATTTTATAGGAACGACAAATTTTGCGTAAAGATAGTATATTACATTTCACCCGTCTAGTTCAAAAGAATTTAGAGTAATGATGTTCCCAGAGAGACATTGTTCCAAAAATATATTTTTCGAACTCGATGTAGTTTGAAGTGGAGTATTTGTCAAAACATGGAGTTCGATTTCTTTTTGTCGGTTACAGTTGTTGTTTCTAATAGCACTTGTCGTAGATAAGCCCACTGACTTCAGAAGTCAGTGATTTTAAGCCAAGAGTGCGTCTCTTGTTTTCCCAGTAGCGCCATCTTGGGCGAAGAGGGCGCCTTAGCTGCAAACATGTCACAATCCGTTTTACGGGGCGGACTTCACTTATGCACTTCATTCACAGATCATAATTTAGACCCGAATCAGAGAACGATCACCCCCTGATCCAGTACCCTCAGTGGTGTTATTCTCGACATAGAGGACTTTGTGACCACGACAGATTTATGCGCGCGTCAGCTACCACGCACACAGAGAGTCTTCGACCGTTTCGGTTCGAACTCACAACCCAAGAGACGCGAATCCAACGCCCTTCCAACCAGGCTATCGTGGCCCCTGTCTGTCTATATACTTGATACATGAGAAAGTAAATAAAAAAAAGAAAGAATTGAGTTTTTTTAATCAATGTATTTATTACGCTTATAATAGGTATTAATGTCGTTAATGAATTAATTTTAAAGAAATAGACAATTATTTATTTCTTTCGTCGATCGTATGTTCATCTCTCAAATGAATTGTATTCATTTAGTCATGCTATTTTTTTAAACAATTTATCACTACTAAAAAAAGTTCTAATTTAAATTATACTTGCATAATAAACATAATATTCTACCTGCTTAACTATGCTTGCATGATGAAGAAATTAATTTTCGAATTCGAACCAGTTGCTTAGATTGTTGATTTTGTCATTCTTCTAGATCAACTGAAAGTGGAGTGCCCGTGAGAGGGGAAAGGTAATTAAAAATTAACGCGCATCTAGGTATCATAACATTTATATGAATTAAAAAAATGCCGAAATCGGTTCACTGGTTTGGAAGGGGGCTATCACGTTTTTTTTTTCTTATTCAGAATATATAAATGGGGTGTGGGAAAGGGACAAAGGCCCATTAATGACATTCCTTATGAAATATGACCAAATCGGGATTTGTGATTAGGGTTGGGAACTTGTTCTTTTGTTTTCTGAACTATTTTAAATATGTCGGTGAAACAAATTGGCAAAATCGGTTCCCCTGTCGACATGGAGGTTATGTGTAAGCCTTATTTTGTATCTCACTGAAATGGAGGGAAACAAGGAATAAGTGAAAATTGCTGAAGTATTTAGAGATCATAAGTTTTCATATAAAACAAAAAGTTATGAAATCAGTATCTAGTTCTTTTGTTCCTGGCTGTTTTAAATATATAAATATTTTTTTCATTCATTATAATTTAAATAATCTTTGCAAATTTATAAGTAGCAATTCCTCAGTTCTGAGCAGCGTTGAAAGTATTGGAGGTTATAGTAAAAAAAGCTTAGAATACACATCTATATCTTTTGGTCGATCAATAATTTTATTGTTCTCATTATAAATTATAATCAATGCATATTCCACTCGTATGATATGGACATATACACTTCAAAAACATGTGTTTCTTCACAGCAAAGCTGGAAAAGTTGAGAAACGAAACACAAGATAGTTCGTCTTTGGAAATCAATTATTGCGCAACGGTTCCGCTTGAAGGTGTCAGTTACACAACACAGGGTCTTTTGGATTTGGTGAGGGAGTTCCCAAACCATGTTAGGAAAATCAACAACGGGCTGGGCAACCCTCTGAGAATGGAACTCTTTCCCCTGAAATCGCTGCAATCTGATTACAAAGAATATCTGGAGAATGGGTGAGTACTATTACAGATTTTCGTTTCTTTGATGCTTTTCAGCTCCCTTGGCATGCAGGGTATCACAGAACTTCATACGCAAACTTTGACGAGAAGCTGAGAACATCGATGGAACACGTAGAAAAGTATAGTTGGAAACTCTGCTCTTGAAGTGATTAAGGCATAATACAAAATGGACAGCAAATCGCTTCATTATCCAATTAAGAGTGCAATAAACGGTTACAAGAATCTCAGAAGATGTTTGTATTGAGGACAGATACAAGCATGACATTCATGTCATATGGATTTTGGACCATTTTCAAATTTACAGACTTGTTGAGGATAATAGCAACAGCAATAATAACTTGTGCCACCAAGAATATGTCAGAATTCATTGCCATTTCATAAACAATGGCTTTGAAGTTGTCATAAACAAAAGAATCAAGAAGAGGAAATTCAGATGATCTGAGGCGAGGCAACCACTAAACCTAAGTACTGAATTCACTTAATAGGGTAGATTCTACAAGTGGTTCTAACCACAGCTTGGCTGTCCCCCCTCCCATAAATTGAAGGCTTTCAAATTGAATTTGATTCTATATCACGTGTCATTATACTTTTGCAAAAAATCGGCTTAGTTGGTGTATGATGAAAACTCAAACAAATTCGATCACGAAAAAAGATGATTTATTCTATAAGTATGAAAACACACACATACACACAAAGCTCAAGAATACACAAAAACAATACATGCAGAAATCTGTAATACATAAAATAACTAATCATTACTAAACAATTGCAACTGCACAAAGCGATTAAAAGAAACTCTATGGAGATCAACACAGATTTCACAGGTCTGTGCACCTCCTCCTTACTTACGTGACAGAGCATAAAAGCTTCTGGAAAGAAACTGTATCTTGGCTTTTAATAAAGATAAAACTAAAATTTGCCTGGATTCTAGAACTTTCGTTTTTTTCTCCCTCCAAAGTCGCCAAATGGTGGCTAAGAGCATTGGTCGTTGTCCCGGCATCCACTCAGAACCCAAAACAATATTTGTAATTCTCTGTTCCTTACAATGAGACTAATCGCGCAGAGAAGCAATATTACAAATTCATAATTACATTGCTGTCGATTCACAAAACTACCACTCTCTGCGTGTGCACCTTCTCTTAATATAAAGCATAGCAATTCTTAGAAAGAAGCCATATCTTGTTTTTTAATAAAGACAAAGCCTTCCAATTTTGTCCTCAAAATCGCCAAATGGTGGCTAAGATCATTGGTCGTTGACCTAACTTTCTTTCAGAATATTTTTATTTGTAAATCTCAGTTCCTTACAATAAAACTAACCACGCAGGAAAGGAATATTACAAATTCGTAATAACATAATTAATGCTATGAAATTTGCAAACCTTGTATCTTAGTTTCGTCAGAGTATATCAAAATTCAACACAGTCTAGAAATTCTAGGTGATTCCTTCGACAATTAGAAGGGTGGAAAGATTCTCTAACAAATAAATGAGATTTTGTTTGCTTTTTTATTTCCTAAAGCGCCATTGGAGAGCAACTAGAAGAAATGGATTATCAGCTGGACGATATCCTTGCAACACGAAAAGCCATCTCCATTTTTGTTTCCGGTTTTCCTCCGGATGTACCTCGCCAAGTTAAACAGAAGGTATGTAAAAAAATATCTGGATCAATATCCAAAGAGTTTTTATGGCGATCAATTGGGCGATATTTTTTCAGCGATTAGTTCGACATTATTTGGCATTATCTGCTTGTTTATTCCTGCATTTGTTATCAATAAATATTATTTGAAATCTGAGAGCATGTTTCCCAATGTCTTAAAATATAATCACATTTAAATTTTATTTTTTGATATTGGAGATATTTGTGCCATTTTGTATTGCATTTATTGGGAAAGGTTTTCGTGTATTGAAGTCATATCAAAATAAAATAAAGGAGTTTTATATTTGCGATTTTAATTATTTTCCTACTACAATTCGCGCATGCGTAAAACAGCAGTATATGTGCTTTGCACTTATCCGCGCAGGTGCGAAAACCTCAAACTGCGCATGCGCAAATAACAAGAGCTGTGGTATGCATATGCGATACATTTCTTCGTTTACGTCTGATTTTAAACAGCGATTCAAAACTCATTATGCCCTAAAAATTAATTGATATTGGAGATATTTGTACCATTTTGTAGGCATTTATTGGGGAAGGTTTTAGTGTATTGAAATAATATCAAAATAAAAAAAAAAGAGTTTTATAATTGCGATTACAAACATTTCACACTGCTAGAACTGACTTAAGTGGAGCATGTTTTTCTCATGGACAACTTTATGTGACACTTTCTAGAGTTACATCCAAACAAAATCTGTTTCTCTTGGCTCCAGGAAGAAAAACATCCAATATGGCTACAAAGAAATATTATGAAGCAAGCTGAATTTCATTTTCATATCAGATTATATAGAGTTGATAAACAAGTGTGGAACAGTGGATAAAATGATTTATTTGTATATTTTTAAATTTTAAAACTGCTTTTCTGTTGTATATTTTTAGTGAATTGTTTTGTCTACGAACATATCATATTTTTACCTTTCTAACAGTTGAAATATTTCTGAATGTGTGCTATAAAAAATTATTTTGTAGTCATCTTTGATGATTTCTAAATATATTTTTATGTTTGCTTGATATTGCGTGACATATCATGTCATATCGGGTGGTGGCTAGACTTAAGTTAAAGTCAATTTTCCTCTTTGGATGTTATACCACGGACAAAATTGTGTGGGTACTGCTAGTACAAGATAAATAGCAAATATTTATCAAATTTTGAAATAAATCCAAAAAGAATTTATTCATTTGTCGGTTTGTACGTAAACAAAATGTAAACACAATAACTCCAAAACTGTTAGGGTTTAAATAGATAAAACATGATGTGTCTTCCTTTATCAAAACTATCAATTTTGGTTCCAATTGGTAGAAAAAAAAAGGATTTTAAAATGGGTCCTTAGTTCTTTTCGCTATTCTGCGAAGCACAAAGCACGCTTATTGCTTAACTCTGAATATAAAAATCCTAATAATTGTAAGTTCCTATATCCACAATTTTTATGCGAGGTTAGGAGGGAATAACTAATTAACCCTCTCTTTCCTAAGGTAATTCGAATTCAAACTCCTCAGAATATTAGAAGATTTGAGAGTTTCTCTTTCCATGATAAGATTAGTTTCCTAGCATCTTCCCTCAAAAACCGGAATTTCAGTTGTGTTCTTAAAGGGTTAGTGTCCAAAAGAAGAATTAACTTAGCTTATGGTTAATAGGCAAATGTATGCTCCTTTGAGTTTCTCATAAAATATCTCCCTGTCCTCCAAATCCATCTAGGCGAGCATCTCTGATGAACAAAGTACACACTTAACGAAAGACGTTTTGAAGCCTTTCGAAAGGAAAAAAACCTTCGTAGTTATATCCTAGCGTCCCGGACACTCGCTATAGCTTCATTGAACGGGCGTTTGGGTTCTTTCAGTAATAAGAGAGTTAAAGAGCATCATAGAAAATTTCGCT
Source organism: Argiope bruennichi (assembly GCF_947563725.1). Taxonomy (NCBI): domain Eukaryota; kingdom Metazoa; phylum Arthropoda; class Arachnida; order Araneae; family Araneidae; genus Argiope; species Argiope bruennichi. The sequence continues at coordinate 78,273,922 of NC_079161.1, read as the reverse complement.
GGTTGTTATACAGAATAAAATGAAATAAACTTTATTGCATTCTATAGTACAAAAATTTCGGAACGCAGTTAAATGGTACGTAGAATTATTCTTTGTCATGTGATTGTTACTTAACAAAATACCTGTGGCACTCGAATCTCACCTTATTCAAATGAAACAAGCGATACATTTGTTTCTTTATAACCTTTTATTTTGATTTTTCCTGATATAGTAACTGTAAATTTCCTTTTCTAATTAATGAATTTTATTTTAGATTGAAGATTTCACTGACAAAATGGACAACCTGTATGGGATTTATCTGAAATCCATAACAGAACTTGATACGTCCGTGGGAGCATCCACACAACCCATAACTGATGCCATCAATGCTTATAAGGACGGAGGGTATTCGATGCCACAAAAATACCTCAGAAAATTCAAGCAGATGAAGCAAGAAATAGTAAGAAATTGATAACAATGTTGAGCAAATTAAAAATATTATTCATTTCTTAATAGCGTCATATTTGAAGAATATCAATTAAGAATGTTAGATAAGAATTAAAAAAAAAAAAAAAGATTTTTTTAAACATGGTTAATCAATGTATTGAAAAATATAAAGTATTTTAGTGAGTGACTACTACTAAAAAGAAATTTAGCTCCAAATTTGGAGATATAGCTTTATAGAAGATAGAGCTTTTTAATTTTTTATATGCATGTTGTAATTATTAGATAGTATAATCAAGTTATGAATAATGTTATATTCAAATTTATGAGTCAATAGACTTGCAGTGAAAAGCGTATGACAGATGCTTTCTTCTTATACTTGCTCGATTATTTTAGAATGGAAGAATAGTAAAAAATCAAAAATGGCTTCTCCGAACTGCCCAAAGGCACACGGGGTATTTCGAATGATTGGAATATCCCGATAGCACAGGAAATATGGGTAAATTTTAGGGATCAGCATTAGGTAATAGCACAACCCCTCCGGTAGGTGGTATGTCCCAAAATTGGTAGGAGGTAGCCATACATGATTTCTGTCCCCGCCTCGGTAGAGAGAATCAATCCCGTACCGAAGCATCCCATTCTTATGTATGAGGTGCCCCAGGGAAGGAAAATGGACGGACTTAATCAATTTTATATAAACAGTAAAGAATCGATGCTAATTTTTTAAAATTTTTGAGGGTAATATTTGTTTAATCCTCCGATAGTCACAATAATTTCCTCCTTAAATATTTGAAATATATGTCTCGAATTCTAAATGTATTCTATTGTATATTCATCCAATTTTGATAATTTTCCCTCCATTACTGTAATAACTAGTCCTAATCAGAATCGCAAAGTTGTTACTTCCGCTTTACTCAAGTAGTCGAGAAAGCACGAATGATGGTCCTCTTTATACCCTGAATGGAAATTAAATAAGAATTCCGTCAGCCATTAACGATCATCCAACTAACTCTCCCATTTTGTCATCTGAGTGGAAGTAACTCAAACCTGCAACATTAATATAAACATGTAAATGAGATTGTAAAATGTTAATAAGTATTCTGTAAGAATATATCTAATTCCAATTTCCAAAAAGTAGAATAAAGTAACAGAAATTCGATTAAACTATTCTGACGTGCGTATTTATTAGATATTGAGTCTTAGGGAAGATAGAATAAAATTTAATATTTTTAAGAGTGGAGGATAAGTTTGGTAACTCTTAAATTATTTAAAAGAGCTCGCTGAAGAAAAGCTTAGATATCTTTTAAATAGAAAACGTGCATATTACCCTAAACATGAACATTTTATTCATAGAATGACTTTTTTTTTCAAAAAATATGACTTGAAATTTTCTTTTTCTTTTCAGTACAGAGAGGCTCCAGGTAAGACATTTTTTTTTTCTTTCTTTTAAATCCAAATATAATTGTTTTCGCTTACATGTATATTAATTGCTACGTTACTCAAAATGCCCGATGCTAAACACATAAATTCAACATGGCGCAAAATTTTATCATGGCAATAAAAAAATTCGAAGTTTTGAATCGAAATATCATAATCTGATAATGTTTTAATCTTGGAACGTTTCTCTGAATATTGTTATGCATTAGCCATTGCATTCTGTGCTTAACGAGTGTTATATCACGCAGTTTACAGAAACTCAATTATGCAGGGTGTTCTGTAAATCAATTGACAAACTCCGAGGGTTGCTAGTAGGCATTGAGAGGAACAAAAATTGTGATGGAACATAGCATCAAAAACTACACTGAGAGGATTAAAATCCCCAAAAAGTGCTCGCACGCTTTGAATGCAGAAAGAATTGTGAACATACATAGTGCACATATGCCGGCGATGCAAAATTCCCATGCTAGTTTATTATGGAAATCTCAATAGAAATCTAGTGTCAACGTGTGAACATAATATAACGTCATCCTGTGTCCTTGGTGCCTATAACATTATCTAACCAGTCGGATGAGCACAAAATTGAAGAGAAAGAAGGAAAGAAAAGATACGATTAACTTTGCAGGGAATCTCCATTCATCGAAGTCGCATCCCTTACAACTATATTTAACGTTTTAAGAAAATAATTTCAAAATTAAAAGGGAACAATATCTAAGAACAAATGATGATAACTAGTTGAATTTACATAGAAACTTTGATAGTATTGGAAAATTTATATTTTGGCAAATTCCATTTCTCATTTTTATTTGTATATAATCATCATGGGATCTCCATTCATGCCAAAAGAATCGCGATGAATGATCTGGTGAATGAATATAAATGCCATGATTACTCACTCGTCCATTATTGTTTTATCAGTTGACCAAGACAAATAAATAATGTAGCAAGTGCCAAAATTGGCCTAAAACATTTCACAATCTTCTGTAAAATTTGTATTTCAGCACTTATTGCCCGTTCTACTTCTACTCTTGAAATGCATATGTATCCCAATATATTTTGTTAAAAAAAGGCAATGCGTGATCTCACAGGTGTCAGTAGAACCGCGATGAGGGATTTTTAATATATAATAAATGCCATGATTACTCGCTCGTCCATTATTGTTTTATCAGTTGACCAAGACAAATAAATAATGTAGCAAGTGCCAAAATTGGCCTAAAACATTTCACAATCTTCTGTAAAATTTGTATTTCAGCACTTATTGCCCGTTCTACTTCTACTCTTGAAATGCATATGTATCCCAATATATTTTGTTAAAAAAAGGCAATGCGTGATCTCACAAGTGTCAATAGAACCGCGATGAGGGATTTTTAATATATAATAAATGCCATGATTACTCGCTCGTCCATTATTGTTTTATCAGTTGACCAAGACAAATAAATAATGTAGCAAGTGCCAAAATTGGCCTAAAACATTTCACAATCTTCTGTAAAATTTGTATTTCAGCACTTATTGCCCGTTCTACTTCTACTCTTGAAATGCATATGTATCCCAATATATTTTGTTAAAAAAAGGCAATGCGTGATCTCACAAGTGTCAATAGAACCGCGATGAGGGATTTTTAATATATAATAAATGCCATGATTACTCGCTCGTCCATTATTGTTTTATCAGTTGACCAAGACAAATAAATAATGTAGCAAGTGCCAAAATTGGCCTAAAACATTTCACAATCTTCTGTAAAATTTGTATTTCAGCAATTATTGCCCGTTCTACTTCTACTCTTGAAATGCATATGTATCCCAATATATTTTGTTAAAAAAAGGCAATGCGTGATCTCACAAGTGTCAATAGAACCGCGATGAGGGATTTTTAATATATAATAAATGCCATGATTACTCGCTCGTCCATTATTGTTTTATCAGTTGACCAAGACAAATAAATAATGTAGCAAGTGCCAAAATTGGCCTAAAGCATTTCACAATCTTCTGTAAAATTTGTATTTCAGCACTTATTGCCCGTTCTACTTCTACTCTTGAAATGCATAAGTATCCCAATATATTTTGTTAAAAAAAGGCAATGCGTGATCTCACAGGTGTCAGTAGAACCGCGATGAGGGATTTTTAATATATAATAAATGCCATGATTACTCGCTCGTCCATTATTATTTTAGCAGCCAATCAGAATGAAAGATTTGGAAAATGTACTAAGGAGTGAGACTGACCTAAAACATTTTTCATTGCCCTTAAATTTTACATTTTGACATTTATTGAGTTTTCCATTACCAGTTTTCGAAGATATATATATATATTATTTTTTTTATCTTACTGTATTTCTCAAACAGAACTAAAGCCAAGAATAGGCGGTGCTCAGTATCATCACTGGGGAAGGTCCAAGTGCGAAGGTCCAGATGCCGAGACAGCTTTCTCAGGGGTGATTACGTCATCTCAGACTATTCAGAATGGAGGGTCCGACAACCTACTTTGCGCTCCTTTCAATCCGGAAATTCCTGACCCCTCAAACTATCTACCAGGATTTGATCCTGAAGATGAAGAGCAGTATTATGAGAACCTCCTTGTTAGTCCACTGAAGTAAAAAACTTTCATTCTCTTTCTTTCATAATTATTTAATAATTATGTTTGTATAATACTTACTTATACAGTAATTCTAATCATACCAATACTTACTTATACAGTAATTCTAATCATACCAATACTTACTTATACAGTAATTCTAATCATACCAATACTTACTTATACAGTAATTCTAATCATACCAATACTTACTTATACAGTAATTCTAATCTTACCAATACTTACTTATACAGTAATTCTAATCCTACTAATACTTACTTATACAGTAATTCTAATCATACCAATACTTACTTATACAGTAATTCTAATCATACCAATACTTACTTATACAGTAATTCTAATCATACCAATACTTACTTATACAGTAATTCTAATCCTACTAATACTTACTTATACAGTAATTCTAATTATACTAATATTTACTTATACAGTAATTCTAATCATACTAATACTTACTTGTACAATAATTTTCATAGTGCTGATATCTTTTAATACAATATTTCTAATTGTGCAAATAACTGCACAATACAATAAATCTAATAGTGCTAATGCTTATTAATACAATATTTCTAATTATACTAATAACTGCATGATACAATAATATTGATACCGATTATTACAATAATACCAATAGTGCTAATACTTATTAATACAAAATTTCTTATTGTACTAATAACTGCATAATACAATAATTATAGTACTAATACCTATTATTGCAATAAATCTAATAGAACTAATGCTTATTAATACAATAATTCTAATTGTGCTAATAATTGCATAATATAATTTTAATTATACTAATACAATATTTCTAATAGTACTAATGCTTATTAATACAATAATTCTAATTGTACTAATAATTGCATATTATAGTTTTAATATATACTAATAAAATATTTCTAACAGAAATAATACTTAAAACTAAACTAAACTCAGTGGCACGACAGCCCAAAGTGGGCCAAGGCCTACAGTGCCTATATCTGCTTTCTTGACAGAGGACCCTGGGGTGCGAGGCATATGTCCTGGTTAGGTGGTCAGCCTAACGTGGAACCCCCATTGTTTAGTTCCCAAGCAGGCCTGGTTCTCAGTTTATCGATTCACTGAAGGGATGAAAGGAAATAATACTTACTAAAACAATAATTCTAATGATACTAATACTAAAACAATAATTCTAATGATACTAATACTAAAACAATAATTCTAATGATACTAATACTAAAACAATAATTCTAATGATACTAATGTCTGTTAATACAGTAACATAGCATGTTTTCTTCATGCTAATATCTATTCGTTCTTGGTATTCTCTAAAATACACTTCTTTCACATGATCAGAAATTTTGATTGTTATTCTTCATATTTGTATTTATTTTTCCTTTGTAGTCTTTAATATCCATTTCTCTGACGAAATTAACTGTTCTACATAGTTTTTTCTTCTTACTTCCTTAAACCCCCGGGGGGCACCTCGAAATGAGGATGAGATGTTTCCGGCATGGTGGTTGGATCTCGCCACCCTGGAGGGTACACTAATAGGTGGGGGATCTGACTCCTCCAATCGATGACGGGACGTACTTTCTTCGGGGAGGGTTGTACCGTGGCCGGTGATGGCCCTTAGGACTCAACCACAGTTCCCGCCAATGTTGCTGTTGCGGCGATCCGGTCATACAGTTTTTATGGTTTAAATCCGTGCGTCTTCGTGGCGGGTCGGAGAGTTAGATGGCTGACTTCTTACTTCCTTAGCATTCTCTAATATTATTTTCACTGGTATAATCAACTATGTTTCCCCTTGTCAGTCTATCCACTCCATCCTATAAACATACCATCTTCTTCTTTTAATCAAATAAGCAATATCCTTGAGTGGATGAAATTGATACAAAGTAATTAACTGATTGTGCTCTTCTTTAGTTCCATTGCTTTCGGAGTGCTCATTGCTGTGAAGTAAGCGATTGAGATTTCGGATGTGCCCAAACACAAAAGTTTTTCTGCCCATTGCTCGAGATCTTGAAAAACTTGACGCTGAAAATAAACCACCTGTTTCGTTTACTACTTCGAAAAAGAGTGTAGAATGAGAACTGAAAAACCCTCATGAACTTTAGAATTATGTATTTGTTTATTTAGTAATTTGTAAATATTTTTGCAAAGAATATTAATTTTTCATAACAGAATACTGTTTCTGACAGAAAAACAATCAAGTGTGAACTCTTAATCTATTTATTTTCTTAATTCTATTTTTAATCCTCTCATCCCAGGTACATGGGAGCAATAGAACGATTCTCATCTATGGATTTCAAACACATAGCTTGTTCGGTATGTCGATCACCCCATCGCACCGCAACCCTGATCAAACCGGGCGACACCAAGTGTCCGAAGAAGTGGACCAAAGAATACGAAGGATTGTTGATGGCCCCTGGAATCGACGATGCTAAAGGAGAGTACGTGTGTGTAGACAAGAACATGCAGGAAGCAGTTGGAAACATTACATTTGGTACCACAAAAGGGACTGATGTCTTCAAAATCCAGGAAGTGAAAATAGAGTGTGGTGGATTACCATGCGGACCTTATGCAGATGATAAAGCAGTACCATGTGTCGTCTGTACCATATAAAAGGGTGTTATATAATCAATAAGATATTTTTTGATAGATAGATAGTTTTTAGTTTTGTTGTTGCTCTTGTTTATTTATTTATTTTTGTTGATGTTTTAATTGTACAAATCATGTAATCCATGTGAATTATCTAATAACGAATGATGCTGTAATAGAAATTTGAAATATCTAATGAAGTATTTATGTTTTGTTTTCAAATATTTTATGTTTGCATTAAAATATAGATTAATAGTTGATGCCAAAAATAAAAATGTATATTTGACAAATATATATATCTTTTTCTTAGCTATGGAGTTTCTTAATCAGAACAAGTAATATAAAAAAAATTAAAGTCAATTCCTACTTAGGTCAACAAATTTTTTTATTTTATTTTAGTTACTTTTTATTAAATAATTACAATTAATATAAATAACTTATACTAGCAAATCTGCGGATCCCAGTATTTACGCAATTCGAATAAGATAACAGATCATTTATATAGAAATCATCGCTAACTATTTTGGTGGTATCATCCTTTTTTTAAATCTATTAATTTCAATGAATCCTCCGAATACACGAAAATATTTTTAATTTGATGTAAGTAATAATAATTCATTTACAAATAAGTATGAAAAGACACGAAATTGAAACATTAATATCGCGAGTTCGCAAATTGTACAGACTAAGTCTATGGCAAAGGATACCGACGTGCTCTGATTGGTTTAAGCAATTGGTTTTTGGCAATGTTTTGCACTCATAATAGTGTAGTTTTCGCTTATTTGGCTCAAACCTCGTACCTTTCATTAGTTTTATGGAAGATACGAGTGAATATCAACACGATCTAATTTTTATTAATATAATTGTTTTCTCTAAATATTACTAGTAATACTACTAATACTAATTAATAATAAATATTACTAATAATACCAGTAATAAAAGTAACTAATGTTGTTTATGCACAGAAGTATAAAAACTATATGAAAGTAATTACTAAACGTATGATGCAGCAATTAAATAATTCTTATTTTTCTATGATTTTCGTGCCTTTATTAGATAATTTATGCAGTCATTGAAACTTGTTGCTGAACGTTGTTGTTACTTTCCCATCAACTACATATGGGGAGATGATTACTTAATGCCCAAAACGTATAAATATGTAAGCTTAAACGGAATATGTGATTTCGTAGCTCATTTTTTTAGTTATATCAAAATAATATTAAGAAGAAACACATATAAAAAATATTTTTAATTAATTGTAATTTTTATATTTCCTGAATTTAGGTTTCAGGATTGGATCTTTTCTGCTGTATATGTGTTCCAGATTAATATTACATGTAAACCGTAAAAAGTAGTGGAGGGGATAAATTCACAATTTTATTTATTTTTATAAAAATATATTTCAGTTTGGCATCTTTTTGGCAATGTTTTGCCAAGGCTTAAACCAATCAGAGCACGTCGGTATCCTTTGCCACAGACTTAGTCTGTACAATTTGCGAACTCGCACTAATATCTAGCAATACAAAATTCAAAATATTTATTTTTTGATATGCGCGTCAATTGAATCGGAAATAAAATGTTGCCAGATAGGAAAAGAGAAACTTCTTTCGGAATAGAAATAGACAACTAAACAACTAAAACTCTATTTAAAGTATTGAAAATTAATTAAATTTAATTAATGAATAAATATTTGAAAAAACTGTATTAACATCAAGTGTCATCCATTATAAGTTTAAAAAAATGTATTTGAACTTGAGTGGATGAATAAAAAGTATTTTATTGACGATTAAAAATCTGAACAAGATATATAAATTATATAAATAAATATATATAGGGAGAGTGTCAACTAATAGTAGGAATTGAAAAAGCTTTAATATATATATATATATATATATATATATATATATATATATATATATAAGAGATAGAGAGATAAAGATCAATATAGAAGTCTTGTGATTGTTTGATTGTTTCAAATCGATTTAAACTGGTTAGTGACTTAAATTAATTGAGACAAATAATGACTTAAAAATAATAATGTTCTTATATGATAACTTGAAATTTGCGATTGTAGATTTCATTTTATTTATTTATTTAAATGTGACAATATAGATCTAGATAAATATTTATTTTTCTATAAATGCTGGATTATGCAATATCGATAAAATGATTTTCAACGGTCGCTTCCGTATGCAATATTTCAATGTTTTAGTCTAAAGATAAATTATATAATTTAGATGAAAAATTATTTAATTTTCCTACCAGTCTGCCGAAGAAAAATTTTTTACTATGGTTTTAATTATAATTAGGAACTGTTACAATTTTTTTAAATTGAAACTGTTTCGGGTTCACGCCTATAGATGGCGTTTCCGTCGCGTGAGAAATTTTTGTTCATTTGTTTTGTATTTTAACGTACAATGGAAGAACGGTGTTCTGTGTTCGAGACGTGGCACCCAATGCTAGTATCGAGAGAGGTGTTCTAATCTGTGATAGTCAACTTAAAATGGCCCAAAATATGCACGAAAAGAAAATGGTGTTAACAAGACAAGCGTTTTTATTTGAAGAGATTTACAGAAACTATTGTGAATAAATATAAAGCGTATTTAGACTCTGGATTTAAAAACATACTTTCGGAACAATATATAAAATTGTTCCTTATCAAGGAAAAGTGTGATTAAATAACAATTCTAAACCTGTGTAGGTATGCTACGTAGGTAAAGTCAACCATCTAACTCTCCGACCCGCCCTAAGGCACACGGATTTAAACCATAAAACTGAATGCCCGGACCGCCGCAACAGCAATTGGCGGGAACTGTGGTTGAGTCCTAAGGGCCGTCACCGGCCACGGTACAACCCTCCCCGAAGGAAGTACGTCCCGTCATCGATGGGAGGAGCCAGATCCCCCACCTATTAGTGTACCCTCCAGGGTGGCGAGATCCAACCACCATGCCGGAAGCATCTCATCCTCATTTCGAGGTGCCCCCCCGAGGGTCGCTGTATAGGTACTCTGTGTAGTTACGTGTGATTAAATAACTAACAAAGTTTGCATATCTGCAAACAATATAAAATCAACGTAAACAATATTATGTTTTTGGAAATGTTCTGTATTAAGAGATGAGAAATTCATTCGTATTATAGCAATTTTAATTTGTTAGTAATATTGCAATTTTTTACAAGATTCTGATATTAACATTTTTATATCTGTGCCTCTCTATTATTATCTATTAGCCGCCTTTGGCGTCCAGCTGGTTCGCGGTATATAATGATGGCTAAATTAATTAATTATTATAATTAATTAAATATTTTATGTAACTTGGTCTTACTAACTTGCTCCATCTTTTAGAAAGATATTTTTGAGTTTCAATTTTGATTGATATAAAATTCCTGTTATTTTAGAAATTTTACGCCTTTCTGTTAATTTTCTTATGAAATGTTTTCTATGAGATCCCCTAATATTCTTAAAAAAAGGCATCTACTCTGCTATTTCTTGTCTTTTAGAAATGTAGCCTTATTTCTAATCTAAAACAATGTAAAATTTAGTTTTTTTCTTTCTTGTTAATAGTATTTTAAATATGAATTTAAAACTTTTAATAATTCTTCTTAGAATTAAGTAAACAAATTTGCTTGCTTTCCTGAAATTTACTTTACTATTAATGATTTGTATTAAAAACGGAACTTTAATTTCACTATTTTCTCGCTTCATTATTCTTTTATTAATATGTAACTAGGAATGTATTATATTTTTATTAATACGCAATTAGGGACATAAAAGCAAACGAAAAAAATATCCGCAACTGCAGATTTTTATTATTGCTTTTGGTGTTCTTCTAGAATTCTGAGTCTTTTTTATTATAATTTGCTATACGTTTAAAATTAATTCCGAATTCTTATCTATCTTTATTTTCTTGTTAGAAAGTCTGCTTAAACTATTTAAAAATAATTAAGTAAGTATGAAAAATAATTTACATGGCAAAAAATTGCAATGATAGAAAAGATAATTTTTTTTTTTTAATTTTAAGATGATTTGAAAATTATATTTGAACAGTAAAATTTTCGGAAGTTATTGCAAAAAAACCGCCAAAATAACTTTTAATTTTAAACTAAAAATCTAATAAAAATTTTTCAAAAATCGTTTTAGACGCATATCCCCATTTTCTCAAGTACATACAGTGGCTCAAAAAATTGAGAGTACACCTTAGTTTTACTTGATAAATCTGACTTTCAATATAAATAACACATTACCGGGAAGTGCAAACAGGTTTTTATTTTTACACATAACAAATGGTTTAATTTAGACAAAAAAATAAAGAAAAATCAACGAAAAACTTCAAAATTGAAAAGTTTCAGAAGCGTTTTAAATAAACATACGTAGAATTTTGCCTCAAAAAATTGAGAATACACCAATGAAATTTTTGCAATATCACGCATAAAAACAAAGTGTCACTATTAAGTTGCAAATCTTTTGGCTCTTAAAATGGCCTCTAAACGTGATGGCACCATTCGACATATTTTTGGTGGTATCTGAAGATATTTTACCCTATTTTTCTTGCAACACTTGTTTTAAATTAGTTTTGTTTCTAATTTTGTGTTTTTAGACCACTGTTTCGAGTGTGGTCCACAGATATTCAATGGTATTGATGGCGGGGTACTGTGGTGCTGTGTGTAACTGCTGTTTACAATGAAAAAGACATCATATTTTGACGTTACGTGCATTCTGTTTGGGGTAGTTGTCCAGCTGGAAAATGGAATTTCCATCTAAATCCAAATTTTTATCACTTTTCTTTAGATTGCTGCGACTATATGATTCATCCAACTTGTTTCAGAAACTTTTCAAATCATAGGCAGAAGTGTAGGTGCTGAAACTGTGCGAAATGCCATAGGCACGCTGGATATAAAAGTCGCATTGTTAGAGAGAAACCGTTCACCACCTTGCAAATTCAGAAAAACATTTGAAGTTTGCAAAAACTCATCAATTGAAGACTAATAACCTATGGAAGAAAGCTACATTTAGTAATGAAAGAAAACGCAACATTTTTGGCAGTGACGGCCGTCGTATTGTACGGAGAAAGACTAATACTACTTTGAATCCAAAAAATTTAAGTCCGACAGTTAAACATGATGGTGACTCCGTCATGATGTGAGGTTGCATGGCTTCATCCGAGGTAGGAAATTTAATTTTTATAGATGGCATTATAAACGATATGGTTTTCTTGAATATACTTCGCAGCAAGTTAAAGGAAAGTGTTAAAAATTTGGTTTTAGATGGAAATTCCATTTTCCAGCAGGACAACGACCCCAAACAGAATGCACTTAAGGTCAAAATATAGTGTCTGTTTCATTGTAAACAGCAGTCACACACACCACCACAGTACCCCGACATCAATATCATCGAATATCTGTGGACCACATTCGAAGCAGTGGTCCAAAAACACAAAATTAGAAACAAAACCCATTTAAAACAAGTGTTGCAAGAAGAATTGGGTAAAATATCTTCAGATACCACCAAAAATGGGTCGAATCGTTACCATGACGTTTAGGGGCCATTTTAAAAACCAAAAAACATGCAACTTAATAGTGACACTTTGTTTCTATGCGTGATATTGCAAAAATTTCATTGGTGAATTTTTTGAGGCAAAATTTTACGTATGTTTATTTAAAATGCTTCTGAAACTTTTCGATTTAGAAGTTTTTCGTTGATTTTTCTTTATTTTTACTCTAAATTAAACCATTTATTATGTGTAAAAATGAAAACAAGTTTGCACTTCCCGGTAATAAGTTATTTACATTGAAAGTCGGATTTGTCAAGTAAAAGTAAGGTGTACTCTCAATTTTTTGAACCACTGTATGTGCTGACTTTGGTAACTAGATCAAACTGTCTAACCTATAGAGCGCCAACATACAGACACATAGACACACGCACATTTCTTTATTATAAATAAAAATTAAGATAATTTCGTTAAATTACCTCACAACGTTAATTCTTAATAGTAAAACACTTCGTTAAATTAAAAAAACCTCACAACGATTATGGTAAAATTGTAGTATTTCTATTTATATTAATATCTTTCATTTGATTTAGAATAATTTTTAGGAAAAACAACTAAATTGTAATTTTTTGAATAGACAAGTTGAAGACAAAGAATAATAAGTCGATGGAAATAAGAATTTAAAGAAAATGAAATTATGTTCTATTCATTACTTTACATTTCCATTGAAGAACCAAAAAAGTAAATAAATAAGAAAAGAAAAAACTATACATGATTTCTTATTCCTCTTTCAATTATTTATTATTTATAAGTCAATATATCAATGCAAAATACCTTTATCTGCTCCAGTGTTATAATACTTATTATAAGAGATTTAACAGTTTGTAAATATCATCGAAATTGATTAACTTTTTGCAAACGATTTATAATCTATTTTTTCAATCCGTTCAGCTTTCAAATATTCCACAGAAAAATAGCATTGATTAATTATTGAATGGCAACGTCAATTGATTGCTAAAAATAGAATACAATATCTGATTCTCCTAAGTAAATATTAACTTTCATTGATTTTTGCAAAAAAAAAAAAATTATGAAATCCACTATTGCAAATTTCAAGTTATCATATGAGAACATTTTTATTTTTTAAGTCCTTATTTGTCTTAATTAATTTAAGTCATTAACCAGTTTAAACCGGTTTGAAACAATCACGAGACTTCTCTAACTGATTTTGAGATGAAAAACCCCATCGTTTTTCGACGCATGCGTAATCTGATATTCTCGTGATTGTTTCAAACCGGTTTAAACTGGTGAATGACTTAAATTTATTTCGACAATTCATAAGAATTCAGATAATGTATAATTTGGAAATTGTTGTAACTTTAGTTGGCGATAAATTGCCAAATGTGACAATCTTCTGCATTATTTTCTAATAACCTTATTTTAATTAGTTGAAATTATCCCTGAACCAACAATCTTTATGGATTAAACAAACAATATTTTAACCTGTTTGGTTTATTTTTAAAAAGCGTTGCGCGATTTAGGCAATAACACAGTGATTTCCAAGGGAAATACTACAACAGCAGACGATAGATAATTCAAAAGCTATACAGTGAAAACCGATACCAAAATAAAATTACATTAGCAGACGATAGATAATGAGAAAACTATACTGTGAAAGCCGACTCCAAAATAAAACTACATTAGCAGGCGATAGATATTTCAAAAGCTATACCGTGAAAGACGACTGACTCCAAAATAAAAAAAATGGATAAATCGTCAATTTGTTGCCTACATATTTTGAGGCTTCAACAATTTGTTGCCTTCAAATCGCTTCAAAAACTTCAAGCCAAAATCAATTTTTATCATGTTCTCACATGATTTGATGGAAATATTTAAATAGTTTTATGAATTTAAATTGATAGTTACTCATCAATTTATGCAGTATGAAGATGAATTTATTGCTTTCCATTAACTTTTAAAATAGAACGTTATGAAACTAGAAAAAGTTCATAACGAACTGAAACGCTATGAAACGAGAAAACAGAAATTTTTTAATTCGATAATATTTCTTGAAGTAATTGTTGAAATGGTATAAAATAAACGTTTTCAAAATATCATAAATCGGTCAAATATCGTTTGTTTAAAACAGAAATGTGTTAGAATTATTTTACCAAACATGAATAATATGATCGGGCATACAGTATAAAAATTTAAATTTCGCAGTTCTTTTTGCCTTTATTTATTGACTATAGTTCTTTACGATATTTAGAATTTTTCCCAACTAAAATATATAGTATAAGAAATTAATTAATTGGCCCCAATTAATGGACACGGTCTATAATTCATCATGGGTATTATCAAATAATTATGAAGTGCACATTTTCAAATTTATCGTGTAGAATTTTATTTATTTATTTATTTTTTGATTTCGAAATTATTTATACAAATATTTTTAAGCTTCCAGGCCAAAAAAATATTTACACAAATTTAATGGTGAATGATTTTTATTATTACTTTTGGTATTCTTTCAGAATTCTGACATTTTTGTATTAGGATTCTGATACGTTTTATATTCAATTAATATTCTTGCGTATCTTTGTATTCTTATATGTAAGGTATTTTTATACTATTTCTTAAAAAATGATATAGAAAAATAATTTATATGGCAAAAATTTACAATAAATGAAAAGATAATTGTTTTAAGACGATGTAAAGATAAAATTTATGATGCCATACTTTCGGAAGTTATCGGGGAAAAGAGACAAAATATTGTTTAATTTCTAACTAAAAGCTTTAAAAAATCTTCAAAGGTGCGCATTTTTACTCTCCAAAGTACACATGTTTCAAATTTGGTAGCTCTAAGTTAAACGGTCTAGCTTGTAGAGAGTCAACACACATGCACAGTCACACACGTTCTCAAATATAAGCAGACATTCATCTTCATTAGAAGTAAAGATAAGGATCATTTCATTTCATTTGATACAACAAACTCGCAGATGATTTTTATAAAATTGTTAGATTCTCTCAATATATTCATATACTAATTGTGTTCATGCTTGTGAAATTTAAGTTTTTTCAGAAAGATATTAAAAATGCCATCTTTTAATAAAGACAAATAAATAAAAAAGTGCATGGAATTAAGAATTTTTAAAAAATGAAATGATCGTTTGTCTTGCATTTCCATTGAAAAGAAAACTTAACCAATAAATAAATAAATAAGAAAAGAAAGAACTAGACATGATTTCCTATTTATTTTTTTATTTTTTAATATTTATATTATTTATTTTTTATACTTTAATATTACAACAAAAAAGAGTTTTTCTATCATATAAGTTAATAGATTAAATTCATCATAAATATCGTCCAAATTAAATTAATTTTTTGCAAAAGATTTATATTATATTTTATTTTTATTCTTTCAGTTTTCAAGTATGCCACAAAAAAGAAAAGAATATAAATTAATTATTGTACTGCAACGTCTTTTAAAAGTGGAATAAAAAGTTTGTTTTCAGAAAATGTTAATGTTTATTAATTTTTGTAAAAACTGTTTCCATTTTTATGCAAATATTTAAATTATTTTACAAGTTTAAATTAATAGTTACTTATGCAGTATAAAAATGGATTTATTGCCTTCCGTTTACTTTTATAGTAGCAAAACAATAAGCTATTTTCTTTGTAGCTTTAGCATTAAGGAATGAGAAAATAGGAACTATTGATTCCTCGAGGTAATCATTGAAATGAACTAAAATAATAATTTTCAACTCGGTTGTGTATTTTTGTTAAAAATTCTCAATATGTTAGAATTATTTTATTAAATAAGACTAAAATGACTGGGGATACTGTATGAACACTTATATTTCATAATTTTTTCAGAGCAAATTTATTGATTTAATCAACATAAAATATTATTATTTATGACATTTAGGCCATTTTCCAAATTGGTTTGGAGTGGTTTAGAAATTAGCTAATGGACCGTAATTAGTAAATATGGTTTGTGATTCGTGATGAATTTCAAAAATTACGAAGAGCAAACTTTCAGTTTTTCATGAAAGATTTTATTTATTTGATTTCGTAATAATTTATACCACCTTTTTCGTATTTCCAAGCTGGTCTATAGACAAAACAAAACAAAACAAAATTCATCAGGTGAACGTTTTTTAAAATTTCCCTTCATTTTGCTTACGAATAACATAGGTAAACTGTATACACTGCCTATTCAGCGTCGAGCCAAAACGAAGATTATTATCTAGACATACCAAAGTATTCGGAAAAACATCATGATTTTATTTTAAGAACAGGTGTTACGTCTCCCACAAGCTTTGTGATAATGTTTGTAGGGAAAAAATTGACTTATTCCAAAATCAGCAAAGTAATTTTTGGCATGTCAACATATTGGCACAATATAGACTGAAAATCAATGATGGTTTTGTAAATTATGCGACAATTCAAAGAGAACTCTTAACACAAGCATCTAGAATTTCACGTTTTTAAAGGAAGCTGTTAATTAATTTTAAAATTTAACTTTCAAATTCTGAACTTTTGAAGAAGAATTAAGGTATGTACAATTTAATTAATATAATTCAGTTTTATAATAATTATGACTGAATAATCAATTAAGCCATTGCATAATTATATGTTTCCAGAAGGTATACGTTAAAGATTTTATTTTTTAAAAACTTTAAATCTGAGATAATTTCTAGCATATCGTTCATAATTAAAAATTTTGTATTCTGTATAACATGTTGATTTAATTTTAAAATAAATGTCTTTAATAATAATGATCAAATACTTAATTAAGTCATGGCATAATTACGTGTTCCCAAAAACTGTATGTTAAGGATTTTATTTTTTATAGCATTGAAACAGTAATCATTTATTGAAATTTTATTAAATTAAAATTTTTTATATTTTTATAGTATAAAAATTTAATTAATTAAACCAAAGTTTGTAATAATGATGGCCAATAGTCAATTAAGCCATGATATAATTATGGGTTTCTAGAAGTTGTAAGTTGAAGGTTTTGTTTTAGGTAACATTAAGACTACAATAGTTTCTGATATAGTACTCATAAATTAAAAATTCTGTATTAAAAGTTGGAATTTAATATCTTTCTAGACTTTAAGATGCAATAGTAGGGCAAAATTATGAGCAACAAAAACATCTTATATATTATTATGTTATCTCAAATAAAGGATAATATCTTCTTTATTTGAAATAACGTAATTAACATTTACCATTACTGTCTGCATTCGAAATTCAACATGACAGTAAACAGAGTATTGGTGACAGTAAACAGAGTATATTTTATGTTTATTTAAAAGAATATAAGTAAACAACTAATGAAAATTTATGTGTCTAGTATTACGTAGAATTGGCCTGCAGCAGAATTTCAATTTTAGCTATTACAGTAATAATAAAAATATTTTTCAAAAATTATTTAGAGCATTCTTTCATTTTTATACTAAAAATAGACAATACTCTCAAAAATATAGAGATAAAAACAAAATTTATAGAAGGTGCTTATAGAAATACTTTTAGCAAATCAAAATTTTCAGCACATTATAAAAATTTTTTAAATTTTTTTTTGAAAGGTGAGAATTTATTTTTTTAAGAAATGATTTAATTTCCTTCACATTTTTAACATGTCATGCTTTTCACAAAATTTCGACGCGAATTTTGAAAAAAATAAGACAGACATTGATCTAAATTTTTTTTATAAATTATTCCCTTGTATAAAGCATGTTCTTGTTTCACTCAAATTTTAAAAAAAAGAATGATAAATATTTTTTCCAAATTAGTATTTTCTAAAGTTTCTCCTTGACATAATTAAGCCACCATTCAACTTTATAGCTCATTTAATGGGTCCTTTTTAATACCTAATTTTTAGACCATCTTTTTAGATAAAACTTTACTTCTAAGAGAAATTAAATTATTAAATGGGAAAAAATGGAAAAAAACCCAATGTTAAAATTTCCATTTCCCTTACCTGGTATTATACTCAGGTGTAAACTTGGAGGCTTGTTTTAGATAACAGTCTTAACAACTTAATCCAAGGCAGTCATTGTTAGGTATTTTTTTTTTCTATTTAGCTATTTTTATCACACATCAACTGGATTATTAAACGCTTACATTCTACAATATCGGCCTAAGGTTAAAATATTCTTTAAAGATTTTTTTTTTATTCATTTCGAATATATTACTTTAAAATGTTTTAAAATATGAAATCTGTTGTTAGCAGCAGAATGATTTCTAAATAATTCATCATACATTTCGATTAATTAAAAGTCAATAATTTTTTTTGTGACTCTGCAATTCAACCGGGTGTCAAGACCCATTTCACTGATTTCCGATATACGATTGAAATAAATAACAAAATCAAAGAATCCTTTCATCAGACAAAATTACTAGTTCAATTTTTCCACTCTTTATTTTATAGGAAGAACTCCTGATCCTTAAATTTGTCATCAATAATGACATATTAGAGGTCATAAGACTGTCCTTCACGGTTCTCCATTTTTAGGAGGTGTCGCTAAATAAAATAATAAATTTTCCTATCTTCAATAAATGGACAGATTTCCCCAATTGTTTTAGCAATTAATTTTGTTATTTCATGCTCAGTTAAAATTCAGACTCTCTATATTTACTGTTATTGTACAGATATGATTTAAAATAGTACTATCCTTTAGTATAAAAAATGTAGCTCATCAATGTTGCCTAACATAATAAATTAATATTAGTAATAGATTTAATATTAGCAATAGCACGTGTTTCATTGAACAAAATTTAACTGTACTAATACTCTTAATAAAAAAGGCAACTGTGTCAATCAGTTTCGGAAATTTCTTGCCTAGAATCTGCTCAATATTTTGCAAAATCGGTTATATATCAAATAAAGATTTCATAATCATAAAAAAATCATTAAATATCCTCGTATAAATACAATATTGCTTGCTTTATTCTTCATAGCACAATAGAGGAAGCTAAAATCGATTTTGTGTACCGATTTCGAGCACTGACATTTTACATTCATTTTGAACATTGATTTGATATCAACATTGCAGTGCTGAAATAGTTGGCGACAAAACCACACATCAAATTTCATTTCTATAATTAGGTGAATTGTTGAACTAATACCTTCACATATTCGTAAATATACGGACTAGCAGGCAGATTATCTGCCAATGGATTACGAAGCTGCAAATTTTGTGGAAAGGCTATAATCTAAGGCAGTTTTTTTTTCATGGTCCTTGCGATACATCTTCAAAAACTGCAAACCATCTTGGAGAAGGCTTGTCATCTATGTCTAGTAGAACTTGGCGATTTTGACATAATCTAACAATCGTCATGTCAAAACATGGAAATTCATCAAAATTTCGAGATTGAATTTCACAAAAGTTTCTTTTTGTTTGTCCGGATATGAGAAAATAAAAAATAAAAACTATGGCTTATATTTGATTAGATATTTTAACTTTTAATTAATCTAAAGAAATTAATTTTAATAGCAATATATATATTTCTTTGCAATGAAATTTACTTTTAATTTTACTATAAATAATCTCTTGAAAAATGAGATTAAAAATGTATTAGAAAACTATTTAATGATTCCTTATTCTTAACATAATAATGCTGTATTCATAAAGCAGTTGTAATAAATAATTCGGTGCAAATTCTTTAAACGTAAATTCGCTTATTAAATATAACTTCATTCCAATTTTTATTTTTAAAACAGTAAAGAATTGCAGTAAAAGAACTAAAAAAAGCATAGATAAAAGTACGATTAAGTTACAGATAAATTACATTCAGATAAAATGAAAAGGTTAAAATAATCGAATCTTATCACAACCTGAAACATTTTACAGTGTTCTTCAAAAGATTTTAGATTCATTTTTATTTTACTACACTTTTAATCTTCATAATATTTTATAATATTTAATAATTTTAATTCCAAATAGTATTAATTTATCAAAACAAATGACAAAATCGACTAGAGTTTTTCTTGTCAATTGAAAATTTTTAATTATGAACATCGTTTAATATTTATTTTCAAAATTTAATATTAAACTTGTTTAATTAATTTTCGTTCTTTGTAAACGATAGAAAGTCTTGTAAGAGGTAACTTAACCAATAGTATAGTAGCTCTCAATTTTCCCATTATATAAACGTAATTTTAAAATTATCTACTGTTTCTGTTTAGAATGTGAAATAAATTCTTGCTTCTAAACACATACCTAACAATATTATGATGGAACTTTTAAACTTCATATATATTTAAGACTAGCCGCTTTCGGAACGACTTGTTCCAAGAGATTAATGGTGGCTAAAAATTTTAATTAAATATTTTGGGTAGTTCAATCTAAATGCTTACTCAGCAAATTATTTTTTAAACTTCAAATTTTAATAGACATATAACTCGCACTATTTCAAATGTCTGAAATCATACTATTAATTTGCATTTGCAAAGCTATGTATTTCCCTATTTTTCTGTCACATTTTTATATAACCAATTATATCATAGAAAAGAGCAGCAATGTTGAAAAACAGACACATTTAAAAAAATTTTCGCCATTTCTTGAATTTTAACTGAAGCCTTAATTTTAAATGGAAAAAAATATTAAAAAAATTTATTGTATGTTTTATATTGAAACCTATTCAACATTGAAAAAAATTCGAATTTTCGTTTTCTTGATCACATTATCGGTAAAAAAAATCCATATGAAATATTAATAACAACGAGATATAAATTTCAATTTCACTTAAACAATGAAATACAGGGTGTTTATAAAGTCCCGGACCCATTTTGATGTTTAATAACTCATAAAATAATGAAGATATAAACAAACTTATGGCATTTATTGATGGAATAACTCATATATTTTCCTTTTCAGGTTTGAATATTTTTACTTTTGTAAATATCGTCTGCGAGTGTGGTTAATTTCAGATAATTTCATTTTCCAGTCTAAATATCTGTACTTTTCTAAATATCGTCTGTTTATTAATTGCATTTTTCTCTCTTTTGTTTTTGGCAACTATTGCAATGTTATGTTTATTTTTGATGTGTTTGTTCTATGTAGTACTTTTGTATGTGATGTTTTATTCGAGCGGATATTAAGGAGAATGCATACACCACAAGAGAAAGCACAGATTTTATGGTGGTTCATAGAAATGAAATCGATAGTGCAAGCACAGAGAAATTTCAGAAGAATTTACCAAAAAGATCCTCCATTCAAAAACAGCATCTTGCGGTGGAAAAAGAATTTTCTAGAAATTGGAAGTATCGAAGATAAGAAACGTTCCAGACGTCCTTGCACAAGTGATTTTGATGTTGAGCGTGTCAGAGAGACATTTTTACACAATCCTAGAATATCTGTGAGATCAGCGGCAACAGAATTGGATATGCCAATTTCGACGGTGTACAAGGTTATTAAGAAAAAATTAAGACTGCATGCATACAAAGTTCAAATTGTTCAAGTTTTGGAACCGAACGATAGGCCTAGGAGGATGGCCTTTGCAACAGATATGCTAAGGAGGATAGAAGATGATGCTGATTTTCTGAAGCGCATAATGTTCTCCGATGAAGCATCCTTTCATGTTTCTGGCATTGTTAATCGCCATAACTGCGCATGTGGGGATCTGAAAACCCCCATGAATACCGTGAGGCACAAAGGGATTCCCCAAAGGTTAATGTGTGGTGCGGACTAATGCACGATCGAGTCATTGGGCCTTTCTTTTTTACAGAAAAGACGGTCTCATCAGTCGTATACTTAGACATGTTGGAAAACTTCGTATTTCCACAACTAGAAGAGCTTCAGCCACATGTTTTTTTGCAACAAGATGGTGCGCCACCTCATTGGGGTACCATCGTTCGTACTTTGAATGACCATTTTCCAGGAAGATGGATTGGGCGAGGAGGTCCAATTCCTTGGCCACCCAGATCACCTGACATAACGCCGCTGGACTTTTTCCTTTGGGGGTTTGTAAAAGACAACGTTTTCAGGAGGAGGGTGTCGAACATTGATGACCTAAAAGCCAGAATTACAACCGCAATAGGCTCTGTGGATGCCGACGTGCTTGCCGCTACCTGGCGTGAAATTGACTATCGACTCGATATTCTCCGTACGACGAAGGGGGCACACGTGGAAGTTCATTGACAAGGGTCATGAAACTTTTTGAGTCTATTTAACCAGTTATGTTATTAATTTTAATCTATCTTTATTATTTTATGAGTTATTAAACATGAAAATGGTCCCGGGACTAAATAAACACCCTGTATATTGTTGTGAAATATGCTTAATATTATAAAAAAATCCCGCCAACATGGGCACGTACAAACATTTTTTATTATTAACTAGCCACATTTGGCGACTACTGGTTCAGCAGAAGTAATGCTCTTTAAAATTTTCATTTAAGTTTTTACATGCCTTGTGTTCTAAATAGCTTCTTTACCTAATTATTTTTAATCTTCACATTTTCGTAATCATATAACGTATAGCATTTTAGAAGCCTTACGATATGTCCACGGTATTGTATCATTGTATCTCTCTAATTTACTCTCAGCTGCAGTTAAGATTTAAATTTCGATTTGAAATTGAAGAGATAGAACTTATATAGATAGAACTTCAATAAGTATGGAAACACTCTTGCTGAATCCAAACATTTTTTTATAATTATGACTGGTCACGGTTATTCTTCAAAAATATTCCGTTACTGCAAAAATATATTCTTTAATTAAATCATAAATTTTTCCCTTGACGTTTTCAGGACTGGAGAATCAAAAATGGCGACCGTAGTGATGATGTATATTCTTCCTATGCTATTAGGTCAGACATACGACTTGGGAAAAGAAAAGCCGGGACTACATATTTTCCCCAAAAATGTGGAGGAAAACGCTGTGGTAAAGTAGCCTCTCTTTTTTAATTTATGAATTAAAAGAAACCGTGCCTCAATAGAAGAACATTTATTTCTTTGTAAATTCTGTACTACAATTATTGCATTGAGAATCATAATGTGATAACCTGCAATTTCTGATTCACTTAAGTAAAAAGCATGCTTTCTATCGCAATCAGAGTAATTCAAAAAAAACATTTTAGCTGTCCTTTGGCTATATAGCAACACTTATGATTCCTAAATGAATAAAATATAGGTAACATATTATATAAGATCTATAATTTCGATATGAAACTAATTGTGTGATTTCAAGCAAAAAGAAGCAAATGTTTATCAATAATTATTTTGAAATTAATGGCAATACGTCAGATCTTTTAACTCTTTCGGAACTGATCTGACCCAAACGGCAGCGTAAATTATGTACTGAGGGCGGATTTCCGTTTCAAACGAGGAATGCGGGATGTAAAAGGGGCTATCATCATGAAAGTCCTCCCTTTACATCTTGTACCCATCTTTAAAAATAAAACTAGTAAGTCAGAATAGAATTTGCAAGGCCGGTTGGCTCGGGTTAGTAACGAAATTGTTAAAGATTATTTTAAATAATTATAAAAAAAGCAACTTTTCTTTAAGAAATTAAAAATATTAATTTGATTTAAAAAGATAGGAAATATCCACTAACATTAAAGTGATGGAAATGATAGAGGCACTAGCTTCTTTTAATGGTGCATTACGATTTTTAACAGATGAAGTAATTTCACTTAATACAATATTGTATATAAAGATGATTTTTTATTATTGTGCTATTTCAGAAGCTAATATTTTGATATCAGGAATTTTTAAAACATTTGTATATAAAAGGTGCTTTCAATAAAATATACGTTCAATGCATCTCTTAATAAAGGCAAATAATTCCTGATAATATTTTATTGCAAATCATAAATGACCGATTGCAAAATCGCTTAAAAGACATTTTAGTTGTAAATTTTCTAAAAAATTTAAAAAATATGAGCAACTAGTGTAAATGGTTCTAAAATAAGAATCTTCAAAGTACATGCACAAATGGTTTCTGTATATTACAAAATCTATATATGCTATTTGAAATTTTCTAAAAGCAAGTTGGATTTAAAAAAATGAAACATGCGTCATTTCATATATTACTATTATTATACATAATTAAACTACAAAGAAATTATTTACTGAATTTTCAAAAAAAATTAACAATAAAATTGTCACAGAAGGTGACATGTCCATTTATAATCGCATCATTAATGTAGCCAAAATGTTCATAGCTTTGAATTTCGCCAAATTTTCCAATCTGTATTAAATTTATTATAATATATCAAAAGTTATCGTTGAATTATTGTTGCCGGTCAGCCGTAAATTATTTTATTTATTATCTGATCGCCCATTGTACACTATAATACTCTTCATGTTGCGCATTGGTGTTGCATTAACGTTTATCTTCCATAGACTTTGCAACATTACTTCACGGATTCTCAATACCGTATGGTGGAGAATGCGGAGGATGTGAAAGACTTCTTGTCCATTTCGGGAAAACTGTCTCTAAAGATCAAGGCAGGGATGGTGGACGTCAGCGGAGAAGGCAGCTATGTGAAGGACAGCTCCTCCAAGACCAACGGAATAGAGATATTGGTCAAAGTTCACTTCGAGACGGTAGGACAATCTTTTCTTTACGCTTCCATATATAAGTATAGAATGCCCATGACTAAAAGACTTTATATCAAATTAGCCAAGAAGCGGGAGTTGTTATCATTTTGCGAAATTTTGTAGAAGACTGTATTAAAAATTTGATAAAATATGTTTCATAAATGTTGACACCAAATGGAATTGCATCGAGAATATTTATAGATACGTGTAATATTTATAGGTACGTTTTAGATCACTCAATAATTGTTATAAAACCGATAACATTCACGAAGGTCCTGTCTTCCTAGAGTTTGAAGAAAATTAAGATCTATTTAGATTTAAAGAGCATTATTTCCAAAAGTAGTAACATATGCATATATATATTTATTTTCTTTTATTTTCGCGTTTGTACACAACATTTATTTGTATTTGTATTTTTTTATTTTTGGAGCTGTTATTTTTTAAGTTCTGTCTTTATTTCTAACAGCAATTGTTGTTAATAATTTTATTATTAGTATTTTTTCCTGTAATCACAAGACAAACTGCAAGTCTGCTTATGTAGATTAGCGTAAGTTTTCAGTTTCTCTTTGAAAGTTTGCTTAATAAGTCAATGCCATTTTCCATTTGTATTTCAAACAGCCCATTGCTCTTGGCTTTTTTTTATCCAATATTAAAATCTCCTTACCAAATTTTTATCAATAAATGCCAGACGTCGAACAATTTGGGCGATAGTCACAGTGATGGATAGAACAGGAGAGCTTTCTTTTTGACGTCTCTTCCATTTTATGCTCATTACACTGTTTAAATAACCAGTAGGTTATAGTTGCAGGGGCATGAAGCGGTGTTGTGTGCCTCCCCAATCCATCCGTTACTTGTATATGAAGGAATTGAAATATTTGGTGACAATCCGAGAGTTTCACTTAATCTTAAAAATAGCATTTCACGACATGTATTGAAAACGTTTTCCTATATACACTTTGGACAATTGTATAACATGCCATCTTGCGATTTCCCATGATATCTGAAAATAATTAGTTTTACGCGGAATATATTATGCTTTTATTTTGTGCATTGGAATTTTGTTAGAGACAATAAAAATTGTTAAAATTATACAACAATGTAAAAATTGCACTTACTGGAAAATGGTTAGAAATTGTGCCCAAAATAAAAGTATCTAAAATAACATTAATTGTACAATTATTTCCAATATGTATACATTGCAAAAGTGTTTAAAATCAATATAAATGGACAATATTTGCTTAAATGGGCCCTTTATTGACAAAACTCTCTATAGTGGCAACATGCGTTAATTGAATTTTCCCTTTGAAATACATTCTCTTTTCTTCAAAGAGTCCCTCTCTCGAAATTTTGAAAAATATGAATGACTACTATCGCCTGTTAGCTAATCTGAAACAAGATCTTTTAATCATGGATCTCTGTGTGTAGAAAAGTATTGTAATTTAAACAAACTTTGACCTTAAAGTTTTGATGAATCTTTGCAATCGTTTAAAACACGTTTGAGTTCGAAAAATATATTTTTGAAAATATGTCTATCATCTGTAAGCACGATGACACAGCCTTCAGAAAGACCAAGGAAATTTGATTTGTGGTCTTTGCACCAAATATCCATGAGCTTCGTACGAAATATTTCCCCCAAAAAATGTATTCAGAATTTAGTTACGGTAAATTCCTGATGCTGCATGTGCATATCAAAATTGTCAGAGGTTTATATTAAACTCTTAGTAAACTCTTAGTACTTGGTAAAA
Organism: Argiope bruennichi; assembly: GCF_947563725.1. NCBI lineage: Eukaryota > Metazoa > Arthropoda > Arachnida > Araneae > Araneidae > Argiope > Argiope bruennichi. The sequence continues at coordinate 78,247,108 of NC_079161.1, read as the reverse complement.
AAAAAAAAATAAGAAATTCAATACTTATACTTAGTTGTTTTCTTATGCTACAAAATACCAAAATTCATATATTGTATCTCTGGAAACGGAAATGGGGCCGGGATAGGCTGGTTGCTAGAGCGTAGGATTCACGTCTCTTAGGTTGCGAGTTCGAACCCCGCCGGCCGAAGATTCCTCGCATGCATGATGGTTGACGCGCGTATAAATCTGTCGTGGTCACAGAGTGCTCCATGTTGAGAGTAATGCCTCTGGGGGTACTGGATCAGGGGTGATCGTTCTCTGATTCAGGTCTAAATTACGATCTGTGGATGAATGAATGAAGTCCACCCCATAAAAAGGGTTGTGTTTTTAGCTAAGTAGTTCTCTTGGCCCTAGATGGCGCTACTATAAAAACCAGAGATGCTCCCCCACCGGCTTAAAATCGCTGTTTTGGTAACAGCGGGCTTGTCCATGGCAAGTGTAATAAGAAACAACAACTACAAACGGGAATTGATCTCACTCTTGTCGATTTTATCGTGATCTTAAAGAATTCGCTTCCTCCTCCCTCATCTAGCCCCAAGCTTCGTTCCGTTGATACAAATTCTTATAAGGAAAATTGAAAAGTAGAAGCTGAAAGAAAGTTTATAATATATTACACCTCTTTTGGTTGATGATATGAAATTGCTATTGTCATTTCACAATTTTATTAAATTATTTCAAATCTGACATGGCATTATATTGCAGATTACCAAAACCATTCCAACTTCCTTCAAGCCAAACGCCGACTGGAGCCTCATCAATGAAAAGTTTTTAGGCACCCACTATTGCAGAAGCATCACGTATGGCGGAGACCTCATCGCCTCCATCCGGATCAGCTCCTCTAACACCTACGATCTCATGCGGATTAAAGCAGCCATCAACGGCGGTTTGAACGTCGGAGGAGGATCGTTCAAAGGAAATATTGAAGGTATTCAAAATTGATCTAAGATGCAGGGTGATTTAAAAGAGTTCCAGAAAATTTCAAGGATATACTAGGTCTAGTTGGGTTTGGGAGATGTTTTGGCATAAGAGCCATCTTTGATTATTAACTGCGCCAAGGATCTATTAAATTTGTATAATTCATAATTTTGGGTAGGAATATATTGAAAGAAATGTCATGTGCTTGTGCTTGTGTACATTGTTTGCTCTTAACATAATTAGGCAACACCAACCATCATTATTCTAGTTAAAGGCGTATAGATAGTAGAAGGGTATCGTAAAAGGTTATTGAGTTGATAAGCAAGTATTTTGTGTAAGTAAGAGACAAAAATACATGCAACAGTGTCATGAGCATATATGTGCTACGAAATGAGTTTGTTCAGATAAGAATTCGGAAGCACAGTGTCTTTTACTTGTTCATTTGAGTCAGTAAAAGACATCGTAAAAGTAAGATAGAATTGTACGTAGAATTAGTATGTAGAACTACATCATTAGTCGGAAATGATTTTGCATTGGAAAGTTTTCCATAAAGACGCCTCCTGTGGAAAGAATTGTTATAACTAAGGTCATGATATACTTGAATATGTTTGTTTATTCAAGTATTTATTTAAATCATAATGCCTAATCAGAAATTCATTAAAAATAATTTAGATGTGAATACATTTGTCGAAATTTTCGATATAGCGATTCTGAAATCACAATATCGAAAACTTTGGCAACGTTTGGCAGGTTGATATAGAATATTTCTTGTAAATAGGCAAACTAGAACTTCTGAAGCAGAATGCTCAAGACAGCAGCTCCATGGAGATCAACTATTACGCCTCTGTGCCGATCCACGGCGTGAGCTACGACATCGATGGTCTCTTGAAGTTGGTGGAAGAGTTTCCCAATCACGTGAAGAAAGTGAACAATGGCCTAGGAAATCCTCTCCGGATGGAGTTGTACCCTCTGAGCTCACTCAAGGAAGGCATACCTGCATATTTGGAAAACAGGTAAATTAAATAAAGCTTTCTTAAATTACCCAATACCAATGGGGTACTTTACATTTTGTAAATATTGTACTCATTACCACTCTACATTCAAAACTGCAAGATCCATTTCAAATTAGAACTCTAGAAAAACCTTCTTTGGGCACTGTTTTAGTTAAATAAAATTAAATCAAACTAAACCTGAATGATGATTAAATAAGATAATCTTAAAATAAGCTCTAATTTTTACAAAATCCTACGACGATTCTTTTACAAAACAAAGAAAGATTATCGATGGAATATTTCATGCATCCTATAAGCTTGCAATCTGCTAATTTAAAATGGTATAAGTTTGCAAACTGGATTGCTGTTATATCTTCATCACAGCTGCCTTCTCAGTGCATTGCATAGGAATTCTAATGTTCCATCCTTCTCAAATTTATTGCTATAAGTCAGCAAGGAGATTAGTTCTACTCACTCCAGCTTTAAAGAATTTTAATCCACTGATTATACTAAATGATTAATAATACATTAAAAGACATCACTTAGGATTATATGCAAGCAAAATATCCCGACCTAGCCAGAGACCATGCAGGAAAATTGTTGGGGCCGCCAATGAGTAACCTCACCTAGCTCGAAGGAACAAACGACTCTTGATGACATTAGACACTTGCAAGCAACAATGAACCCTCTAGAGAAAACGCAATATTAGTACAGAAAAAATAACTGGAAAAAACATTACATATCGCATTACGTGTTAAACTGTAAAACATAAAAAATGCATAAAATACATTAACTTTTTACATTAGTACAGAACTAAAGTCAAGAGCTTTGACAAAATGTCCCTAATAGACGATTTAATGACTGAAATTTTTATGAGTTGTTCGACATCAGGAGACATCCAATTTCTTGGCCATCTGAGTCTGTGTTCCAGTCGTAGTGCACAGGCGTTGATCGCGTGATTTATAGAGCCTTCTTCGGTGCCATTCTGACAAGTCGAACTTTTGTCGAAGAAACGACTTTGATGTACAGAGAAAATACACCATGTAAACACTTAGGACTATATATTAAATTCTTTATTCATTTTGAAAGATGCGAGAGGCATGGACAATTTTAAACTCTATTCTTACTGAATTCAGAAATTTTAATAAAAATCTGAACACGCATTACAATGGAGTAATGAAATAATGTTACAATAAATTCGTTACAAGTAATTGTTTAGCTATTAAATTGAGATTAGTGTAATTTTGAAAAAGAAATTTCACTCTTAAGCTTTGTTTTGTATGTTGGATCTAAAATTTACAAAATGATAATTGAATGTTTTGAAAAATATCAGGTTTATACAACAAAACTAGATTCAAATGTTTTGAAAAATATTAAACTTGTAGAATTTTATTCGTTTTACTATAAAGAATGGCTTTTTAATTCGTAATATATTTACAATGCACCTATATATAACTGTGGATACATATATAGCATGCATTATTATATAATTACAAGTGATTTATAATTTGTACCCAGTGTTATGTACAACACTGGCTTTTTACTTCTTTTGTATTTAGTTATCCCAAAGTAATTGCCACTGACGCTTATATTGACGCCCTCTATCGCGTACCTTCTTGAGATCCGATATTGATTTAAGTACGTAGTTAAATTCTTTTCTGAGTAGATAAGTATACGAGGTAGTTTAGGTAAATAGTGAAGTATGAAAACAAACCTTATGAAAAAAAATTTCTTCAAACTTATTTGTCAAAAAACAATGAAAACACTGTTTACAAATTTTACCCTTATATCTTTCTTGCCCATTTGCTGCTCAGTTATTCTAAATTCTACTGCTCTGGCCGCTGCTTTGAAAAAGAATATAAATTTAATGCTGTTAACAACGGACGTGAATTATTGTAAAATTATCCGCAAAAGAAATCAGACAATTTCCTGAAGTTTTGTCTCCCTTATTTTTTTTTTTTTTTTCATCTCTTTCTTTATCTAAATGACTGGATGAGCCATTACGCACACTAACGTCGATGTCAGATCATCACATGACAATGCTGGTAAATACGTTGACTCAGAAAATCCTTTGTATGCATAGAATATCCTAAAAAGTTGTTTACAATCTCATGACTGTCCAGGCACATAGAAACAAGTCACTTTTGCTATTTCAAGTTCGAAGTACAGAGAAATTACTGTACGACTGGATTAAATCTGTGTCTTACTTTTTCATCCTTTATATCCTTTCATTTTAATTAATTCACTGATTATGATAGTTAATAACATTTGTATCTGCAACTCACTATTGTAAAAATGACTTATTTTTTGCTTCTCGTACTTTTAAAGCCTGTAAAGGACTTTAAGCACATCTCTGTATTTCCATTTTTTTTTATCATAGAGCAATTGGGGATGAACTGGACGATTTGGAGAGCCAATTTGACGATTTGAGGGAAACAAGACGATTAATTGGAGTGTGGAACTCCGGATTACCTCCTGTCGCACCTGAAGGTGTGGAGGAAAAGGTAAAATAATGTCTTATTTTTCTTTTAATTATCAAGCCTAAAATCAGGCTAGAATTAGTATAAAAATGTGTTAGGCGTAACTAAAATAATTATGAGGGTTGCCCAAATGAAAAGTGGACACTTGCGATTGCATCAGAATGACAGCAGCTATAGCAGCACCGCCGAACAGGGATATAAAGTGCGGTAGGAGGTGTGCACTGCTTGCGGCGTTCAACAGTGGTAGAGGAAATTGATCGAAAGTAAAATCGTGCTATATATGGAAGCGTCTAGATCGGAACAACGTGCGGTAGTACGGATCCTGATTCTTCGAATGCCGTGGACCATTCGAAGATATAATCATATACTTGAAAATAGTCTACTAAATTTGTTTGCAAGGATGCGGTAGCATTCGCAGAAACAAGTATGGGTTGTGAAGACCACAGCTGTGATGGTAAACAAAAAAAAAAAAGGCGGAAAGAAGATAATGCTGAGGGGGAGATTTTAAGACCTAGTGAAGACCAGATAATAAATCAGATTGTAAAGGGTGGGTTTATAGTGTATTCCTCCGCGAATGGGAGGGGTTAAAGGAACATTGGAGGGGGGTGCAAATTATTTTTCCAATTTTAGGACTAAAATACTGCTTTTACACATTTTTTTCTTAAAAAATTAAATATGCATCGGAAAAAAGATACCAATACTTATGCTGCTATTTTGCTATTTTTATTTTATTTACGATAAAATTTTTTATAGAATTATTTAAATGTGCGATGTTGAAGTTTTGCGACTTTTAATAAATATTTAAAAAATACTTTGAGAAGTCCGAGAAAAAAATTCCTTTGGCAGAAGCTTGTGATTTTATTCCTTCTACTGATTTCAGTTGACTTCATAAGAAATACAACCTAAAAAATGACTTTAATAGGAATAAAAGATGCGTTAAAAGCCGATGTTAGAATTAAAACGAAAAGGTGGAAAGTTGAACAAATTTAAAATTATGAAGTTTAAATGGAATTATAAAAAACAAATTGCCCTAATAAATTTAAAAAGGTTTTTGTGAGGATTCTCTCCCAACAGTGATGGCATGTCTAGTGATGAGGAGTTAAAATACCTTAAACGATGAAAATTAAAATCAGGACATTCAATAAAAATATGACGAATCGTTAAAAGCACTTGGCATCTCGAACAGAGAGGAGCTTGATCCCCAAACAGAAGATATTGGTGAGTAATACGAGTATGACCAATGCGGAGTCTAGTCAATTTGACATCGAGCTCACGCACTGGATGAGAAGGCCAGAATGTAATTGTTGGTTTTATGCTACGCAATTTATTATTTATCTGCTGATTCCATGATTGTTGCCATAACGAATAAATATGTCTTGAATAAAGGTTCTTTGAGTTGGAGAAGGGTATTTCATGCTGCATAAACAACTCTCCATAGGATAACATTACGTTTGAAAATTGTAGGTGGCGTGTATACGGCACCCTTAATTGATTTCCTGTCCCTGAGGGAGCACTGTCAATTCAACACAATACTGCAATATTCTGACGAAAATATAGAAAGCAATCAAAAGCAAACGGTCAGGTCTTCTCACACAACAAGTGATTTTTCTCTATGACAATGCCATCCACATGTTTCCCGTGAAATCCAGACGATCTTTAAAAAAGTTCCGTTGGGAAGTACTGAAATACCCGCTGCACAGTCCGGGTTTTTCACTTTTCACCCAGTGACTTCCACATCTTTGGGCCACTTAAGAAAGCATTACAGGGAACATGTTTCCATTCGGGCGACGAAGCTGTGCAGGACTTCCGCTAAAATCAACCCTTATCTTTCTACAGCAAGACAAGGGATAGACCTGCTACTTAAACGATGGGATCTGTGCTACAAAGTCCATGGTGATTTCTTTTAATTTCCAATAAAGATATTCCTTTCATTGAACTTGTCCGCTTTTCAATTAGGCAATCCTTATATTTCACATCTGATTGCACTATCTCTTGGGTTGAGATATGATATTAAATGTCATGATTTTCTATCCTATATTCATATGGCTTTAAGAGGTGAGGGATGAAGTTTTAACCCATGATGAGTGAATGAGTTTTGAACCCCTGAAACAGTCTTATTTATAGGATAATAATATTGCCCTACCATAGCTAAGCCGATTCCCTTGATTCTTTTTGTTTTGTCTAGCAAGTCGTTCAGTATTTATAAATATCTAAACTATTTCAATTATTATATAGCCCCTATTAGCAGGATTTTGAACTAAAAATATCCCCATTGTGAAATCTTTTCATTTTTTTTTCTTTGATATAATTTCGAGCAATGAAAGAAATTAGAAAGAAATGCTTATTTTTTAAAAATATTTTACTATATATTAAAATATTTAAATATGTGTCAATGAAAAACTGTTTTTTGCTTTTTTTTTAAATTTAAAAGAAATAGAAAATTAATTTTGCCTTATAATTGTCTAATTCTTTACTTTTTTAATATTATTTAAAAGAAATTGAACCTTATTGAATTGAAATCTTATTCACATTGAATTAAGTTAGTTGTAAACGGGTTAAAATGAGGATCTGAATGGTATAAATTCATAGTCGTGAAATATATTAAGCTCGACGCGTCAATGAAAGCAATACATGCAATGTCATAATCAGAAATTAAACTTGGCCGGCGTCCTGGCATAGGGGTAGCGGGTCTTCCCGGTGATCTGGGCGTCCTGGGTTCGAGTCCCGGTTCGGGTATGGTTGTTCTTCATTTGTTGTTGTTTATAATGGCGCTGGCTAAGTTAGCGATTTTAAGCCAACGGAGTGTCTCTTGTTTTAGTAGCGCCAACTAGGGCCAGGAGTACTTCTTAGCTACTCATGCATCACATTCGCTTGCACAACCCCTTTTTACAGGGGGGGGGGGGTGTACATTCACACATCTCACAGATAGAACAGGTGAAGAACAACCATGCCCAACTGGGACTCGAACCCAGTATGCCCAGATCACCGGGAAGACGCGCTACCCCTCTGACAGAACTTCGGCTCATCATCTGATTTTTGTGTTTCGTCCCAACGTAGCAGCATCACAATCAGCTTTATTTACTTTTTTTTTTTTTTCAAATTGACAGATTTTTGCTAGATCTCTATTCTCGTTTTCTTTCTTCATCTGATATCGCTGAATGTCCCAACGCTATTTTAAAAAAAACGATGCTGGGTTAACACGCGTAATGCTCAGGTACTCAGACGATTGCTTGCAGAGAGACAAAAAATTCCGTTACTGGAAAAAGTTAAGCAAACTGGAAAGCTAGTCATTAGTGTTGCCACAAATGATGTGCTTAAAAGTAGAGCTAACAAATAATATTATTTTAAATTCAGTTGATGTTAATTTGGTATTAATTAAAACTTTACTTTTCCTCTTTTTTCACCATTTCACGGTCAAGAGCAATGCAAAACGACGATGTAAATTTTCATTAAATATTTAATACTAGCCGCCTTTGGCAACCAGCCGGTTCGCCAATCTTTAACCACGTTAAAATTTTAATAATTAAATATTTTATAGAACTCCCATTTTAATTGCTTTTTCATTAAAATATTTTAAAACTTCAAATTTTAATAGTCATATAATTCCCTCATAATATTATAAAGGCCTTCAGTCATAACATCATATGTATCTCTCTCATTTTCTATTAGCTCCCGTAGAATTTATACTTTAAATTAAAGTGGAAATGATTAAACTGCAATAAATATAATAATATTTTTTTTTACTGAAACGAAGCCTTTTTTTAAAATGAGTACTGAGAACAGAGTCGATGAGTATTTAATCCTTATGGGCACTAAAGAATATTTTTCTTAATTTATATAAGATCTCAAGAAGTTTTCGACAAAATTTTCTCAGATTCATCATGAACAGATCGATTCATTAACAATGTTTAGTTTTAAATGCATCAAACACTTAAAAAATAAACAGAATTGTTTGAAATAATCTGTCGAAAACATATTAAGCCTTCAAATCCAAGTTCGTATCCGTTGTCAACAATCAGAACACAATGCGCATGCGTGAATTTTCAACGCCAGTTACTTTAACGCAAATGCGTGAATTTTCTACGCCAGTTGGGGTAACGCTATTCAGATTAGACATTTTTAATTTCTTTTACTCTGCTTTATTTTAATTCGAAACTACTTCAGAATGAATCTGAAAGATCAATTCATTGACAATGTTTAATTTTAAACGCATCAAACATTAAGAAAATACACAGAATCCTTTGAAATAATCGGCCGAAAAATGTTAACCCTAGCCTCATTAGTGTGGGAAAAAAAGACGAGCCTTACTCATTTGGAGGTGGGGAAAATGAAAAAATTTTTTTGGCGAGAAAGTTAGTTTTTAATTCATAATTAAAATTTTAATTAAAAATTCAAAAAAAGGGACCCGAGGTGCGCATTCCCGACCTCCAAGGTATACATGTACCAAATTTGGTAGCTGTAGGTCAAATTGTCTGACCTGTAGAGCGCCAGCACACAGATACACACAACACATTGAGCTTTATATAAGTATAGATAATACTGGTAAAACAAACCTCAAATAACTTGGGTCAGGTGATTCGCTATCAACCAATCAGAAAGAAAATAAAACGCAATGATTACATAATTTTTTTATATATATAATAGAAAGAAATGGATACAAAAGGCAAATTGTCCATAAGTCAATCACTGGATTTTTAAAAAAATTACGAGACAAACTTTTAATAACAACGAGAGAAAAATTTACATATCGTATGTACGATAAATTAAAAAGATTTTATAGAATCCTTTTTTTTTTCTATTACAGGTGAAGAAATTTACAGACAAAGTGAACAACATATTCGGCATCTATTTGAAAACAATTGGAGAGTTGGACGTATCTAAAGGAGCATCCACACAGCCAATCAAAGACGCGTTCACGGCTTATGAAGATGGTGATTACATCATGCCACAGAAATTTGTCCGAAAATTTACTGAACTTCAAAAAGAAATTGCAAGTTATAACTCTTTATTATAATATTTTATTTATTCCATTATATAAAAAAAATAATGCGCTTCTATTAGTGCACTAAAAAGCAGAAATGTGTTTTTATCAAAAATATGGTGACCAGTTAAAAAAAGTTCGCAAGTGCGTGATGTGCTGAAAACAATATTATAAAGAAATTTGAAATTGAATTACATTTATAACTATGCTAAAAGTTTAAATAATCTTTTGGAATTTTCTGTTTTACGATAATCATTTCGTATGGTATATGTTCTTTTTCTATATTCCTATAATTTAACACACTATCTTTTTCATAATCTAAAGACTTTAAAAATTTTGCTTTGTTGCCCACCCCACCATCACCCACATCTGGGACATCCCATTTATGGGCGATGAGAAGCCTCAAGTACGGTGGTTGGTTCTCATTAACCCTCTGGTGATTAAAATAAGATAATTATACTCTACTGGCGACTAGAAGTGTTTCTAGTGTGGGTTTTTACCTTGGGAGATGATGACCCTTAAGACTTGTAGTGAATAGCTTATAAGTCAGTTAACAGCTACGCTACCTGAACAATTGCTTTTGTATCGTGGTCATGTTACTGGGCTGCAAACCACAAGGTCCCAGGTTCTGTACTCGCTCATACTAATCCACTACAGACTCAACATGAGTTCTCATCTTATTGCTAACCGGGTATTCAGGTCATTTTTTGAATTTCAGATGCCTTAAGATGGGATGATATATCTTTTTTAAGGTTATTTTGTTTTGCCATTATTACTTACTATGAGTACTTATATTTACCTATGAGTGTACTTTTATAAAAAAAATAAAATAAACTATTTGTTTAAAACAGTACCAAAAAGTTTTGAGCCTAGATCTATTGTTAAGAAAATGCCTTATCTATCCCTTTTAAAGTTGTATCCTTGTAGGACAATACAGCGTTAGAAATGTTGTTGTCACTTCTGAAATACTTCCTAGAAGTTCATTTCTCAAGCAGTTTCTGCGATTGGCATTCGATTTCTGTAATGGATCTTTCACTGTCCTCCAGTGGTGCACTCTGTACATGCCATTCAGAACATTTTGCACAATTCATGGTAGCTTGCTAAATCAAGTACATCGTCTATGCGACAAATTTATAGTTTCGCATACACAAAAATCAATGCCGGGGTCTTCGTTCATGTTCTGATTGCAAATGTATTTAGGTGATTGCAACAATACTGTAATCATTAATTTCCTAGCTATTGATGTGCGCAGTATAATCCCGCTATCAAGATTGTATGAATGGCGATATTCACTGGAACTTTACCCTAGACTTTTGGCTGCCATCTATTGGTGTGTTAGTGAATTAGTCTCGAAATATTTTGATACTTCATCAACATTATAGAGGTTTATTGCAGCTCTTTGGCCACCGGCCAAGCCCTTCAGCTGCATTCGTTGAAAAGTTTTGACTTGAGATGAGTGAAATTCTGTGGAGTGTTTGATACTTCGTCGTAAAATGAAATTAACGATTGTGGAATAATGTAGTTTGAGATTTTTTCCCGTAATATCTGAACCCCCAGGGGGGGCACCTCTAAATGAGGATGAGATGCTTCCAGTATGGTGGTTGGATCTCGCCACCCTGGAGGGTACACAAAAAGGTGGGGGATCTGGCTTCTCCTATCGATGACGGGACGTACTTCCTTTGGGAAGGGTTATACCGTGGTCGGTGATGGTTCTTAGGACTCAACCATAGTTCCCGCCAGTGTTGCTGTTGAGGCGGTCCGGTCATTCAGTTTTCGTTATCCGTGTGCCTTCGGGTGGGTCGGAGAGTCAGTGATATGACTTCCCTTAATATCTGACAAAAATTGTAACTCAAAATACGTACTTTTGTGGCGATTTCTTTGTGAAAATTTGTATTTGTTCAGTAAAATACAAGGTGAAAAGCAACTGTTCACTTAAATATGTGAATTTTAAAATGAGAATAATATGAAACGGACATGGATGTTTTTTTTGTTAGAAGCATATTTAAATATTTTTAATGGGTTTAGATGCACCATTTATCCATTATTAAATCAGTAGCAACGCATGAAATAATTCACCTCTTATCATAAATGATTTTTGCTATAACTACTCACCTTATTTGCAAGCAGTTATTTAAATTAATTCTCCTGTTCTTTATGAAATGAAAATCAAATATGAATGATCCACCTTATTGCTTTCTGAAAGAACTGGCTATCACTATGACTGCTTTTAAACGAACTGATAACTGATATTATTAAAATTACATGTATTAGAATTGTCATTTAAATGTTGTAATTATTTTAAAATTAATTATTTTTGCAATCAGTAATGATCTTTCAGCTATTAAAAATTAATTAAAATTTTCTTTTCTCTTTTTTTTTCAGTATGCAGAACATCCAGGTATGTACTAATACATTTTCGCTTATTCATTTTTTAAAACTTATTTAAGTTTGGAACTAAATTTAAATAAAAATGCAATAAAATTACAAAAAAATTTAATAAATAATTTTGAAATTGAATTAAAACCAAATTTTATCGTATATGTCTTAATTCTCAGTGAGTTTTGAAAAATATTAACGCATCATCCATTCAATTCTAATTCATTAAGCCTAATTCATTCAATTCTAATTCATTAAGCCTAATTCATTCAATTCTAATTAAACCAAATTCTTGTTAACAATTTAATGAAAGTTTCGTTTAATTTAAATACCAGCAAATGAGAACACTTCATGTTTTAAGCTTAGTGGCTGAATCATATTTATTCGCACATTTCATTCAAAGCCAAAGACTACAAACATTTTATTAATTACCTAAATACCTAGCAATTCAGAAGCCAGAAAAAATTTAGTTATTAATAATTCACATATATATGTATATAAGCGTTGCCTTTTGCATTCAATTCCACTTTTTAAAGATATAATCAAATTATTTATTAAAAAATATTAAAATATATTTTTTTAATATCCCATAGAAAATAGAGAAATTCTGCCTTTTCAGATAATTAACGTTATAATTTTTTCATTAACCAAGATCTAGAAGATAATATGAAAATCTTATTCCTACATATTCAGGTTCCTCAGTTTTTATTCGAAATGATTATTCTGAAATAATTTCCAAGAATTATTATTATTATAATTTTCTGCAATAAAACGTTTTAGGAAGGGCAATAGTATCTAAACAATATTTTGTTCATTGATTAGAATGAATGTCGAGCAAAATTTTTAGGAGTAAAATATTTCCATTTACATGCAGAGATTTTTCAAACTTATTAATACTCTCAATATCCTAAACACTTTTTACGTTTTCGTATTCGTGCTGTAGAAAAAGTATAGGCTTTGAGCTAGAAGGTTGAAATTTGGTATGCGGTCTTTACGTGAAATTTTCAGATTTGTATCAAATTTTGAGTGAAATCTGTTCAAAGGAAATCAGGCTGAATATGTGCATATATGAGTTTAAACGATAATTATAAAATGTAGAGCACTTGGTAGATAACATTAGCTACTCAGATTTGACATCTATAGTTCAGACAACTTTTAAATTTTGAGCTAAATAAAATAAGGGATTGACCGTCTGTCTGTCTGTATTTTCAGAAACATGTAAATGTGATAACGGAAAGACGCAATGACTTAAATATATAAAATCTGGAATGAAATTTTGCGTCTACAAGTGTAGTTTTGTGTCAATATTTTGTTTCAATCGAGTAGGAAAAGTTGCATCTGAAATACAGATTTGATTTTCTGATACTGTTAGCCACATGTCAAGAATTTATCGCCAAATAACTCGCCAATGATGCCACGATAGATTCAGTAAAAATGCTACATTCACGCCAAAAGTCAATATTTTATAACTATTGTACGCCAATGTCATTCAAAACGTTCTCAGGCATGTCAAGTTTATTAGAGAACACGTGAGAAAGTTTTGTGGAAACCACTACAGCTGGTTTTCCCGATTACAAAGAGAGTGAATTCATGTTCAATTCCTTAAATTTTTATGAAGAGTATGAAAACTTTTATTTTTTCATTTTTCAGAGCTTCAGCCGAGAATTGGAGGTGCCCAATACATCCGATGGGGCCAAACTACTTGCCCCAACGCAGAAGCCGAGGCTACTGTGGTCGGGGTGATGGCTACCTCAGAAATTGTCCAAGATGGTGGATCCAGTCAGTTTGTCTGCTCAGCACTTGATCCTACTCATGTCGATCCCAAAGATTACTTCAAAAATTTTCCTGGAGACGACGATCCTGAAGACCATCTTCTTGTGGGTCCAATGAGGTATAATAGTACTATCAATACTACAGTACGGGAAGTAGTAGGTTAGATTTATGTTAATTTATTCTGTACTAGCTGACATGCTGGAAATGTTCAATATTATTGAATGCGTAAATTGGTTAATACGTATAATATTTGAACCTTTTATTAAAATAAGAATATCGACTTGAAATTCAAAATCATTCATATTAATTCTACATTATACAAATGAGTGAGATAAGAGAAAATTATAAGGAGTTACAAATAATATTTCATCAAATTAAAAATAATAATAAAAGAACTTTTCGGCAGAAAGATATATGGCTGCAAAATTATCAAAATTATTTCTGAATATTAAGAAATTTTCAAGACATTAAATAATTGAACATTACAAAACTTCACATATAATTTAACGTTCCCGTTATAAATAAGAAAGTAAATAACACACTGCGCATGCGTGAAAATAGAATTTAATTCTTCATGCCGTTAGAGGCCATGAAAACAAGATTAGAAGTTTTTAATTTTCTTTATTCTTTTTTTAAATTTAATTCAGAAGTACTTCATATTAAATCTGAAAGATCGATTAATTAACTATGCTTGGTTTTCACTGCATAAAGCATTAAAAAATTAATATTTTTAAGTCTTATCTCATTCGCGTGGGAAAAACAAACAAACAAATAGAGCAATCTGTAAAATTCTATAAACGAGAAAAATAGTTTAAAATAATGCGCATGCTCGAATAATTTTTCGCATCATCAGAGGGTTTGTCTCATTGGCGTGGGAGAAGTATTATCAGCCTTTCTCCATCGTCGTAGGAAAAGAAATATAAAGATTCGAGGCAGATGCGCGAGCTGCAAAGGCGGAAAAAATAGTTTTTAAGTAATAAAAAAATAGCTGTTCGGTTAATTAATTATAACTAAAATTTTCCAGTATCCTTTCCAATATCTATATACCCCAATCTTCTGTATGCAAAATCCGAATGAAATTTATTTAGTAGTTTTCTTTAGTTTGTAAAGGACACACACAAGTGAACATTGTCTTTTTTATATATAGATGAGTCAATGCTAAGAAAAACAAACACGATTCCATTTGTTATATAAAATGCTCTAATATAATTTATATTCTATGGCTCAAGCCACCTTAATTCCATGTTCTGATAATGACAGAATTTAATCTTACAAAAACTTTATCTTACAGAACCCTGAAATTGCCATCAAAGGTATTAAAAAGTGGAGAAAACATACAATACCAGTAGAATTACCTTGATCTGCTCAATTAGCTATCCAAAAATAAGTCCAATATCATATATGTAGGTGTTGTATGGGATATAAAAAGGAGTTACTATACATTAACTGTGCGTCCCGTCATCATCATTAAAAAAAACTGATTTTATCTAACTTAATATTATACAGCAGTCAATGTGTTATCAAAAGTATTAAAATATGGAGGAAATATAAAACGGAATTTTTATTGTTCAAATTTGTTGAATTGGTCATTTAAGAAGGTCCCTATATCACACCTGGGCATCGCACCAGATATTAGAATAGATAAAGAGGGAAAAGTTAAAAGCCGATTTTTCATATTTAAATATGAGGCTGTTAATCTGGGAATAACAGCCTAGATATAAAAGTTATCAGATTTTAAAAAATTCCTTTAAAATATACCATTAGAGATAAATTAATTAAATCAAAAGGAATTTAAGTTTTGAAAACAGCTCTGTATGACACACAAATTATTAAAATTAGCTTCTTAAAACGTCAAATCATAAGTGCAATTGTAACTGCAATTTTGGAGATGCTACTCTGTAGGTAAAAAGTGACAAACTGTTGTCTTCTTGTGTATAGCTGACCATCCGCCACCTAAGCAAAGAAGTATGGACAAGATTTGTTGTGGACGACTGCTGTCTTTATCATAACCCGTCCATAACACCGGCCGATTCACCGAATTGACATCCTCTTAGAAATAATTGGCCACCAGAATACAAAGTGGTCAATCTCTGACCTTCCACCTTGTCTTCCCGTACAGCTAACAAACACCCCGTTAAACGAGGAGCAAGCCGCCACTTTAAAAAAATCTCCACAAAATTCTCTATATTTCACCAAATTCTCGTTCCACTAACAAAAGAATTCCAAACACATTAAAACTTTCAAATAGTTGTCACAAAAACTAACAATTTATAGCATTCAATGTCATTTTTTTTTTCAAATTTTCAACTGACAATTTTTTTTCCCTCAGTGTTTTAGGATTTTCTGGTGCTTTCGGTACTGTACTTAAATCGTCATTTTCAACTTTCAGATTCTTTCTTGTTTCCTAGATTTTTATTCATTCATTTAAATAGTGGTAAACAGTACCGGTTCCTCCACAGATGCATTTATCTTCCCGCATTCTTTCATATGTTTGGAAATATGCAGAAAATCTCCTATGTCCTGATATAATTTGGATTATCAGTGCATAGTATTTTATTATTTGAATTTCTTGGTTATCAATAAAGTCGTAAGTCACTCTTCTTCTTTTGGACGTATGCCATCTGTTCAACCATTGCAACTTTATTTCTTCTCTTAATTCTCATTTTAAGACACTATTTGATTTGGGGACAATTATATCAACACTCTCTTTCTGTGCCGCCAGCTTTGCATATTAATCCACCTTTGTGTTACCATATATTCCCTTACTGGACTTGATAAACTAGTTTCTTTAAATTTGTCGAGTTTTTGATTAAATGAGCATATATTGAACAAACTGAAATAGATACAAAACTTCGCATGTTTTTCAATTTTATATTCTTGTTCTTAAATTTATGCATACTTTTACTTAAATTAATGATACATCGATATACGAAATGCAATTCATACATATTTATTTCTTTTCTCAACATTGATTTTCTAATCCAGCGTTATTTTACGATGACACATTTCTGAAAACACAAACTCTTCCATTTCACAGGTACATGGGAGATATGAAAAGATTTAAGAGTATGTTCATGAAGGAGATTGCCTGCGTCCGATGTCGAGTTGCCATTCGGACCACGGTTCTCATCAAAGCTGCTGACAAATCTTGTCCAAGCGATAAATGGACCAAAGAGTACGAAGGATATTTGATGGCTCCTGGGATGACGGCCAACAAGGGCGAATACATATGCATGGACAAAGACATGAAACAGCCAGATGGAGAGGTGAAATTCGGTAACAGTGAAATGTCTCATTCTCCAGAGATCCAGGAAGTGGCTATCGAGTGCGGGTCTCTACCATGCAAGCCTTACGAGGCCAACAAACCCATACCTTGCGTTGTCTGTACTATTTAGAGAACTACCAAGTTGCTGTAATTTGTTAGATTACTTATATTCGCCTTTGTGTATCAAGTAATATAATGAATTGCATTGTCAATGAAATTATTTATTAATTTTTTTTTCGATATGAAGTTATATTTTTATGAAGTTGGATGTATTATTATTTATCATCGTTTAGAGTACTTTATATGTCTGAAATAAATGCTCAAAATTTCTCGTATATATGAAAAACTCTGCCTTGAAATTCACTTAAATTAGCAATTCTTGGAATTAAGAATTTTTCTCGGCAATTCGTAAATTCGATTTTTTTAAGTTAAAATTATTTTGAGCATAAAATTTGTATGTATAAATTTAATTTATTTATATATTTTTAATTTATTTATATATTTTTAAATTCTAAAAAATAAAATGTTTACAATTTATGTATGTTAAATAGAATTTGTAATAAATATACATGATATTGTGATATTACTATGTTTTCATTTATTGTTTATTTGCCATTTATATCATTACATTATGAACACTGATACAAATGAACTTCTTTGGAAAATTAATGAACATCAATTTAATTACTTTATTTATTTATTTATTTCAATGAAAAAGACTGTTCTGAGAATTTCAGTTTATGCATATGTTACTTGAAATTATTTGAAACATATAATTGGCTGAATTTATTATTTGATTTACATTTTGTGTAAAGACCATACACCAAATTTCATCGGTCTAGCTCAAAGCGCTTTTAATTTATCTTTGTCACGGGCATATAGTCAGACGGACATTTTCCAAAAATGTGTTTTTCGAACTCAGAAAGTTCTAAAACGTGGGAATGCTTCGAAATCTCGATTTTTTGACGATTACTACATTACCTCTGTACTATGCATACGAGAAAGTAAAAACTTTTAAAATTTTATTTAGACATCAAAGTTTGTTCAGTTTAAAAAAGAAAATTTGGACCCGCCTAATATATGATGCAATAATTTTTTTCAAGATATCAATAATAATTGAAACAGTGTTCAGTTATAGAAGAGTGGCGAAGTGTTAGCAATCGACCACTTACAGCAATATCTAGCGTAGATCCTAAATTAGCATTCTAATTTCAAAAATCAGGAAATAGAGCAGAAATGTCATATCTAAAATTATTGGCCATTTTGATAATTAAAACTTAAATTAAATTTTCTACTGCTAAAAATAGGGGCCATAAGGACTTATTTAATTCAACGCAGGAGAAAACAGTTCTTACCTACATTGCCTATCTTGCTTGTTTATAATTTAAAATTCAGCTTACCAAATCCAAATAAAGATTAAATACCAAATATGCATATATGAAAATCAGCATAAAATATTGATCGATTCAATGAAATATTTAGTAACATGCAACTTAATTGTGTATATCATCTGGCATCTATTCATAATGTAGACATAGCCAGGCTCAAATATATATTGTATTCCGAAATTCAATAAAAAAATCCAGATTATGTGCTAATATCGTTAATAACTATATTTATAACAGCATCTTGCTGCAAGATCAAATGCAGGTGTTTAATTTGTTGTAAAGATTGAAAAAATTAGAAAAATTATCTTCAAAAGTGATTTAGCTCTACAAATGTTGAAATCTTTCAGTTATTTTATTTTTTATACCTTGTATAAGCGTGATTACAAATCAAATATTAATTTATTGTTGAAGTTTTGAAATATTCTAGAAGAGATATAATAATTATTACTTAACTTAGTCAACTAAAATTTATTTCCTGTTAAATTAAAAATTTAAATGAATTAAATTAATGAAAAGAGGATTATTTATAATTTAATTATTTGAAAAATACTCCCCAAATTTCTTATCCGCACATTTTATAAATTAAAACATTACAAAAACAGGAATAGATTAAATTTTGAATATTTCAAAGATATTCTAAATCTTCTTTGGGAGCAAACGAAAATGACAATATTGGAGAAAAAATATTGTTTCAGAATTACTTGGCTTACTAAAATAAATTAAAATATTTACTAAAATAAACTTTGACTTACTTTAATAATCAATGCACCACATCATCTACTCTTAAATTGAATAATAAAGGAACACTAGATAAAATACAGAAAATGATTTATTTTTCACATAGTTCTAAGAATTTATCTCACTTTTGTTACGTCGAAACGAAGCATTAACGTTAAGAATAAAGGAGCCAGTACTTCTGCAGAATGCAATGTTGAATGAAATACCATTCGTATATCTGAAAGCGAAACTTCTGTTTCTCGCTCTTGTGATGTCATCAATATTTTAATTTCTGCATTTTGTATTATATTACTTATAATTTCGTTAGATTAAATGCAACAGAATTGCAAACGATTTTGGTAAAATTTAGCATCGCTTTATGCCTTACTATATTTTTGATAAACTTAATTTTTCCAGAATCATTATAAAAGCGGTTTTTGTTACAAAACGTATTCGAAAGTTAAAAAGTAAATGAAATAAATATTAAAAGGATGGGGAAATATTTTTATCTATTATTATACATATTCACTAAATAAGAAATAAAAGAGTTAAGTATGATTTCCTATTCATCTTTTTGATTATTTAATATATTTATGAACCAACATATAAATGCAAAAGATTAAATTATTTATGACTATCATCAAGTGTGATTAACTTATCGCAGACGATTTATATATTTATTTGTTTGGTTACTTCAAATAAATATATAAATAAATAGAAAAATTAAAAATGGTAAATGAATGGAACTGAAATATTAAAAATCGTCTGCAATTAAAAATGCAAATAAATATTAAAAATGATAAATATCTGTTCTTCTAAAGTTAATTTTTACGTACGTTTATTTCTTTTTCAAAAATAAAAAATAAAAGAAATCCGTTGCATTAAAATGAATTAATTAAAAATCTTAAATTATTTTACGAATTTCAATTAAAAACTAATTCCACATTTATATGACGCAGAAATGGAATTATTGGAATGGAATTTCAGAATTTATATGACGCAAAAATGGAATTTCGTTTACTTTTAGAATGCCACGAAAGTAAACAATATTCTTCGAATTTTAAGCTTAAATGGAATGTTCTTATCAGAATTTCGTTAGATACAAAACGAAAAATACATCAACAAATTTTTATTTTTGTCTAGTCCTTTTAATTATAATGTAAATTGTTAATCCGAGAAAAAATTTGAAATTTTAAAGTTACATTAAAAGAGTAATATTTTTCAAAAAAAAGCAATAGGGGAAATTTAGACTATTGCAACATTAGAATATAGACTATTGCAACATCAGAACATGAAATTGTTAGTGTAGTATGATTTTTAAGAATTTGGGGGGATATCTTTTTAAACTAGATAGACGTTAATTCAGTTAATAGACTGGAATAGCAAGTTTCAGAAGTTATCTGATTTATGCCTTGTAGAATACTCGGTAAAGCGCAGATTTTGTTCAATGAAGCATTTGATAAACTATCTAACAAATGGCATTTCCGCTTAAAACTGAATCCAAATTTGTTTCGACTGTGCTCAGAGCCTGGCGTCTCTTTGGCAGCTGGAAATTTTTCAAAAATTTAATTGAATATCATTCTAGGTTTTTTGTGTGAATTTGGTATAGACAAATCAAAAGCTAATAATTGAAATACTTCTAATTACCTGAACCTGAGGCATTCTTTTAAAGAATTTTTTTAGAAAGAGTTTTCGTATGCCTCAAGGTAGGTTCAATTTGAAACCACTGTGTATTATTTTCAGTCTTATGTATCAAGAATCGTCAACTATTTCCATTCGCTCTTTATTTTGGAAGTCATGCAATTTCCTAAGATTTTTTTAGGGATATTGTTCTACAACAGGGTGATTCAAATAATATAATGGATCGGAAAATTGATTTGTTGAACAGAAGCTTGTGCGTAATTATCAGCTTACTCATGCGAGAAATTAAGCAACTGAGTATAAAACATGCTTTCTGATTTTTATGGAGAGCATGTTTTGTACTATTTCCATCAATAATTTTATGTCAGGGATTAATCCTAAGTATTTGTAATCAGAAACAAGGAAACAGGTTGGCAGAGAATTTTCACAAACTTAGAGAAGAGTTTTTATACCATCTGGTAAAAAAAATAGTGAGATTTTAAGAGTTAATTGTAATTTTCCAGTAGATGAGCGAGAGCTGTAGAAAAGACTTTGACACGAAGATTTGTATTACATTTGAATGGTGTTCTGTGGTTGCTTATGTTTGGGTAGAATTCCGGTATCATTGGGGAAAATTTTTAATCTAGTCTGGCTCTGGTCTAGAGCCTTTTCCATAGCATTTAAATATGTATTGAACAAATCTTTTGGGAAGAGACTTCTTTGAAGATATAGAGACTTCTTCTTCTTCTTCTTTCCGTGAGAATTAATTTGAGGGAAGAAATTATACCATGTATTGAACAAATTTGGTGGAAGGAGATTTTCTTGAGCACATCCGTGATAATTAATTTGGAGGAAGAAATTACATTATGTATTGAACCAATCTGGAGGGAGGAGACTTCCTTTAGCACATCCGTGAGAATTAATTTAGAGGAAGAAATTACATTATGAACAAATTTGGAGGAAGGAGGCTTTCTTTAGCACATCCGTGAGAATTAATTTGGGGAAGAAATTACATTATGTATTGAACCAATCTGGAGGGAGGAGACTTCCTTTAGCACATCCGTGAGAATTAATTTAGAGGAAGAAATTACATTATGAACAAATTTGGAGGAAGGAGACTTTCTTTAGCACATCCGTGAGAATTAATTTGGGGAAGAAATTACATTATGAACAAATTTGGTGGAAGGAGATTTTCTTGAACACATCCATGATAATTAATTTGGAGGAAGAAATCACATTATGTATTGAACCAATCTGGAGGGAGGAGACTTCCTTTGGCACATCCGTGAGAATTAATTTAGAGGAAGAAATTACATTATGAACAAATTTGGAGGAAGGAGGCTTTCTTTAGCACATCCGTGAGAATTAATTTGGGGAAGAAATTACATTATGAACAAATTTGGTGGAAGGAGATTTTCTTGAACACATCCATGATAATTAATTTGGAGGAAGAAATTACATTATGTATTGAACCAATCTGGAGGGAGGAGACTTCCTTTAGCACATCCGTGAGAATTAATTTAGAGGAAGAAATTACATTATGAACAAATTTGGAGGAAGGAGGCTTTCTTTAGCACATCCGTGAGAATTAATTTGGGGAAGAAATTACATTATGAACAAATTTGGTGGAAGGAGATTTTCTTGAACACATCCATGATAATTAATTTGGAGGAAGAAATTACATTATGTATTGAACCAATCTGGAGGGAGGAGACTTCCTTTAGCACATCCGTGAGAATTAATTTAGAGGAAGAAATTACATTATGAACAAATTTGGAGGAAGGAGGCTTTCTTTAGCACATCCGTGAGAATTAATTTGGGGAAGAAATTACATTATGAACAAATTTGGTGGAAGGAGATTTTCTTGAACACATCCATGATAATTAATTTGGAGGAAGAAATCACATTATGTATTGAACCAATCTGGAGGGAGGAGACTTCCTTTAGCACATCCGTGAGAATTAATTTAGAGGAAGAAATTACATTATGAACAAATTTGGAGGAAGGAGGCTTTCTTTAGCACATCCGTGAGAATTAATTTGGGGAAGAAATTACATTATGTACAAACTTGGTGGAAGGAGATTTTCTTGAGCATAACTATAAGAATTAATTTGGGGGAAGAAATTGCATCATGTATTGAAGAAATTTGGAAGAAGGAGACTTCCTTGACCGTATCTGTGAGAATGAAATGCTAGGAAGAAATTAAATTATTTGCTTATTCTTGGAAATTATGTGGAGTCAAAAACACTTGGATAATTTTGATAAATAGAGTTGAATATCTAAATCTCAAGAACTTAGATAATGAACCACTGAGCCAAACTTCATCGAAAGCTATAACTAAGTCCAGAAAAGGCTCTTTGTAGTTTACATGTTATGGAACGAGGAAACAATGACCTTCGATTGTATAATCACCCTTGCAACAACCGTAGAAAGGATATAAAATAGTGATATTTATAATTCTATTATAAGTTTTAGTAACAAAAGAGTAGATTTTTTAAAATTCAAATTTCAGTGTATCAGAAATATTTTATTACATATGATTGAATTAAAACTACATTAAAACTGAATGTCTACAATTTTTTAGTTATGGATTTCATAATATTTTCAAGTGAGATTTTTATTGATTCAACCAATGTAGAATTCAATTTCTTTCACTATTTTTTCTATTTGAAGCATGTAGATTCTAATACATTAGATCTTAGCCAATGGAGACACAATTAAAATAGACATTCTGCATAATACATTCCTGAATATTTGAAATTAACTATGAAAGACAAATTTTCAATTTTGCCATGCAAGAATTTATTCATTTTACTTTGCAATAATTTATTCTAACGTTTTCATAATTCCTAAGCCGAAAGAAATACAAATATCTAAAAAAAATCAGCATTTGAATGACTTGGAAAACTCTACTTCGTTTTACTTACAAATGACATAGATAAACTGTAAACAATGCATATTCAGTGGCGAGTCAAGACAAAGATTATATAGTATGTAAAAACACCAAAGATATTCCAAACAACATCACGGTTTTATTCTAAGAGCAGGTGTTACATTCCCCACAAACTTTTTAATATTGTGACATAGGAAATAACCGACTTATATCAAAATCAGAAAGTACTTTGCTTGCATGTCACCATATTGTTACTATTTAGATTGAAAATGAATAATAGGTTTGTAAATTAGTGACAATTTAAAAGAAACATATATTTCAGAAGGATCTGTTAACGGAACTTTCGAAATTTGATCTTTTGAAAAAGAACTAGGGTATGTTATAATTAATTAAATTAAAGTATAGCAATTATGATGCAACAGCTAATTAAGACATTGTATAAGTTAACCAAAGTCGTACATTAAAGTTTTATTTTAAGTTGGATTAAAAACTACAATTTAATCTTACTTAAGCTGTATTTATCCTCTGGCTTCAATAATTGGACTTCATAAAGGGATTTATGGTTATTAAGTACTTGTATATTTCTATGGTTCCAACAACATGTTGCCAAAAAAATGCAAACAATTAATATTCATCATCTTGATTATTTAATACTAGCCGCCTTTGGCGACCAGCCGGTTCGCCAATCTTAATGTTCGTTAAAATTTTAATAATTAAATATTTTATGCAATTCCAACTTTAATAGATTCTTCAGCAAAATATTTTAAAACTTCAAATTTTGATAGTCATATAATTCACTCATAATATTATAAAGGCCTTCAGTCATAACGTGATATGTATCTCTCTCATTTTCTGTTACCCCTCGTAGAATTTATGCTTTAAATTAAAGTGTAAATGATTAATCTGCAATTAATATAATAATATTTTTTACTGAAACAAAGCATTTTTTTTAATAATATGATTACTGATAATAGAGTCATTGAGCGTTTAAACTTTATGGGCACTAAAGAATATCTTTCTTAATTTATGTAATATCTCAAGAATTTGTCAACAAAATTTTCTCAGATTCATCATGAACAGATCGATTAATGAACAATGTTTCATTTTAAATGCATTAAACACTAAGAAAATAAAATGAATCGTTTAAAATAATCGGTCTAAAACAGGTTTAAAAAAACTACTTAAAAAAACGATGTACTTAAAACTATAAGCATATACAAAAAATATATAACTAACATAAATACAATTTACTTACAAAAGCATGCAACTAACCTAAAAATAATTTAAATCATCCGTTGAAAGTGGTTGTCATGACAACAATCAGAACAATGCGCATGCGTGAATTTTCTTCTCCAGTTAGGTAACACAAATGCGTGAATTTTTCTACGCCAGTTGGGGTAACGCTAGGCAGATTATACATTTTTAATTTCCTTTATTCTGTGTTATTTTAATTCAAAAGTACTTCAGAATGAATCTGAAACATGGATTAATTAACAATGTTTAATTTTAAATGCATAAAACATTAAGAAAATAAACAGAATCGTTTAAAACAATCCGCCGAAAAATATTAACCCTAGCCTCATGACTGTTGGGAGAAAAAAGAAAAGGAAGCCTTACTCATTTGGCGGTGGGGGAAATGGAAGATTTTTTTTTGGCGAAAAGGTTGGCGGTGGGGAAAATGGAAGATTTTTTGGCGGGAAAGTTAGTTTTTAATTAATAATTAAAATACTAATTAAAATTTCAAAAAAAGGGACCCCAGGTGCACATTCCCGACCTCTAAGGTATACATGTACCAAATTTGATAGCTGTATGTCAAATGACCTGGCCTGTAGAGCGGCAACACACACACACACACACACATTGAGCTTTATTATAACTATAGATATAGATTAAAAAACCAAAATAAAGATATAAATGCAGAGAATTGAATTATTTATGAATATTATTAAATGCGATTAATTTATCGTAGACGATTTATTTATTTATTTGTTTGGATGCTTTAACCAACAAATGAATGTTAAAAATGAAATATAACATTTGCTCTTCTGAAGCTAACTCTAACTTACGTTGATTTTTTTTAATAAAAAGTTCACTAAATTAAAATGAATTAAATAGAAATTTTAAATTACTTTACGAATTTCAATTACAAACTAGTTCTACATTAATATGAGGTAGAGGTGGATTTATTGGATGTCATTTATTTTTAGAATGCCACGAAAATAAATAATTTTCTTCGAATTCTAAACTTAAATGGAGTGTCCTTATCAGAATTTCGACATAATAACTTCTTTATTTCGATGGTTCCAACAACATGTTGCCAAAAATGTGCAAACGATTAATATTCTTATTAGAATGTTTACCTTTAATAATTTATAGACTTCAAATATGAATTAGTACGATGAAATATGTTATAGGAGTATTATATGCACTTCATATTTTATTTAGCTACATAAACATTACCATAATTTTTAGTATAATGTTTGTGAACTTGTCTACAATAGAAATTCAAAATTAATTAGTATTAAACGAATTATATACTATGTTTTTCAAAATAAATTTATCTAAAAAATTTCATTAGTCATTTAGTGGATAGAATTGAGTTGTTGTAGATATTTGGCTTTAGTTATCACAATAATAACACACATTATAAAAAAAGTGCAAAGTGTGTAGAGCATTTTTTAACCGTGCAAAAAATAGAATAAGATTCTTACAAAAATAAGGAGATTAAAAAATTGCAAAAGTAGAATATGTTTATAAATATGTTTAATGTTAAGAAATTAATTTTTACCTATAACGCTCTTTATTTTGTAGAAAATCAAAAAATTAATATAATTTCTAGCTTCAACAATTAAATCGATTTCATTAATTTTATTGTCTGCATCTAATATTTGTGTGCCTGGTTAAACAATCAGAATTACCAATATTCTCTCAGCAAATATAATTTTAAATCGTTCTTTCATTTGCTGTAGCAGATGAAATTCATAAAAGTTTATTGACTGATTAATGTTATGCTTATTAATTATTGCTTATTAATGATAATTAATGTACGTCTATGCAGGGAACGAAATTTTTCTGAACAGACTTCGACAACATAAACCATACTAAATCCAATTTCATTTGATAAAAAACAGTGGAATAGTAAGATGGAATTGTACATTATAACTGAGATGGTGCGCATGCTTTTGGCGCTTAAGGAACTTTGTAATGGAAGAATTTTCTAAAGGATATCTTCTGGATAGAATTGTCAGTACAAAGGCAATAGCTTAGTTGAATATGTACACATATCTGTCTTGTGAGGTTTATATTATTTGACATCAGATTACAGCAAATTTGAGCTCTAAGCAAACATAATCCACTTATCTTTGAATGAAAATGTTTTTAAAAATTCTGTCAGTATTCATTTGTTTTTCAACTTTTTTTTTTCGTATCACTAACATAATGTTTCCTCATGTCTGTTTATGGAAATGTGCTAATTTTTGTATATTTAATTTGTTCTCAATGATTATCGAAATATCTTTGTGTCTTCCATTCATGCTTACATTGGAAATAATAATAATAATATATTGAATTTATTTTAGAATAAATTTTTAATTTCACACATCATCAGATACTGTACGATATTGAATTGAATTTTGAATACCGAATAATATACAACCGTTCAAAATCTTGTATTAATAGCTGCTTTTTTTGAAAATTATTTTCAAAGAAATTAATTAAATAATGCATTTTATATTTATTTTCATTGAGAAATACCAGTAATTTCAGGTCATTAATGTCATCCTGCACAGCAAACTCTCCATCATACAGGAAGAATTCGTGACTTTGCTACGCAGACATTCATTTATACTTAGAAAAGCATTTGTATTCGAACTCATCTACACTAACCAAACTGATTCATCCTGCATTAGAACTAAATTTTATTTGTTGGAAAATAAAAGTTTGATTTTTATTATTCAGATTCTGTGTAGTAACAATATTTTATTAAATGTGACTCAAAACGCCAAGTGGTCTATAAAAAAATGTAGACAATGTAATTTTTAGGCCAGTACCTTTTACAAAACTGCATTAAGGATTATCTTTTACTTACATTAGAACGTTTTCCCGTTAGAAGTATATGCCCATATCAAACGATTTGGAAATGAGCTATGAGGTTGGTGTCTTGCAGTCGAGATACTATTTATTATGAAAATGAATTTCCCGTTTTTTTGCTTTTGTTTATAATTACTTAGATTTATACGCATGGCTTGAGAGCAACAAATATGCTTGCATGAATAAGCATAGGATTTATTATAAGTAACATAAATCAGAACTGTTTGGCAATAGATGTCAGCATGCCATTTTTTAAAAAAAGGAAGATGAGTTTCAAAGTCACCAATAGATGGCAGCATGATATAGGGTAAAATAATTTTGATGACTAAATTTTCGATTACCTCAATTCGTAATTGCTATTGCCTATATACGGTTTTGAGAAGAGATTTTAAAATTTTAGACAACTTTCTTCAATTAAAGAAATATTTTATTAATATTTGATGTAATTTGTTTTTGTACGATTTTGTATTAATATTGTGTCAGAAATCAAGGAAACCATATTTTTGTTTGCTCGTGCTTATTTTCATCTAAGAACAGTGCGTTTTATTTATTCAGTCATTATTTTTTATTTACTTTTATTTTTTTTTTAATTTGATAAAAGACCAAGAGAAAAAATAATTCAGAGAGCCTCATATCTCCGTAGTTACAGCTCAATAAATTAAGTTGTTTCCATAGAAAATAGGAAAAGTGACTATTATGAAGTTTCGATTTTAATCATTTAGATTCCATTAGAATGAACATACAGATTTTAATTTCATCCCTTACAAATTAAACTCTTTTTTTATGGCTGTTCTTACACAATTATCATACAACGTAATTATAGAAATGTAAAATTCAAAGACTAGAAAAATCCAAATGAATGAGGTTTATGTTATCTTTAAATTAATTTTTGTGTAAGCGAGTCTTTTAGCATTTAAAATTTGGCTGGTAAATATTCCTAAGGTACATTTTGTTAATAGATGAAATCTCAGAAAAATATTGGAAACTGAATAAAAGTTTTTTTCAGCGAATAATTATAAAGCATGTAGAGGGAGAAAAATGGAAAGAAAAAGTTGGGAAAATTAGCTTTATGAATGTATGGTGAAAATTCTCAATATGGTGGCAACTAAAAATTATAATAATCTTATAGAGAATTAGTGACATCATTAAAACAATCAAATATTCATCAAAAGATCAAATGGGGAGAAAAAATGTAAGAAAGTTCTTATCCATTTTAACTGTTGTGTTAACCATGAAAAACAGGTCATTATTGCAACCTGAGTAAGCGACATTACTGACTCTCCAACCACCCGAAGGCACACGGATACATAAAAAGGAATAACCGAACTGCCGCAACAGCAATACTGGCGGGAACTGTGATTCGCTCCTAAGGGCCATTTGGAGTTTCCTCTCGAACATTCATTGCCAATAGATCTATAAAAGTGGAGACGTGTTTTGTGATGTTGCAGTAGTTTCATAGCGGTTTTTTACTAATGTGTTGTTGGTTTCTGCAAGTGCTGCCTGAGAACATACTTCAATGATGTTTCAGTCCTTGTGTTTAATGCTTGCTTATGGAATAAAGCATTATTATTCACTATCCGGGTTGTTAAAATTTTTACCGTACATGCGCAAGACGGGTTATCGTGATTTATTATGATTTTACACTCCTAGAATTCTTTTACAATGCATTTCTATGATACATTTCTGAAAACTCGAACACTTCCGTTTCCAGGTACGTGGAAGAATTGAAGAGGTCCAAGAGCATGTTCATGAAGGAGATTGCCTGCACCCGATCTAAAGTAGCTGTTCGTACCACCCTCCTCATCAAAGCGACTGATAAGTCTTGTCCAAGCGATAAATGGACCAAAGAGTACGAAGGATATTTGATGGCTCCTGGGATGACGGCCAACAAGGGCGAATACATATGCATGGACAAAGACATGAAACAGCCAGATGGAGAGGTGAAATTCGGTATCAGTGAAATGTACCATTCTCCAGAGATCCAGGAAGTGGCTATCGAGTGCGGGTCTCTACCATGCACGCCTTACGAGGCCATCAAACCCATATTTTGCGTTGTCTGTAGCATTTAGATATATACCAAATTCGTGTAATTTGTTTTTAGAATTATTTTATTACATTATTAATATTTGATTTTGTATTAATTTAATTGCACTTTGTGTTTATCAAGTGATATGAAGGACTGCATGGTCAATGGAATCATTGATTAAGATATTCAGTGAGAAGCTACATTCTTTTAACGTGCAGGCGTGTTCTTTTTTTTCAATGTCAAGAGACTTGCTTCATTCTTTCAATGTGAAAATTTATTCTTATTAATATGGGCGTATGTTATTTATTATTATTCACAGCACTTTGCATATGTTAGATGTAATGTCAAAAATTTCAAGATTGGTATTTGTGATTGCCAAATAAAATTCAATTAAATTGGCAAATTCTCAGACTGGTATTTGTGATTGTCAAATAAAGCTCAACTAAATTACCCGATCCTTAGACTGGTATTTGTGATTGTCAAATAAAATTCAATTAAATTGGCAAATCCTCAGAATCAAGAATGGATTTCCTATTATTGCTTTCAGGTTGTTTCGTATTAAAATTTTTTTTGGACATCAAATGTATATGCATATGTAATTTTCGTTTATTTATAGTTTCTTTGTAATAATTTATTCACAATAGAAATTTCACAAAAAAAAATTTGCTCAATTTATACATTATATGACTCAATTAATAAGATTAGAAGATTCAACATAACTGTTTAATCATTTTATCTTATTAAATGATTGCCAGTTTTTATTTTTGTTTGTTTTTATTTAGTCGTTTTGCATCTGTTGTTGTTTTTGACATAACATAATATTACAAGAAAAAAAAAAGAAAAAAAGAAGGCCGAGTGAATCTTGGTTTCCCAGATATTGAGTACTCAGTTTTGCGTTCAATTGAGACCTCACATCTTTTTCACAATCTGTTCCGTACTGAACTGACGAACAGCCACTGCATGAGTTCGAAAGCATTCCATAATACATATATAAGCTTTGCATATCATAAATTCCAGTTAGATAATCGATTATCATTTTCAAGTGGAGATGAAATATTTCAATTATTCAATAAATTAACAAAACCACCATAAAATTGCGTTAAATTGGTAATTTTAACTTTTAACAATCAGAAAACAAGGAACAGAAACCTTATTGAATCCTGAAAACAAATAGAGCCCTAATCAAGGTTTATCCGATAAACGGTTAGAAGGATATTGGTTGGCCTCAATCAAAATCTCCGTCGCTTAGTGCCAAACGGCACTGAGTGCAGTTTCCATGCAGATAAGGTGAAAATGGATGCGAAAGGATAAAGGCTTAATCAAGGACAGCGAAGTCGTAAATCCCGCGGACTATTAGATGAAAACGTGAGCAAATGCAGTCTGCGTCTGATTGGCTGAGAAGTGATTAGGCTTAAGGTTTGAGAGATCGCAAAGTGGTTTTGGGAATAAAGGTAGGCAGAGATTTTGAACAAATGGATGTAAAATCTACAGCAGAAGAACTGTGGAGGTGAGATTTTTTTCATTCGATTAAACAAGGGAATAATTTGAAGATTTAAATAAATTGTGAAAGGATATGGAATAATAAAAAATTAATTATAGTTTGGAATACATTTCAGCGTTTTCAAGACCGCTGGAGCAATTAAAGGGCTACAATATTTGTATTGAAAATATTTTTCCTTTTTGGATTAAAAATTATTGTCTTATAAAAGATTGGATTGTAAAATATCTGTTGTAAAGAAAAATTAAACTATAAAGCTTTTTCCAACTTTGAAGACCATTAAATTTTGGTTTTGTATAATTTCAATCAAATCTCATACACTTAATTTGAAAGACATAATCCCTTCAACAGACCTTTTTAACATCAAATTATAATAATTCGTCAAATTATTATAGATATTAAAGACGCATTATTTTACTGATCTTACATCCATTTTGCTAATTACATAAAAATTAATTTTGTTAAGTTTTTTAAAATCTCTATCGAGTGTAAAGTGTAGTCATATAAGTGTCTATGTTATTTAATGAAATTCTGTAATTGAAAAAATATATATATAGATGTATTATTTAAGGAAAAAGGCATCTACTTTTTGTTTGGAAAACTCTTTATAAAGAGAAGAACTCAAAATAGGAAATGTGCACATTTAAGAGATTTTTTAAATTTTAAATCCTTAAAAATTAAAATAGATTTTAATGTTTATTTGTGTGTTATTAGGTAATGAATTAAACCGTGTTTCAATTTTTTAGGACACTCTCTATAAAGATGTAGTCAGAAAATTGAGGAAATGTACAGCACAATGAAAAAAATAGTATGAGATTCTAAAATAATATGAATTATATGTCTATAATATTTAGTTTAAAAATATTTCGCTGAGGAAGCCATTAAGATAAAGCTATACAAAATATTTCATTGAAAAACCATTAGCAGACATTAATTCCGGAAAGCAAGCCAACTGGCCTTCAAACACTGCTACTTTTGCATAAAAATTGGCTAAATCGCCAGAATGGTAGAAGTTTGTGAATTGATTATTTAGTTTTGCCAATTATAAGTATAGACAAAATGATATTTTTTATCTATACATAAAAATTTAATATAGACAAAAAATAAAATAAAGTTTTTTTTTATCTATACATAAATTATTTGGATGAAATTATACAATATATGAATTATATGTTTATAATTACTGAAAATATTTCTCTCAGAAAGCCATTAAAATAAAGTTATATAAAATAGTTAATTAAAATTATTTACAAACATTGATTTCGGAAAAACAACTGGTCGCCAAAGACAGCTATTATAAAATAAAAATTGGTCAAATCAGTACTATGAGTGAAACTTGGGGATTCATTCTTTGACTTTGATAATTATTTCAAATGCATAGATGAAATAGGATAACTTACTTGAAATTTAGAAAAAATTATGGCCATACTTGATTGTGATTTTCTCTCATATATGGCTAAATAAATACCTAGCTTTTTCAAGACGAATACTAAGAAAAAAAATCTCTAAAAAACTACATAATTTATTCTTTTAGATAAAGCAGATATTTATTCAGCAATTATTAACATATTTCAACTATTCGTGACACATATAAATTGTTAAAAAGGAAAGATATTTTCAAGAAAATCGTAAGAGTAAACATATCCCATTATAAGCATCTCCTTAACCGTCCATAAAAATCCAAATTTGTTAAATTAAAAGACAAAAATAGACTGTCTAAGTTTTAAATTCCTTTATACAGCATCGAAAATGTTTACTAGAGGAATTTCATCATTAAACGTCAGTTTATTAAAAAACAAAACATATTTTTTTCCAAATGGGTAATTAAAGATTTCTACATCTTTTATGTTACACAAACTTCGGTCTTTCAGCTTAATATAATTAACTAAGTAATGTAATTAAAGTTAATTAAATATCTTATAATTAACTTTTGATCACCGCTCAACAAAGAATTCATTTTTTTAAAAGAAGCTACAGCTTATCAATTTGATCTTAATTGATATCAACGCTTTCAGATTAGTAGACTCACGATCAATAAATATTTAAATTACTTATTAAATTACTTCATTACTTATTAAATTACTTAAATTAAAATATTAAATTACTATCAGCCTAATGCAATCAGAGTCTCATTTTACTCTATGGGAAACAATTTATCTCAAGACATTTAATCAAGTGTATGAATAATTAGTATTTCATTATACTTAAGTAATACCCTCGAAACTAAGACAAGATCCAATATCTTTACTTGAAAACAGACATATTTGTATATAAAACTTCAACATACGTTACACAGAAATCGCACTTATTACATATTATTTAATGGCAACAGTCAGATGTAAACTAATCATTATATGAGCATTTCCGATTGCTCCATCGGACGTTTTCACCTATGTGCTTAACTAACTAACTATTTCACCTATGTGCTGGATAGGAACTCACCAAAAACTATACTCTCAGAGGAAGGAAGGTATAAAAGAATTTAAGAAACCAGGGTTATACGAAGTTGCGCGAAAATGGGTTTAACCATTGCCAGATCAGTAATTATTATGTCTTACCAATGGAACTTACCTCATAAAAATAGCTTCTGCATTTTGTTAAAACTCTAAAAATTACCTTTTTAGTGATTTATGTTTCATCTCTGGACAGTGTCTTTTCAATTTTTTTAATACAATACACAATTTTGTTTTCACTTTTTGAGTAAATTTAAAATTTCCGTCGCATATATTTGCCAATGTTAAAATTAATATTTAAAACCAGTGAGAATGGTCTCCCCAAAATTTTCTCGCATACTCTCTAATAAACTTGTCATGCTAGAGAACGCCTTACATGGCATTGGTTTAGAACAGTTTCAAATCATTAACTTTTAGAGAGAATTTAACATTTTTACTGAATCTATCGTATCATCCTTGGCAACGTTTTTGGCGTTTAATCCCTGGCATGCGTTTAATAGTATCCAAAAATCGAATTTGTATTTTAATATGCCTTTTTCACTCGAATGAAACAAAGATTTGACAAAAAAAAAAAAAAAAAATTTGTAGTCGCAAAATCCCAAATTTGATAAATTTAAGTCATTGCGGTTTTGAATTTAGATTTACATATTTCGAAAGTACAGACCGACAGGCAGTCAACCCACAGTTGAGTTTAGCTCAAAATGTGATAGGTGTGCGCACCACAAATGCTAAATATGTGTGACGAATTTAATCTATCTAGCTCTCTACGTTTTGCAATTATAGTGTTAATTTATATTCGAACAGCCAGACAGATAGACTTCCCCTGAATAGATTTTACTCAAAATATGACAGAAATCTGCACATTCGGTGTAAAGTCCGTATACCAAAATTCAATCGTCTAGCTCAAAGCGTTTTTGAGTTATCTTTGTCACAGACAGGCAGATGGACATTTTTCAGAA
Source organism: Argiope bruennichi (assembly GCF_947563725.1). Lineage (NCBI taxonomy): Eukaryota > Metazoa > Arthropoda > Arachnida > Araneae > Araneidae > Argiope > Argiope bruennichi. Next base: position 78,212,662 of record NC_079161.1, on the reverse strand, counting down.
AGATGTGTTGGGAACCGAGGGAGGTCTGAGACTTGGAGATTTTTGAAAATCTCGAGTTCGAATTTTTTGACTATTACTAGATTTTTTCTATGCTACCTGTACGAGAAAGTAAAAAAAAAAATTTTTTTCCTTGGACATTAATTCCGCAACAGGAATTTCCCTTCCTCTTTTATTTCGTAATATATACATATTTTTCATTTGTTTGAACTTTATTTTGTTTTGATTTATTCAAATTTGCATGCACTGTTTTTTTGGGGGGGGGGGTTATTTAGTTAAAATCGTGTTTTTCAATATTATCAAATGGTATTTATTCGTTTAAAAAATATGCATTTTATATTAATATTTAGCAGCCTAAAAAATCAATAATCTTGGCGAACAATGCAGTTGCCAAAAACGGATAATTAATATTAATTTTTAAGTGATACATCACTTTTTTACTCAAACAACCATTTCCATTTTTTAATCATATTCTAAAATTCCTATATCTTTATTTTTAATGATAATAGGCTTTTGAAGTGAAGACTTTCTAATAAGTATCAAATATCTTATAAATTGATTCATTTAATTTTGGTATTGCTTATGCATTGTTTAACATTGATTTAATGATTTGACATATGGTATAACGTATTTGAAGATAAAATATAATACATTTAATATTTTAAACAATGATTAAACTGATTTCTATCCATGGGCATTCTTGGGGAATATTGGGCTTGAAGCTGCAATCTACCTGCTATGCACCTCAAATCTTAGAAATGAAATATCTCCCTCCTGATTTGACCTTTAATTACTTAAAAACAAGGAGTATCTTTATTTTGGAATCCAACTAGCAAGAAATTGCTGATAAAGTGTTTTAAAAACTCAGGAAGCTCATTAGATAACTGAATTAAGGCAAATGGATGAAGACACTAAATTTAACTTTCAAAGACACAATTAAAATCAGATTTTATTACAAGTGCATTCATAGGAAACTCCAAAACACTGGTTTCAGTATTCACAAATGTAATAAATTATATTCTATGTTGATTTTAAATATCGATTTAAAAAATTATTTTCATTTCATATTTTTCATTAAAACATGCTCTTTTAGAAATAATTATTATTTCAGCTCCAGTTTTCAGATGGTCTAGTCGAATTCATTGAAAAAAATTGCTTGAAACCATCGTCATTAGTGAAAATTGCATTGAAATGCTCCAAATTAATTCGTAGTCAAAAATACCATTTAATTTAAACCCGAATATAGAGGGTGACCATAATTAAACTGACAGTGCTCACAGTGTTCTGTAGCGCGATCTATTTGCGAGAATGATGCCACATTTTGTAGGAAGATTAAACAAAACGGAAGACGAAGGATTCCGCGAAAAAAAAAAAATTAGTTCCAAAAGTTACCGCTAGGGGAATATGTGACGCTGTGTAATAGAAAATAGAGTGTTAACAAATGCAAATCAATACGGAAATAAAATTACCTTTTATTTTGCACATTCAAATCATGTTCAATGTGGCTGCCGTGTTTGTGGACCACATATTGCATTCTGTGCACAGTATTCACAACAGCAGAAAGTAACATGTCTGCAGGAATCTCCCGTACAGTCCGTGATATGTTATCCTTCAACTTAGCCTGGTCCTGGACAACTCCTTGATAGACCTTGGACTTAAGGTAACCCCATAGCCATTAAATAAAGAACTTCTGCTCAGCGTTCTCTATTACCCAGTAAGTGAAATTGCAGATAAAGAGACTTTATCGGTGTTAATGTAAATTTTCATTAAAAAAAAAAATTGCTCCGAGGTATATATTTCAATCTTTCAAAGTATACATGTGCCAATTTTAATAGCTGTTGGTCAAATGTCCTAGTCTATAGAACACCAAAATACACGCAAATGTACATTTAATTTTATTAATTAGTAGAGATATTAATATCTTTGATATAATTTAGTTATACAATTGGAATTGGCAAAATTGGAATTAGTTTTATATTGTCATAATATCATGTTATGTACATAAAATACGCTATTTTAAATTAATTTCAGAATCAATTGCGCCTATGGCAGTTGGTTGTGGATTTGAATATTTTGCATCCCTGTGAGAATAGATTATGAACTCTTTTAATAAAATAATCAATTTAGTTTCATATTTCAATAATTTTTAGCTTAATTTAGATTAATCATTTTTATTTGAATTACTTTTTGAATGTGTCATTCATTTAACTTGCTGAACTTGATCAATCACACCTGAAAAAGAATCCTTATCCATATATTTTATAATTAAAAAAAATTGTGAATTTTTACTCTCTCATATATGTAGTATACATAAATATATGATCGTAAAAAAATTCTAGCTCAAGATTTTGAGGGATCTCCACGTTTAAAACCTGTCTGAACTCGGAAAAACACATTTTTGGAAAATGTTGCTCTGTCTGTCTGAGACAAATATAAATCAAAAGCGCTTTGAGCTAGAGAAATGAAATTTGGTATACGGTCTTTGTGCTGAATTTGAAGATTTCTATCATATGTTGAGCTGAATCCGTTCAGAGAAAGTCTGTCTGTCCGGCTGTTCGAATATAAGTTATAATGATAATTACAAAAGGAAGCAGGATGGTGAAAATTTACACAATACCACCTATAGTATAGACACCCGTCAAATTTTGAAGCCAAATCCAATGAGGGATTGACCGTATGTCGGTCCGTACTTTCAAAAACATATAAAGAAGATAACTCAAAAACGATATGAGAGAAATATATTAAATTTAGTATGGGACTTTTGTAACTGCAGGTGTTGCTTTTTAACACATTTTTGTTTCAATAGATTGGAAAAACGCATCTAAAATACAGAATCGATTTTCGGTTGCTACTAATCGCATGCCCTGGATTAATCGCCAAATAACTTGCCAAGGAATGTTATTATAGATTTAGTAAAAATACTAAGTTCACGCCAAAAGTTAATATTTCATAACTATTGTACGCCAATGCCATGCAAGGCGCTCTCTGGTATAAAACCTTTATTAGAGATTATGCTAAAAAGCTTTAGAGAGATGGCACTCGCTAATTTAAAATTTATTATTTGGTAACTAAGCTAATATTGATTTTTTTAAACGAATTGCTGCGGCCGCTTTTCAACCTAGTGGGCTTAGGCAGCTGTTTATTAGAATCAGACCTTTACTTGATTGAAAAAAAAAAGTAACGTTATATCACAATGCATACTCTTACTTATTGAATGGCATGAAGTACTTTGTTTATCATGTGATCAGTACTTGCCACGGTTAAATACTTTTATACGTATAGATAGTTATGTTTAGTCTTCCACGTGAGATTTCTGCTTCATAATACAACTTACCCTTTCTTTCTTGAAAATCAGCCATTTCGGTTACATCCGATGTGTTTAGAAATACCTTTTTTCACAAAGATAATTTCCTGAACCCTTTTCTACACCTCTTTTTTCAAAAACCTCATAATTAACATGGCTATTAGATCAAAAGCACGTCCTAAAATCAATGATATCACAAAAACTGTAACCATTATAAAAAGAACTCTGATTCTCAACCCCAAATTACCACCAACAGGCAATTGTCTGATTCTAATACCATCGATTAGTGACCCCGCTTGTACAAACCACAGGAAAATGTGACTTCACGTCCCTTCAGCCGCACGCTCCCTTGCTGACACTTGATGGCTGAGCAAACTTCAGAGCCCGGGACATCCAATCCCTCCTAATCCGCCCCCCTCTGGCATTCGATACACCTGAATATGGATTCACGTGCAGCACACGGGTATCGGGTAGGGTTTGGGATAAACCCCAAGATCTACCCACGAGCTAATCGACAAGTGGCTGGCTAATGCCATGCAAGGGGGTATTGTTTACATTCTAAAAGGGGACGACAGAAGTGAAGGAGATCGGCTGCACAGAATCCAGGGAAATTCTAATTGAGAGATTGTTTGCAGTGGTGCAGCTCTTGTAGTAATGACTAAATTCAATTTTGGTGAATCTGATAGCCGTGTGTTCATAGATATAAGTAACAAAGGACTTACTGATTCGGGGGCTCAATTTTTAAATTAGAGTGCACAAAGACGTGATGCTTTAAGTACTGATTAAACTTGCGTTAATTTTTTGCCATTAATGCATATTTTAATTAAAAATATTATAATTGTCAAAAAAACTCGAAGTCCAGCTTTCGATTAATCACCAGATTTTAGAGAATCCAAAGTTCGAAAGGACACTTCTAACATTAATGCCTATTCGTTTATGAACACGAAAAATTTATGGCGAAACAAAGTAGACGGATATAAGTTAGTAAGTCAACCATCTAACTCTCCGACCCGCCCTAAGGCACACGGATTTAAACCATAAAACTGAATGACCGGACCAGCACCGGACCGCAACAGCAATTGGCGGGAACTGTGGTTGAGTCCTAAGGGCCGTCACCGGCCACGGTACAACCCTCCCCGAAGGAAGTACGTCCCATCATCGATGGGAGGAGCCAGATCCCCAGCCTATTAGTGTACCCTCCAGGGTGGCGAGATCCAACCACCATGCCGGAAGCATCTCATCTTCATTTCGAGGTGCCCTCCCCCCGAGGGACGATATAATTTGGTAAGCAAAATTTAAACCAAATTACATAGATGTATGAAATTTTAAATAAAATCTGTTCTAGGGCACAATAATGTGAATTGAACCCTGCGCAAATGAGCAAGACAGGCAGACATGCAACGAGAGATATGGATGTTCGTTGGCGCATAGATTAATCACTTGAATTGCTGGATTCATTTCGAATTTTAGACCCACTCGGTAAACGGAAAGAAGTATAAAATATATATGTGTATGTAATAAAATGTAAATGTAATTATCTAATGATTATGTATAATTATCGGTGATTATTCATAATCACCAATAACTTAAATAGTGATTATGAATAATCGCTGTAATTATACAGAATCACTGGATTAATCACATTTACTATAATTATATATTATTTAGCATATATACTATCACTGATTATTCAGAATCACCAATAACTTCAATGACGATTATGGATAATCACAGTGATTATACATAATCAGCAGATTAATCACATTTACCGCAACTTATTCACTATTTAACAAATACACTATTGCTGAATATTCAGAATGACCAATAACTACAATGGTGATTATAAATAGTAAAGGTATTATACGTAATCACCGGGTTAATCACATTTACCGCAACTTATTCCCTATTTAACAAATACACTATTGCTTAATATTCAGAATGACCAATAACTACAATGGTGATTATAAATAGTCAAGGTATTATACATAATCAGCAGATTAATCACATTTACCGTAAATATACACTATTTAACATATATATTATATCTGATTATTCAGAATCACCAATAACTTTAATAGCAATTATAAATAATCACTGTAATTTTATATACAGTCACCGTTTTAATCACATTTACCGTAACATATACCTGTCCTCTTCATTACCTATGAAGCTAAACATTAAACGTGTTCATATTGTGCATAAATATCTAAGGCAGAACAGAGTCCTTATTTTAGTTGAAAAAAAATGATACACCTTCATTTTTAAGAATGAATATGTTCAGAATATAATAAAAATTTCGGATTTTTATACATTTCTCAATTACAGAGTTACTGGATTTATGGAATGCAAGCTCAATGCATTTTCCTTAATTTGTTTCAGAAACTAATCTATTATTAAGATTTATGTAGGTTGATATCCAGTATAATGTCCAAAGACTTTTCTCCATTAGTCCAAAAGACCATTAGTCCACAAGTCCCAAACAATTTTTGTGAAATTGTTTGGGCCTTTATGTTTCCAACTCAAGCTAGTGTCATATGCAAACAATAAAATTAAAAGATAAATTTCTTAACGCCACATAAGCTTATAATCACGCGATACTTAGTGTTTTTTTTTCTCTGTAGAAACCGAATACAGTAAATTCTATACTCATTACATTTTTTCTTTATGATTTATTGTATGCTTATGATTCATAACAGTTTTTACAGAAGTTTCACTTTTAGTGGAATAACCTAATGAAATTGATTATTTATTACTGATTTGATTTATTATTAATTACTGATTTAAATTCATTATTAAGCCAGTGATTATTTATTGCTATCACTTTATCGGCTTCACTTATCAACTTCATCTGCTTGTATATCTGGGTAAATAGTTCCAGCCTCGGTGATTATTAAATCTTTTCCAACTTCCGACGAAACGAAAGTCTAAAAAGTGAAGTGAAAACTCCAAATATGAAAGTCTAAAAAGTTCTTTTTGTAAAATAATCAATAATTCACAGGATTTGTGAAAATAAATAAAATACATGCTAGGTCACATGGAAATTTATATTTAACAGATTATCTTTATATCAATAAATATCTTTATAGTATTATTTTCTGCTTTTCGTTCTGAACAATTGGGCCGAATTCACCAAAATTTTGTAAGTTTATTTCTTAAAACAAGAGAAAGAATACTGTCATTTTCTCAAAGAACAAAAGTTAATTAAATAATTGAATCAGTTTGAAAATAGTCGAAATTTTGCCTTTTGCCCGTTGTAATTTAGAAAAAATTATTCTAAAAGAAATATTTTCATGTCATTTAAAATTCTAAATTTTACGTTTTTAATTACACTAAGTTTATTTCCACTAAATTTTTATTAATTTTTAAAAATTTGATAATCTAATTGTTGCAGACAATTTTAAAATAATAAATAAATTTTTAAATAATACGTTTCGAAGTAATGACTAGAATTCGAACTACTTCATATTTGTTTTTTCATATTTCATTATATATTTATATATATTTTTGACATGGATTATAAAAGTTTGAATAGAATTCTAAAGTTTTTTTAATTAGATTAAAAAGTGCTACTATTAAAATCGTTGGTATCTATATCTGTATCGTTTTACGATTTATTAAATAAGTATATTGTAATTAAAAAGTCCATAGAATTTTTAATATAACGTAAATAAAATTTAGTAATATTTTAGTATTAAAAAATTTATGAGTAACAATTTATCAATGTCAAAACAGATTTAAATAAAAATCCAAATGTCATCCAAATTCAAATGAAAACAAGGAAATTAAAACTTTTGCGAATAAGCGAAACATTTTTCTATTATTAAAGAACAAGAATACAAACAAAAAACTCTGTTAGAACACATTAGCAAAATTCCGGAAGAACACCAAAAGAAAAATTTAAAAGAAGCAGGTAAATAAGAATTTATATGAAGAATAATGACAAATTTGGTTTTTCATAGTAAAATTTTAATTATTTAATTAATTGTCTCAAGCGTGCATTAAAACTCTTCTTATATTTCAATATTATAGTACAACTGAAGTTTGTACAATTAAAGTAAATTTGAAGTTTTTATGTAGAGTTATTAAATGATAGAAAATAATTAGTTTTCAGCGCATTTTAAAAAGTCGTCTGGTTGATTTGATATTCTTATTTTAATTTAAAAATTCATTTCATACGATAAAATAATTTTATGCATTATATTTTAATAAAATTAGCTTTCAGCGGATTTTGAAAATCGTCTGAACAGTCAGGGAAAATCGGCAGTTGAATTAATATTCTAATTTTAATTAAAAAAACGTTTTTCAAGCAATAAAATAATTTTGTATAATATATTTTAACAAAATAAGTTTTTTCATAAGAAATATTAAACATGAAGGCATCTTAATTTGAATCAGCAATATTTATACAAAGAATAAATATAATAAATAATAAATATAAACAATTAGTGAAATAGATGAGCCTATAGTTGAAAGAAAACATATAATATAATATTTATTAAAATTATGTCTTTCTATCCTTTATACGATCAAATATCGAAAGCAAGTGTTTTGTTCATTTATTTGGTTGCATTACAGAAGAATCAAGAGCGGTTACAAGCCACTGCTATCATTCGATATTTTGATTCTGAATTCTAAAACGAGCTAAATAGCATTAAGAATAAAAAAAATAATCTTTTTATCATAGATAATTATGATAATTTATATATGGACACAACATACACTATCATTAAAAATGAATTAAAATGTATATAAAATTCTGAAAATTTTATAGATGTTTGGGAGACTTACGTAAGAAAGTCCAAGTGCTGAAAAGCGAATATTTAGTGAAATATTATCTTATATCTTTCTTCATTACATAAAGGTTCCGTTCTTAAATATTGATTAAATTCTATATATCTAGATTTAGCAATTCCTCATAAGACTTTTTAAAAAGATTGCACACATTAGAAATTTATGACATTTAATCCAAGTTTTCATTTAATTTGGATTAATTATAGTGAAGTAAAAAAGAATCATCTAATAAGATCAATGCAATCCTTTCAAATCGAAGACCTCTTTGCGTGCGAAGTTCAGAATCGAACTGTCACTCAGGGAGTTATTAGGCAATTAAAGAGACTGCCCATTGCAGACAACGATCCATCATCCGATACCAATCCATCATCATGCCAAAAGTTACGGTTGCAGAGTCCGAAGAAATCTTCCCTACTTATATGCTCGCATTTGATACATCGCACATGATCCTATCCTGGAAGGCCTAGCACAGAGAAAGGTTCTGGAGATCTCCCATCCAATTTAGTGAGAATGTCACACACTGCTTTTCTATGCGATCACGGAACTGGATTTTATCTTTTAAATGTGATTGATCACTGTTTATTCGGTGACTGCTCTTAAACGAATGAAACCTGTATAAAATAGCTGAATTATTATAAGTTTGTTGTTAAGGTATGATCTTTGTTGAACGCTTGATTGTATATGAGTGGTGTTTGACAGTAAAATAAAACCTGGTAGATACTTATTGAAAAGAGTTATATATTTCGAGTGTCACATTTACGTGATGAACGTTTTGAAAAGTGTTGTTTGTAGTATTGCACGCATTACTACAATATTAGAATCAATCTATTGTAATCATTATACTTTTCCAGTTTTGACAGTTTTTGTCTTTTTAACGACAAACAATCAGAAATGCTTACACATCTGTTGATATATCTTTCATTTTAGTTTATTTTGCAACAATATGTTCATTGTTGTAATGAAATATTATCGTCTATATTGTTATTTCATATCTCTTATCCTGTGCTTTTTCTATTTTTTGTTGATGATAGGGTATTAAAATGTGGATTATTTTTCCATGTTACGTTGATTTATATTGTCACGTAGGTACTTTAGAGTGGAACGCAATAACATACACAACAAGTAGAACTAAACCAATTTATTAACTCAACTCTGAACTCAGAACACAGTGATTGACAGATCTTCTGCTTTTATACTAGCAGGGAAAATTCCAGAATACTTTTCTGGAGACAGTAAGAAAAGTCCAGAACACTTGTCTGGTAAACTAAAGAAATGTCCAGAATCTTCTGGAACATGAAATAAAGAGAAACATAAAATCAAGCAATTAAATACTTACACAAACTGTGAATCGCATTGTCTCTAGCGGCATTCGAACTTATGATCTCTTGATTATGAGACCAGCGCTATGACCATTCGGCCATTGAGAGTCGACTGCCTCTCTTCAATGCGGCAATATTTTAAGCATAAATTCACCTATGCTTTGAATTTTTTTTTTTACTTTGAACGTATATTTAATTTTACAACTAAATAAGGATAAAATATTTTAAAGAATATTCCTTTATAAACACTGCTATTGCATGGCAATTATTTTAATGTAAATAAATATATTATCATGTTTATCTCTTGTAAATGTCTTCCATTTTTTGTCTTATTCTTTCTTATTGCTTATCGAATTAGACAAATCTTTAATAAATTATCATCCAAGATATTACTTAAAGTGGGAAAAATATTTTATAATACTCCCAAAGTTTCAATGTTGAACGATTTTATTTTTTATCTTTATAATTTTAATGAACATAGTTAGTTTCAGCAAGAACATTCTTGCATACTTGAAGTTTAATAATCAGATTTTTAAAAAAGTACAAATTTTAGGTACAATGACAAAAAATTCGGAATACGTAAAATAAAAAAAATAATTAAGTTTTTTTAAAATACACCTGTTTTAAATCAAATCATTTTGAAGCATGAATACTTTTACTCTTTTCCGATATTCTAATTTATCAAAATGTGCGAGTGAACAAAAACATGTACCATTTATTTTAATTTAAAATAATTTCAGTAGTTCTGTATTAATAATGACGGAGAAAATGTGAAAGTGTTCAACTACTATGTGTTTAGCCCAAATATAGTTTTGGAGTCTGAAAATGTGCATCTTAAAGCAACTTTCTTGAAATTTCTATTAATTTAAAATCGACCGATATTTTCACATTTTCCATAGTTAACTCAAAACACTTTTATGCATTAATTTTTTTATTTGAAAGATTTCATAGTGTATGCCTGCATTCGGAAAGAATTTAAAAAAAATGTTCCAAAATAAATATTTTTGGAATTTTTGCATAAAATAATTGATTGAAGAAATATCTTTGAAACAATTAATAGAATATCTAATGAAAGAATACCTTAAAAGTTAAAGTTTTTAAAAATTGGAAGAATCTTTTTTTCTTTTCTTAAAAAGAAATATAAAAACTTTCTAGTTTAAAATTAAAAGCCTTTTAGTGAAGAAATTTATCAAATGAATTGTTCAAAATATCGTAGATAAGTTAAAAAATATATCACCTAAATTCCTAAGCTAGGAAATAAGCTGTATTTCTATACTTTCCATGAATATTAGAAATGACTGATAAATAAAACAAATTTGTTATAAAAGATTTGAATAAAAATCTGTGTTGCATTTGGATTTGTGAGATTTTTCGTAACAAAAAATCTTACCAAAATTTGATTGGAGAAAATAGCATTCAAAGATCATAGAGCCGTAACGAGCAAATTATATAAATATAAAAATATATTCCATAAAATGAAAAATGATTCAAAAAATTTTAAAAAAAGTGCTTAGAGATTAAGAATATAAATTTTTTAAATAATTCCCCCCCCCCCCCAAAAGTTAACAATTCAAAATATTCTCTCGAATAAAAAACTTTCTAAAATAATAATTTTTTTAAAGAAATTTCACGAAGGACATAATTCTATATTTAATTCATGATAATATTTATGAAAAAATATTATTGATATTTATAATTTTAGTTTTAATGAATGGTAAGATAATATCATACTCTAAAAAAATCTACTGCTTTAAACAAATTACAAAAAAAAAATCACAACATTTGCTTGAAATTTTGATATTGATTTTTATTCCCCCAAAAACTAAATATGCAAACAACATCTTCCCCTACTGCTCCTGAATTACCCATAATTCCCCATCGAATAAAATTGATGATGTTAAAAAACAGCAATAATAGCCATCGACCTATAATACCATAAATATCCATATGCCACGCCGAAACAGAGATTAAATATAAATCACGCATAATTCCCATTTCCGATACTCCGCGAAGTGAAAACAACTTCAACTTTCACGCCCCATGGAATACGACTGTCATCTGTCGGCGAAAAAAGCAATCACTCTCCAGACCTTACAATGACTCTTTCCGTTTTGTTCCTGGGGCCCTAGAGACAGTCGGAATAATGAAACAATCTCGCGTCCTATAGATTATAGGACCTATACTAAATGTGTGACCTTATGAATATGTGAGGAGATTGGGTCACGATATACCCAAAGGAATTGGTTGAATCTTTTGGAAAGGAAGGCACATTAGATTGTGGGAATTAAAGGAAGAAATGGTAACTTGCCGTAATAGATGAATGAATGTGCCGCTGTTATGGGTTGTTTCGGTTAATTAATTCATGTAAAGCAAGATTGTGCTTGTGGTGACATGTCTGGACTGAGGTCTACAGAGACTTTGTGAACATCAATTCAGACCATTATTCAAATTAGAACTTGCATATTATTAATATACAACCTGTTCTGGCATTGCTACTTTCGTAAATGCTGAGTTAAAATGATATTATATTTTTAAAAAATAATTTTTGAAATCGTGTCTACTGAGAATTTGTAAAGAACTAAAAATAAATTAATTGCTTTATTTTTAATTAAATCCTGTTTAAAAGCATTGCGCTTATCTACAAACTATGCGATGGAAAATAATCTTTTCTTTGATTAATATATCTAAACAACCAATTTATTTTAAATCCAATCACGCACACCAATATGCACTAGAATATATGATTAAAGCCGTAAATTTTGGTATTCTTGGAACTTCTTGCTTTTCTGACTTTTATTTAAAAATACTTTCCATCACTTTGAACCGTGGATCATATGTTAATTAAAACTATTTCTCAAATCTAAAATGGGACATTATTTCTAAATATTTTAAGAGGAAGTTTAAGACTATTTTCCTGAAAAGATTTATAAAACTCTTTCATCTTTTTTTTTTTTTTTTCAATAAAAAAAATGTATTTTTGGCACGAGTATCTCAAACAAATTCAACTTAAAAAATTAATCAGGAAAACATTTTATTTCTTAAAATAAGATGAAAGTTACTTTCATTTGGTCCGATTATTATCAGTAAAATTCTAATTGGTAACTAATAATCGAGTGGAAATATAATGCATCAGCATTTTATTGCACAGCAAATATGTATATCACCATTTTATTGCAAAGCAACACAGAATAAAAAGAGCGGGAGTGGTTTTTCCAAATCTTAGAACAAATTTGAAAGTATGAATATGCAAAGATTCAGTTTTATTCTCATTTTGTTCAAAATTTCACGTGGGTTTTCATTTTTGATTGAATTTCTGTTTAAGTTAGGCAGCCAAGTCTAGCCTTTTATAGTTTGTGGTTATCCAATTCTCTTGTGCTCATACTTCTGAACCTGCAGTATGAGTATGAACCTGCAGTATGCAGTATTTCCTCTATTCAAAATTTAATAGAAATCTACAAATTTGATGATGAGTTGATATACCAAATTTCATCTGTCCAGTCCCACGCGTTTTTGAGTTATCGTGTTCACAGACAGGCAGGTAAGCAGACTTGCATCATTCCAAAATTGTTCGGATCTCAAGGAAGTCTGAAACGTATAGAATCTACAAAATCCTGAATTCGAAATCTTTGATGACTATGATATGTTCCTTCTTCATTTACGAGGAAGTAAAAAGATTATTATAGCTTTATTTTAAGCGTAAGTATTGGTTGCTCCGCTACAAAGTAGTGTGGTTGTAGCGTACTCGAGAAGGGCGAAGGTACCAGGTTCGATCTTGGATTCAATCTCTCTTGTTTTTACGATTGTTTCTAATTAGATTAACAATTTACAAACATTTTAATTAACATGTTTAACATGTTAGGTTTCGTGGTATTGTAACTTCATTTTTCTATCTGTCCTGTAAACTGCACAAGCATTAAATAAGAAACTTCTTCCTTAGTTTTCAACAACGGAAGAAAATCGGGTGATTAATTATTTGATGAAACAATGAGAAAAGTTTGAATTTCAGGCCAAAAATGTAATCTATTGTTCAAAATAAAGCAGTATAAATATATATTTTTTTAAAATTGTTGAGCAAAAATTTGAATGACTATTAAAATCACTATTATCACCACTATTATTATATGCCGGGATACCTTGGTTGGTAAGGTGTTGGATTAGCATCCCTTTTGTTGTCGGTACCAACCCCGCCGGTCGAAGACCCTCCATGTACATGGTGGCTGGTGCACCAATAAATCCGTCATAACCACCGAGTCCTCCAAGTCGAGACTATACCACTGGGGGTTCTGGATCAGAGGTTATCATTCACTGATTCAGGTCTAAATTATGATCTGTGGTTGAATGAATGAAGTCCGCCCCGTGAAAAAGGCTGTGGCGCATGCATAGCTAAAACGTACTTTTGGCCCTAGATGGCGCTACTGAAACAAGAGACCACTGAAACTTGGCTTAAAATCACTGACTTTGTCAGTGGGCTTGTCTATAACAAGTGCCATAAGCAACAACAACTATTATTATCATTAAAAAGACATTCTTTTAAATTTTGAATCTGTGTAAAATTTATTTTTCTGCAATAATAATTTTGGATGTATGTCATAGAAGAAATTAATTTAACAAATTCAAATTAATTTTAAATTTATTAAAATTTTAAAAATTACTATGAGGTGGAGATTCATACCTTCTAAGGTATACATGCTCCAAATTTTTATGTTCTTAGTCAAACGGTCTAATAAGTTGAGCGCTAACACCAGACACACATACAGCTTTACAATTAATCTAGGCTTTGCATGCTTTCTGGAAAACTACCCGTTTTCTTAAGCTTCAAACTATAGCTTGCAGAGCATCTTAAATTCTTACAACTAAAATAATACCCCAAGCAATTTAGAATTCCGTCGACTTGTTTATTCTTTCAACTTAACAGCGTATCTTACAAACATTGCCAGATTCCAGAAGGTTTACAATGGATCATCAGATATTATACAACAAATAAACGAAATAATATTAACAAAATATGTTTATTAAAGAAAAAAATCGTTTGCTTTTACTTTTTAATAATATTTTAACAAAATAAAAATAGTAGCAGTTATAAAATGTCTGAAAAGGAATCGTCTGCTAAATGTCTATTAACAGATTTAGATTATGATATTTACCGAACACTAAGCAATAACTCGCATCATATAAAAACTTATTTATTATTTTTAAATACATATTCTATACTTAATAATTTTTAATTACATACAAGGACCAGAATAACAATTATCATAAAACCATGAGAAGCAAAAATGCCTTTTAGCGTCAATGTATAGTTAATAAAATGCGGATTTTTCATTACAGTTTAGTTTACATGAAAAAAATATTTGTTCTTCATCAGGAAGTTGATCAGTATACCGAGTATATTGGATCATCGTATTGAAAATTGGCAATAGCAATTAAAGATTAATGTTTGAGAGCGTTTCAATGTAGTTATCATGAGATCATGTCCAATCAAAAGTAAGCAGAATTCTTTAACTACATTAAAAAGTTGTTTTACTTTTCTGAAAGTAAAAACATGTCCAATAACTTAACACTTGTTGTCTACTATTTCCTTTCAATCAATTAAAGTGAAACCATCTGCTTATGTATTTAAAAAATATTACTCTCTATGATTTCCCAGTTTGGTTTGGTTTAGTTATATTAACGTCCCGTTTGAAGCAACACTAGGGCTATTTTGGGACGGACCTCGTCATTTTGAACCGTGGTCAGATGACGAGGACGACACCTGAGCTGGCACCCCCCTCTCCACACCACACCAGCGGGAGGACGTTTAGACAGGACGGATTTAACGTTCAACAGACCCACTTACACAACTGTTCTTCGGTGGAATCGGGTCTCGAACCTGAAACCCTCGGGTTTCGAAGTCGAGACCTTACCACCAGGCCAACGTGGCCACTATGATTTCCTGGATATGAATAGATGTGTAGAATTAGAATAAAGAATGTGTTGCTATTAAAATCCAATTATTTAGAGCCTTTAATAAATTTAAAATGATAATGATTTAAATCACTATTTAGCATTATTAGAAAGTAATATTATTTAGCAATTTAATTAAATATTATACAAATAAAGTTATTCTATGAAGAAAAATTATTAATATTTTAGTTAAAGTATTTGGAAAATTGTTCATTTAATTTGAATTTTTTAACAAATTGCCCCAATAATGGGAATTTAGATTTAGAATCAGTAGGCGATTGAGGATGCTTGCATCATATTGCCTCGCCTCAGAAGAAAATTTAATTAATGCATATGTCAAGTCGAATATATGGAAGCAATTTTCTGGGAACTAACTGCCATTGAGCTTTAATATCTTTAATATTTTAATGAAAGAACAATCTAAATGTATACTATCAATATACTACATCTCATTGCGAATTTGATTAGCCAACCAGTATTAAAATTCTGCAACTCATCAACAAAAATAAATCTTTTTTTGGAGGTGGGGTGGAAGAGGAGAAGTTCAATGTATGGAAACATTACACGAGTTTTGATTTTACTTTATTACGATTGGAATATTACAATATTAATTTTGTTAAATACTTTATATTAAAATCATGTATCGTTATTATATGTATTTTTACATCTAGTTATTATTTAAAATAATTCGAGATTCCTTTTAATAAACTTTTCATACAATTGCTTACACTGCATTCTTAAGTGGAGGCCTCTGATTGACCAGGCAGTTAAAATGGAAGCACAACTTCATCTGAAAGCAGACCCAGATGTGTTCAGTGACTTATCACCTATTCCAACTCCTGGCAATTACTCAAGCTACCGACTAAGCCCCGAGAACTGGAAATGGAAGAGAATCATTTATTTGAGAATTACCGCCAGATCTCGCTTCAATCCTATTTCGTCTCGCTTCTACCGGGCGAACGCCGCTCGCCACCATTAATAAAACCCTTGGCACAAAAGGGTTAAAATGGCCCGCCTCACCTCTAATGACAGACGAACTCACCCCTTTGTTGCCATTTGTTGCTAAAATATATTGCCCTTTAGACTAATTTCGTTCCTGGTCCGTTAATGCCATTTAATCCTTTTTTAAGCCTCGTTCCGCAGTTGAAATTAATTTCGCCAAAAAGGTGTTTTCTTGGCGAACCTCTTGTAGAGGGCGGAACTTGTTGAATATTGATGGTGTCTTTGGCGGTAATTGTACCAGTTCTTAGAATCGGCCGTTAGTGAATGGATCTATTCTTTATGTCTTATTAAGAAAAACGATTTGTTATAATTTCTGAGTTCGTTGTTGGAGATGTGGTTTGGCTTCTTGGATGTCAAGTATAAGATTAATAGGCTAAAGGGATATTTAGAAATGTCGGATAGATGTTTTGGTTCAAAACGACATTTTAAGCCAAAGAAATAAATTATTTTAAAATGTAAGCACAAATATTATAGTAAATGCTGCTTAATGCGATTACTTCGAGTTTTCAGAATTTTGATAACATTACCCGATTGATAAAGATAATCGAATTTAGAAATATCAACTATATTTTTATCATATCAAGTTAAAAGAAAAATTCTCTTACCTCAGGGGTCTATAATTGATTTTAAAAATAAAAATTGAAAAATGTCTTGAAATAGTTGAACTATTAATCTTTTTCTCTCACATAACACGTGAATATTTCTTTTTCCTTCAAAATGGCAGCATTATTTTCAAAACACTTATTCAATTTCTTTGTATAGTAAAGTTTAATTTAATACCTCATAAATTAGATGCAATCTAAATGATTGTATACGATATAAAAATATTCGTTTTCTTAACTTCCCATACTTTTCAAAGACATTTTTATTTAATAATCTCGATTAAAATATTAAAATAGCTTGTTATATTTATGCTCACAAAACTCTAATACCATGCAAGGCATTCGAAGCCTTACCCGAGATTCAGAATTTTATGCGAAGTGGGATAAGATCTTTATTGGGGAAAATGCGAGCAAGTTTTGGGAAGACCACTGCCGCTGGTTATTTGTCTTTGGAAATGTTTTACGAATATAATCTTCATATAGCTATTAATGAAGCACTTAATTTCAAGTATTATATTAAAATTAGAAATATTCATAAAAAGTGTTCCATATGAGAAATTCCAGGGGGTTTTACGAGGCGTGACAGATATTTGCGAGCTGTCTAGCCGTAATTTACAAATATGTTCTGAATAAGGATTCCTCAAACAGATATCAAAAACATATGTTATTTCTATTCAGTGATTAAAAATTTATATTTCATATCAACATCATCTAGTTTAGGTTTACGTTTAGTTATATTAACGTCCCGTTTGAAGCAACACTTGGGCTATTTTGGGACGGACCTCGTCATTTTGAACCGCAGACGATGAGGACGACACCTGAGCTGGCACCCCCTCTCCACACCAGTGGGAGGACGTTTGGTCAGGACGGATTTAACGTGCAACAGACTTCCTTACACGACGGTTCTTCGGTGGAATCGGGTCTCGAATTTGAAACCCTCCGGTTCCGAAGCCAAGACCTTACCACCAGGCCACCACGGGCCAACATCGTCTGGTATAACACTCGGAAAAAATATTTTATAGCCATAAATTTTTTTATAATTAATCTCTGATTAATAAAACCAAATTTAAAAATATAATTAGTCAAATTTGTTAGTTTGACACATCCGGTTAAATTTAAAATTTATAAAATAAAAAATATCGCTCTATCAAGAGTAGTTGTTTGCGGAATTATGGCTATGAACTAGAAAAAAATTATTGTTAATATCAATATAAACTGTTTCATGCTTGTGCTTATGTATGGCACACCATTAGCTGAATTTAATGAAAAAGACATTACACATTATAAAATACTTACAATATCAAATATCTGTTAAACACAGAATAATTAAACAGAGTATACCTACCAAAATTTTGATTACATTTGAGTCAAAAGCATATATAGATTAATACTCACTTCAAATAGCTTTAACGGAGTTTTTAAAAAATAACCCAGCAAAAAGATAAATAAAAAGCCATTAAAAATTATCACCAAAACCTCCCCCATGCAAATTTTCAGGCTTCATTAGGCAAAAAAATTACTTAAGGGCGCTACTTTTAAAGATTTCTCACACTTACTCCAATTACTCAGCTGTCAAAGAGACGCATTAGTCTGAGAGCCTTTCCGAGACACTCTGAAAGATCTTCCAAGAATAAGAAACTTCCCCAAGTGACACCAATAGAGGGAGGGGGAAAAAAAGATCCGAGATGTTTTTTTCAAGCAATCGGGATAAATAGGAGTTGGACGTAGGGATAATTAAAATACGCAGATCATTATGCAAATTGCAGAAAGAAAAGGCAATAAAATCCCTCGCCTAATAGTCTGCTCGACATGAAGCATTTATCTGTCCCTACCCCCTTTCAATTGTGCAATTTGGTGGGGAAGATGGGGGGGGGGGGGGTAAACGTTCCACCTAACCGACAGAGAGGGACAGGGGTGACTCATTATCTGAGTGACCTGGTAGGTTACAAGGGAATGAAAATAAAAGGAGTTTTGCTTTGGGTGGTTAAAATTATTACATGTTCTATTTTCAACTGTCATTGTAATGAGCTTCGTTTTTCGAAAAATGTGGAACATTTAATTAAATTTTATTTTCTTTTTTTCCAAAGCTCTTTTGAATGTAAATTTATTGTTAGCTTTAAGTCCAAATATGATTTGTGCGTGAAATCATTGTTGGTAGTTGATATTAAGTACCGTGTGCTTTTAATACCGGTTTGTCCAAGAATTTAATCAACAGAAACATGTTTGATAATTGCAACGTTTTATAAACACTTTTTTAATACTTAAAGTAAACGAATCTCTCTCTCTATATTTAAAAATACAAGCTAACGTACGTGGCACAGAAATCGAGCTTATTACTAATTATCGAATGGCAACAACTAAATATAAACAAAACAATATACGAACTTCCAGCTGCTTTATTCATTGACCATTTTTAGCTGCATTTAATTCCACCCTTCGTTTAGCTAATTAATGGAGCTGCAAAATATTATTAGAAGTGTTCTGAAAATAATTTGCCCTGTCACAGAAGGGGACATTCAATCAGAGAAAAAACAACATAAAAGAGATCAAGAGATAAACTTAAAACAAATAGTTTAAGCAAGCTCAAAAATAGGCTTAATCATTGTCAGGTAATCGAGGTAAAACTTAAGAATAATGTACGGTTCATCGCCAAGCACATCAAAATCGAGCCAATAGTCCAAAAACTCTCTAAAAGTCTGCAGTCCTAAGTGTATACCAAAAATGCTAACAAATGGCTTTTAAAGTTGCAATCAAAAACTGTCACGATTATATTTGGAGAGAAATCTCTCAAAAATCCTTCAGTTTTGGCGTTTATATATTAATCTTTAGCCGTAATCGCTATGACTTGCCTTAGGAAATTGATGCATATCTTCCAAAACAATTATTTTATCAAAAAAGGCTTTTTATTTTATCTTAACACTAAAAAAATTACATTTTTAATGAAGTAAATTTCATTTTCGTACAATTTTTCATTTAACTTTAATAATATTTTTAATTCAATTTGATACATTATCAGTAACAATGTTTTGACGGTATTCAAATTCTTGATCAAAATATGCAAGTACGTATTTTTTGCCAATCTTTCAATCAGTAGCAGGATTTTCATTTCCTATTTTGTTTCGTAATATATACACTTTGTAAATTGCAGTAAATTGTTTAAATTGAATTCATGTGTTTTAGTAGCATCAAGTTACAATATGAAAAGTTATTTGAAAGAAATGCATCCAATTTTAATAATTTAACAGCCTAATAAGTTAATGATTTGAACGAACAAACTGATCGCAAAAGGCGTCTCGTGCTTTATAAAGCATGTATAAATTAAAGGGAATTCAAATGAATTGTGTCATCTATAGAATGATTTAAAAATAATTGAAGGCGCGGTGATATAAAGGATTGTTTATATAGAGAGAGCATGCGAAGCATATAATATATGGTTTCCACGAGATGCGTAACCATTAAAAAAATTTGCGCCCTTTGAAAACGTTAGTAAAATTGAAAATATTTTGTATGACAAATTTTTTTTGCTCTGAATACAATTTCGGTCAAAGACATTTAGAAATAACACCAAAATTACCCGAAGTGGATTTAATTCCCTTGTGTAAGGGGACTGCATATACAGGGTGGACAAAAATTCCGTAAAAACGTTAAAAATTCATAAAACTCGAAAAAATATCCAAAATAAAAAACGGTTTACAGATTTAGCATCGATAAGTAACGGGACTTTTTTTTAGGTAAGGAGAAAAAAATTAAAAAACAGCCGATAGATGGCACTGGTATGAACGACGTAGTTGGAAATATGTAAATGAGACAGGCGATTTTAAATACTTACGCTCTTGATCCAGAATCAGTTCTCTGTTGTACGCCATGTATGCGAACAAGGATGCTGAGTGGGAAAGATAAAGAATTGTTGGTGAAGCTATTTTACCTGAACCAAGAATCAGCTATTGCTGCACTGCCTAAATTCCGACTTGAGAAAAATGTGAAGAATGGGAAAGGAGCTTAAACAGTGGCAGACATAAAGCTTGTTCAGCGATTTTAGGAAACTGGATAGCTGGAAGATTCATTTAAGATCCGGACGACCAAGTATAATGCAGACGCATTCTGCGCGCGTTGCAGCCGAAACGAAAACATTAGCGTCAGAATCTAAATATGGAAATGTCGTCTAAATGTGGAACACACGTTACTATAATAAAAGATCTGTAACAGTATTTTTGTTATTTGCTGTCTTTTCTTTCACTTATGTACAAAACGCCACCTGTCGGTAGTTTTTTGAATTTTTTTTCTTACCTCAAAAAAATCGACGTTATGTCTTCAAACCGTTTTTTATTCTGCTTAATTTTCTAGGTTTTATAAATTTTTAATTTTTTTATGGACATTTTTGCCCACCCTGTATTTTATTTAAACCGGATGCATTAAAATTGCACAAAAAAAATAGTAATTCAAAAAAAAAAATTCCAGTTTTTCTGGAATTTGGACTTTTTTATTGATATGAAGGATTTCCATTAAAGGAATATTTTTCATATGCTGCAAAGGAGGAAAAAAATAAATATTCATGCGTTACTTTATTACGCCACTGATTTTAAAATTCGAAGAGCTCGGTTGTTGTTCGATAATTTGAAGGTTGTAATTTAATAACAATTTTAAAATTAAAATTCTGTTTTTCAGAAATCACCTTAGTATGATAAAAAAACATAAGTAGAATAAGTTCCCACCAATCCCAGGGATTGTTTCCATTGACTTAAAATTTGTTTCTCATCGTTTTAGTTTCTTTTCCATGCTATTTTATTTATGGAGTACCCCAAAAATTTCATCAAACACGGAAGAGAATGGAGAATATATAAACAAAATATATAGTACAAAGTAAATGAAGCAGTACAGGAAAACTTCTGGACATTAAAAAAAATAAAGCAACATAAACTACACAATAATTCATCTGTAAAAGAAACAGAAGGAATTGTTTCCCCGAAATTTTCTCATATGCATTTTAATAAATGTATTTATGTATAATTAACCTTATGTCATTGTCGAATAATGGCGATAAGAACGCCTATTAGCGTGATAGATAGCGTGATTAGATAAGAACGCCTATCTTTGGTGATTTCTTTGGCGATTAATCACTGGGATGTGGTTAATACCAGTAAACCGAATATATAATTTGAATGTTTTTTCCCTGTTGATTAAAAACAAAATTTGTCACATAAAATTGCAGTCACAAAATTCATATCTTTAAGTCATTGTACTTTTGAATTGTCGCCTTTACGTGCTTCTGAAAGTACCGAAGGTCGATTCCGTAACGGATATTCTTCTGCATATGATATATATTTTATACTTTAAATGTTAAATCTGTGTGCTAAATTTTACCCATCTAGCTATCTTCGTTCTGTAGTTATAAGGTTAATTTATATTCAGACAATAGGAAACATAGACTTCCTCAGAATAGATTTTGTCTCAAAATTTGATAGAAATTGAAAATTTAGTGAAAAGAAAATATGCAAAATTTCAGCAGCCTAGCTCAAAACTTTCTTGAGTTGTCTTATGAACAGGCAGGCATAATACCAAAAATGTGTTTTTGGAACTCAAGGAAGTCTAAAACATGGGTATTCGTCAACATTTCGAATTCGATTTATTTGACTATTTCTCTGGACTTCCTTACTGGAAAGTAAAAACGAGAAAGAAAAAAAATCTAAGATACTCCCAACAAACTTACGAAACCTACAAAATACCCGCATCAACTCATTCAAAATCTTCTTCATTTCATTTCACATTCAACACACGTTCGCAAAGCCATTAAAATTTCCGCCATCTTAAACTCAACCGGCCATTTCTCAAGCTCGGAATGGCAACTGTCCCGAATATCTGCAAATCGTCCAAAGGGACCTCACTTTTACGATCCATCATCTGCCCATGATCCATCCGCAAAAAAACTGACTTCCACTTTTTACGGCCGTGTCTGCTCCGTTCGTAAAAATCCGGACCGGGTCTGATTTTTACGATTCCGACCAGCATCGGAGCAGAGCGAAGCGGGTCTCTGTCCATAAATATTCTTTTCTGGTTTTTATCTCTCTCGTAGGGCCTTTTGTTTCAAGCGCAGAGCGGCAGTTTATTTTCAGTATTGCTCGCAATTTAATTTTCTGGACTGTCGCTTATTACCAGGCGGATCGGAAAAAGTTTGACCCTTCGGGGGTTAGTGGGTGGAAAGATGAAGTGGAGAGTGGTCATTGGGGAAGAGATGGATTTAAATAACTTGCAAAGGAACGCTGTAAAGCATTTTAATGTCGAATAGGATATGTCTAGAAATATTCAGAAAATGAATAAAAATAACCTAAATCTTTAACAAATCGATTAAATAAGAAAAGAAAAGAATGTGTTGAAATGTAAAATGGTTGGAAAAAAAACTGGAGAAAAATTAAAATGAAATCTACGATCACAAATTTCAAGTTATCATACGAGAACATAATTATTTTTTAAGTCATTATTTTGCTTAATTAATTTAAGTCACGAGACTTCTCTATCGGTCTCTCTTTCTCTTTATATATATATATATATATATATATATATATATATATATATATATATATATATATATATATATATATATATATATATATATATAATTTTGTTTAAACTGTCATTTTCAGTTTTCCTAGCTGGCAAACAAAGTTTTGGAGCTCGACCGATTTTCAGATGAAATAACAGCTATGATTATGATGTCATTGTACTACGTCAATCATTTGAACACGCATCTGCTTTCAAAGAAGCATACATAATAATAATGCAATACTGGTAAAAGCAGGTAAAAAAATAGATGCGATTAAAAGATGAAGATAGAAATTGCCATTTATGCTTTATTCATTGCCTACGCAACTTCGAGCTTCAGAACTCCCTAACCAAAACAACGTCATGTTCTCTCATGATAATAAATAAATAAATGCTATAGTAATGGTGATATGTAAAGATGTGATAGTGTAAAGATAAAACTAGCATGAGTATCTTCCCAAAATTTTCTGGCATACACTGTAATAAAATGAGAATGCTTGACATGGCATTGGCATAGAATAATTATGAAATTTTACCTTTGGAGTTAGTTTTGTATTTTTACTAGATCTATCGGATGATTTTCGACGATAATTTAGGCGCTCAGTTCCTGGCATGCGGTTAATAGCATCTGCAAATTGAATTTGTTTTTTAGACACGTTTTTCCCAGCCGATTGAATCAAAAATTTGATACAGAACTACACTTATAATCACAAAATTCTATACCAAATTTCATATATTTAAGCCTCTGTGTTTTTTATTTATCACTTTTACATGTTACTGAAATATAGACAGATAGATGGTCAATCACTTGTTGAATTGAGCTCAAAATTTGATAGATGTCCTAATTATGGATATTAAATTTATGCACCAAATTTTATCTACCTAGCTCTCTTCATTTTATAATTATCGTGTTAACTTATAATCGGACATCCAGACAGACAGATTTTCCTGAACGGATTTAGATCAAAATTTGATAGAAATCTTCAAATTTTTTGTAAAATTCGTATACCAAATTCCATGCGTCTAGTTCAAATCATTTTAGATTTATCTTTATAACAGACAGACAGACGGGCATTTTTCAAAAATGCGTTTTTCGAATTCAGGAATGTCTAAACAGTGGAGACTTTTGAAAATCTGGAGTATGATTTTTTTTTTTTTTTTCGATTTCAATACTTTATACTTCGTTTATAATAAAGTAAAAAGTATCGATGTATATTTATGAATTCCAGTTAGCTGCAATAGCGTCCTGTTTTAAAACTCGTAATGATAATTTGAAGATAAATTTCGCAATTGCGTCATCAGAAGACGTAGACTTGACTTTTGCATCGTGTACTTTTTTTCATTATTTGATCGCTTTCAAGATTTTTTTTTTTTCATAATTTTCTATTGGATCGCTTCTATTTTATAATAAGTACACTTTCTAAATTAATGTGTAAAACATCTTTTAGAACGAAAAATGTAAGAATCCTTTCAAAAACGAAGAATAAAAGAAATTATTTTTAGAATGTTACAGGATACCAATGTAGCAAATCAAAACAAATACAATATTGACAAATCTGCTAAAACACACCCAAACTAGCATTCGATTAAGTAAATAATACGGAAAATATATCTTCTAAAATGACGTATAAACGAAACATTTTTTAGAACAAAAAGGGAAAGAACCTTCTCAAGAACAAAGAACAAAAGAAATTATTTTTAGAATGTTTACGGGATAGCAGCAGCAGATTAAAAAAAAATCCCGCTATTCAGAAGCTAACCGCTATGGGTTAAATGTTCCAACAGATAAAAAAAGAAAAAAAAGAAGGAAAACCAATATTAATAAATATTATAATACACCAAAACTAACAGTCTATTATGTAACTAATAAGAAAAATACATCTTCTAAAATGATGTATATAAAAGAAACCCTTTTTAGAGCGAAAAATGAAAGAACTTTCTCAAGAACAAAGAACAAAAGAAATATTTTTAAAGAATAATACGAGATGCTAATCTAGAAAATTAAAACAAATGTAATATTAATAACTCGTCTACCTGCATGTTAACAGTAAGGTACACCGTTTAGAAAAAAAAAAGCAAAACACTTTTTTGAATTGAAAACTTTTCAGAACGAAGAACAAAGTAAATACTTTCTGTATGTTGAGCAAAAAAATAACGTTACACTGATTAATTAACAAAGATTCTCGAAATATTGAAACAAAACAGAATTATTTTAAAGTATAACTAAAGAATATATATTTTTAGTGACTGATATTGCTATTTTGATCTCTTAATTCGAATCCTTCAAAAAAAATCCATCAAAATATAATACTTTAATCGAAATTAAATAAGCATGATGTCACTATCTGCATAACAGGTGTTTCGAAATCAGGTGTCTTTAAACGCTATATCTACCAACAAAGACCTCTTTACTCACTTTAGAACTCCTTACAAAAGAACGATATAATTTGGCATTACAAATAAGCCCTTTAGAAACGAAATTACGAACACTTAACCCACAGCGGTTTGCCTCTGAATAGCGAATTACTACTATTTATTGCTTTTATTTACCGCGAAAAAATCAATCTAAATAGCCTTATTAATCGATTTTTTCCATGTACGATACCAATGAGAATAATTGCCGCATGAGATATCTTTTCAGAAACATATCCACAGCTGTTTCAAATGATGCTGGCGTATAAATATTGAATGGAAAATTCTTTTTATGGGCTTGGATAATGGGTCCCATTTCTAGAAGAAAAGTGCGACAGGTTACTGGATGGAGGAAGCACAAAGTAGACCCGAGACCGTCACAGAAGAGGTCGCAGCACAATAGACACGCAAGTAAGAGCGTGACGTGCTTGTCGCACATTGGTGGGGTCGCCAGGGGAATCTAGAATTCATCTTCTGTGTGTCGTGATCTTAAATGAAGCGTAGTAAATAGTTGTGAATGATTACGAGTAATTTTCACCGGTTACTCCCACCTGGTGGCTGCTGGACCGAGGATTTGGAAGCCATTTTTAACCACATGGATGAAATGCTGTAGAAAGAATTACCTACAATGGATTCAAGTCATGTTCACGTTTTAAGTGCAGTCACTTTTGGCCTGTAATTGTGATGTCACTGATTTGGTGTAATATAAATTGAGTTTCCTTTTTACCTATAAAAGATTAATCTTTTTTAAACTTCTGCGATTGCAACGCCATTTTTCTCATTAGAAATAATTGGGACCTTTCACCAACAAAAGAAGTTTGTAGGATTCAATTCACTTAAAAGAATGAATTTTTCATGTTTATCTTCTGACTGAATAGCATCCATGTTTGCACTTAATATTTTTAACTAGACATTTGGTGTTTGTCTTATAACTTTAAACGAATAATTCTTGTATATATATATAAATTTATTTCATGTTTCACGAAAACAGCTCTAACGATTTGGTTTAAATTTTATATTTAGATAAGGTTTTGCTTTTTTTAATTTATCTGTATTAATGTCTTTCCTAAAAAAACTCAAATTTACTAAATATTGACATGTACCTATATATGACCTGCATAAACATATTAGAGAAAAAGTGGTAGTTAGGGCTTCGGATTCCCATAATTTTTCTCCTGTTCGATTTCACGTTTGCAATTCAATTAGATTTCGCTTATAACTTTAAACGAGCCATAGGATAGAATTTTATTTACGGTTTTAAAATTTAAAAAAATAATGCCGAGGGTACTAAAAACTATGTTTGACAAAGCACTTTTACTGTTCTTCTATTTTATACTTTAATCTTTTTTTTTTTTTTTTTTTTTTTTTTTGCAAATTTTGACAACAGGGTTTAAATATTTTAAACTGATCATATTGCAGTCTTTATCAGATAAATGGCCCTAGGAAGTTGCCTAGCTCACCACCGCAAATAATTAATATAATTGAAACTGTAGCGACGGTTCAAATTTTTCTTCCTTTTTTGTGGAAATTTATGTAAGATAAGGACGTGTGTATGCAAAGAAAAATGAATTATTAATTAAAAATATGTAAAAAGAATTTTTCTCCAAATTACTTATCTTATTTAAAATCAATTACTTATTTAAAATCAAAAATGCAGATTCAGATTAAAAATACCTGGATCGGACTGAAATATCAGAATATAAAATAGAACATATACACTAATCACAAACTGTTTAAAAATAATCTTTAAATACAATCTTTCTTTTGGGAAATTTTTTAAATGCCTGTTGAAAGTATAAATAATTCTGTACGTCAATTATTATTAATAAACCATTTTATTATTTGACAAAAGAGTAATATTAAGTTCCAGAGTAAAATATATTGCAATGTAAATTTCATATTTTCAGAGCTTTTACTTTTTTTTTCTTTTAAACTTATTGCTAACATTGCCATCCGAAGTAGCAATAAGAAGAATACAAATATGATAAAAACATCGAAATCAGCAAAATCACGATTTAAGAAAATTTGTCATTGAGGTATATAATTAAAGAATTCAGCTATTAAGAAGTCGCAGAATGTGTTCGGTATAGCCCGTGAGATGTTAAATGCCAGCAAGATCTCCGTAAATTTAAAATTAAGTTATGAAACCGAAGTAAAAAATTACACTGATTTTGCATGTTTAAATTTATTTCGTGGTAGTGATAATATTTAGTGAATTGCAGACGATAAAAATCAAAACAAATAATAAATTAAATAATTGAAAATAGAGAAATGGGGAAAAATAGAGAAACGGAAACTAATGTTTGTTTGCAAACGATATTTTCAGGATTTTAATTATAAAAAAAAACAATTTCCATTATTTGTGATTTCTTATTTTGGCAATTAGCCAAACTAGAGGAAAAGTAAAATTTCATCCCAAGTATACACATGGATCAGAGAAAAAAAAATTTGGAATCGAAAAAAAAAATTAATTGAAAGATAAATGAAAAGATATTTTGATAGCGTTATTTTAAATTCAGTTCATTTTGCTATGTAATTTTGCCTTTAATTTTTTTTCTGCAAACAGAATGCATTATGTAATAGTATTTATTTGGCATTTTTCTTTTAAAATTATTAGGCTCGGAGATTAAGAACTTCGAGTTCGAGATCCAACCTTTAAATTAGCAATATTATTTTTAAATCGATTACATTGTTCAAATAATAATGTTTAAAAATTTGGAAAAAGATTAGAATATCGAACGCAGGAATTTGTTTAATTTTAAGTAATTTTCAGTAAAATGGCTTAATTTTTAAAAAAAATATTTCAAAACTCGAAACGTTGTCAGAACAAATTTCTTTAAACAGATTATTGTTTGTTTGTTTCCCTTGAGGCAGATCTGATTTTTATTCTTTGAAAATAATGCAAAATATATACAAAAACCACTAACGAATATCTGTGCGATGAATTTTTTTTTCATAAACTAGCAAGAGTGGTCTTCACAAAACTTTCTCGCATACTCACTAAAAATTTTGTCAGGATAGAGAACGCATTAGATGACATTGGCGTACAATAGTTAATAAATTTAACTTTTGGTGTGAATTTAGTATTTTCACTGAAACTATCGTGTCATCCTTGGCGAGTAATTTGGCGATTAATACATGGCAAGCGTTCAAAGTATCCAAAAATGAAATTTGCGTTTTAGGCACGTTGATCTCAATCGATTGAAACAAAAATTTGATTTAAAAAAATTGCGCTTGTAGTCAAAAAATTACATAAGAAATTTCATATATTTAAATTACTGCATTTTTCAGTTATCGCGTATGCATGTTTCTGAAATTATAGACTACTAGCCGCCTTTGGCGACCAGCCTTTTCGCCAATCTTAATGCTCCTTAAAATTTAACTAATTAACTATTTTATGTAATTCCTACTTTAATAGCTTCTTCATTAAAATATTTTAAAACTTCAAATTTCAATTCACTCATAATATTATAAAGGCCTTCAGTCATAACGTAATCTGTATCTCTCCAATGTTCTGTTAACTCCCTAGAATTTATGCTTTAAATTAAAGTGGAAATGATAAATCTGAAATTAATATAATAATATTTTTTCAGAAACAAAGCATTCTTTTCGTAATATGATTACTGAAAACAGAGTCACTGAGCATTTAAACCTTATGGGCACTAAGAATATCTTTCTTAATTTATGTAATATCTCAAGAATTTGTCAACAAAATTTTTTCAGATTCATCTTGAACAGGTCTATTAATTAACAATGTTTTATTTTAAATGCATCAAACACTAAGAAAATAAATAGAATCGTTTAAAATAATCGGTCGAAAACAGGTTAAAAAAATTACTTAAAAAATGATGAACTTAAACTAACATAAATACAATTTAATTACAAAAGCATACAACTAACCTAAAAATAATTTAAATGGAGTCCACTTCCGTTGAAATGTAAACAATCAGAATATAATGCGCATGCGTGAATTTTCAACGCCAGTTACGGTAACGCAAATGCGTGAATTTTTCTACGCCAGTTGGAGTAACGCTATGCAGATTATACATTTTTAATTTCCTTTATTCTGTTTTATTTTAATTCAAAAGTACTACAGAATGAATCTGAAAGATCGATTCATTAACAATGTTTCATTTTAAATGCATCAAACATTAAGAAAATAAACAGAATCGTTTGAAATAATCGGCTGAAAAATGCTAACCCTAGCGTCATTACTGTTGGGAAAAAAAACTGAAGCCTTGCTCATTTGGCGGTGGGGAAAATGAAATGATTTTTTGGCGGGAAAGTTAGTTTTTAATTAATAATTAAAATTCTAATTAAAATTTCAAAAAAAAGGGACCCCAGGTGCACATTCCCGACCTCCAAGGTATACACGTACCAAATTTGGTAACTGTAGGTCAAATGGTCTTTTCTGTAGAGCGCCAAAACACACACACACACATTGAGCTTTATATATTAGTATAGATTACCGTTGTTGGATTTGACCAAAATATGATAGATGCCCACATTATAGATGTTAAATCTGGGTACCGAATTTTATCTATCTAGCTTAGTTTGTTTTTTAATTATCGTGTTAACTTATATTTGAACATCTGAACAGACGGACTCCTTCTGAACCGATGTTATTCAAAATTTGATAGAAATCTGCTAATTTGGTGTAAAAACCATATACCAAATTACATCCGTCTAGCTCAAGGTGTTTTTGAGTTATATTTGTCACAGATGGACAGACTTACAATTCTCAAAAATGTGGAACTGGAATGGAAAAATGTGGAAATGTGTCAAAAGTGCGAACTCAGGAAAGTCTAAAACGCGGATATTTGTCAAAAGCTGAAGTTTGAATTTTTTGATCATTACAATATTTTCTCTATACTATGGGTGCAAGAAAATATTAAAAAAAAAAAAAAAAAAAAAAAAAAAGAGAAAACAATGAAATTGGAAAGTTTGATGCAAACTCCCTGAAGTGTCCATCAATTTCGTTTCTGGATACTGTAGGTACCATTTAAAATGTAGACTGCAACTGAGAAATGGAAAATCGATTTATACTGAATAAAATCCATATTTCTCACCAAAAGCAAAACTGGCACTGCTGGCTAAATTTGAGTTGCAAAACAGTCATAAAAACTGACCCTAAACTGAATTAAAATTTTATGCGAATGACTCATATTTGGCATATTAACATAAGAATATATTTAGCAGCTAAATTTGTTTAGCATTCACAGTTTTTCTTTTAAAATAAAAGCTGTGAGAATATAAATTATTCAAATTTCTTTCCACCTTTTATTTGTATGTTTTATGGTGGTATCATTTGGAACGGCCTTAAGTGCTCTATAAATGTGAACAGTTTAGAAAAAGCAAAGGACACATGATGCACGTGAAGTAGATCGATAGATGCATAACATGATAACGTTATTTTCAAATGACAACGGTATAAAATATTCAGAGTAAACTCACTTATAAGCAAAATTATGAAATAAAAAATGCAAAGATGTAGAAACGGCTCTCAAGTGTGAACTCAGCAACTAAAGTGCGCGTGGGTAAAAGTTCAGTTAAAAGTTAAAAATGAAATTAAAAATTCAAAACTTATTCCAGTGATGAATTTTCCACAAAAATTTTAGTCGAAAATAGAAAACGCTCTCTTATTTTGCTTTTTCAATTATTTTATTTCATAAATTTAACCTGCATTTCTACTTTTGCCCCTGGGTGTTTAAATATGAATATTTTACTTTCTCTAATACGAAATTTACAAAAAGAAAATTTCTAATCGTTTAAAGTTCAAACATTAGATTTTGAAAAATGTATACGCTTCTTACTAATCACAGTCTATAAAACACATTTCTGGAATTTCGTTCGTTTGTCTGTTTGTCTGTCTGTAAAACAAAAATTCAAAAAACGCTTTAAAAATGTAACAGACGAATGAAATTAGATATGTACATTTTATTTCAAATTGGTGCGAAATTTCGAAAGAAATCAATTCACAGGTAGTTATCTGTCTGTCAGTCCGAGTGTAAGTAAACACGGTAATTATAAAACATTAAAAATTAAAGAGATAAAATTTAGTAGGCAGTTTCAGTAGCTAAAATATAGATCTAAATCAAATTTTGAACCAAATATTGTTCCGTGTTGACAATCTGTGAATCTATAGAATTCATGTATGTAAATACGATAAATCAAAAATGCAGCAATTTAAAGTAATGAAATTTGATGGGAGATCTTTTAATTGAAAATGAGGTCTGTTTCGAATTTTGGTTCTAATATATCAACAGAAAGGTTAACAAAATACTATATATTATAAAATAGAAAACTCTCTGAGGATTGAACTTGAATACTGAACCTTGAGGGGCACTAAAAATAAAAATCTGAGATCTCGTCGCAATTCGCTGCTTTGGTCTATATTTCTTAGTCAAAAAAGTAAGGGATAACTGTTTTATTAGGGAATAGGCGGGGAAGTGTCAGGGGATCACACGCGTTGGTTCCTTTTAAACATATGTGATTCATATTTTTTCAATTTTGTGCATACAAAATAGCATTGCCTGTGACCTACTATTTTCCTTATAAATTACCCCAATATATACTTGAGTTTTGATTGATATGTTTAAAAATTTAAATTACTCTAATAATGCAATCTAATTATGAGAGAAAGAAGTTCCCGGGAATAAAAAGAAAAATAAAGAAAAGAAATAATTAGAATAAAATGAAAGATGCAAATTTAATCTTTATATAGCAACTGACGATACAATGAGGAATAAAGACACAATGGCCCGATAGAATAGTCTTAAATTCGAGATTGAAAATCGTGAGTACGAGGCCCAATTTCATTAAGAATCTATCATGATCAAATGTCCTCAAGTTGGTGCGGTCTGAAAGTTTTAAAAGAACATCTTAATCATGGGACATGTCTGTCTCTAAATACACCTCATGTAGCTTCAAAAAAAGGGATGTTAATTCAATTAAACCAGTCATTAAGAATAATTTTAAATGATATAAAGAATTATGTTTTATGTTATTTCAGGTAATAAATGTTTCTCTGTAAAGATTAGAAAATATCATTTTTAATAACCCCTTAATCTTATTTTTATATTAAGTAAAATATTCTTGGATACATTAACATTTTTAAATATAAAAGTTCCTTTTTCTTATGATTAAAACGAACCAAATTATGAAGGTTTGTATTGCATTCTTTTAAACCAATGAACTATGGTCTTAAGCAAAAGCTATCCGTCGATTTTTTAAAAACTTTTCTCTAAAAATTGCAGTTTTGTCTGAAATTTTGGTTCTAGTAGAGGATTATTTCGTTCCAGTTCTTCAAAATTATACACTATCGCTAATGCAAATTTATTAAAGTGGCCAAAACGAGTGATAGTATATAATTTTGAAGTAATTAATACCTACCAAATTTCATTCCCCTAGTATTTTTTGCTCTTTAAGTTATCGCATCACTTAACACATACAGATAGATAAACACAGAGACTACGTATTGAGTCTCATTTAATTCGAAATCATATATGAGTCTATAATTTTAGTATAAACATCATATATTAAAATGTATTTATCTTTGCATGTTAGAAATGTGAATTATTAGCGCACAAAGACTATACTGTCCGATTCAGAATTGCGAGACTAGCACTTTTGGATGATTGTACAACGGCAAGGAGTGGTACGCAGCAAGATGAGTGATTATTACGCTCCTAATTACTGAATCTTCTCTATTGCTAAATGTAAATATCTCCTCCTCTCCTCCTTTTTTTTTTGACTAAATAAACGCCTACTGGAGCATGCGCAAAAGCGTGGAGGGTTTTCGAATCCGAGAATGAACAGTATAAATCGCCAGACAGTTAACCCATTAACGAGATTGAACCACATTCTATTTATTAGTTTATCTTCCTTTGAATAAATAAATCCACGGATCTATTAATAAAATCATATAGCACATTTCATCTGCTCGCTCATTGAATTATTGAGTTATTGCTCTCGCATGAATGTGCAAGAACAAAATGATAAAAAAAAGTTTATCTTATAATGGTTTGATCCGGAATTTATATCAGATAAACAATCTTAGTATAAACACAGCATGGTACATTTTATCTGTTTAGACTTTGACATTTATACTTTCTCTTATATGTAGCATGGGCCGCTGTAGCCTGGTGGTAAGGTCTCGGCTTCGGAAACAGAGGGTTTCAGGTTCGTGACCCGATTCAACCGAAGAACCCTCGTGTAAGGGGGTCTGTTGCACGTTAAATCCGTCCTGACCAAACGTCCTCCCACTGGTGTGGTGTGGAGAAGGGGTGCCAGCTCAGGTGTCGTCCTCGTCATCTGACGGCTGTTCAAAATGACTAGGACCGTCCCAAAATAGCCCTAGTGTTGCTTCAAACGGGACCTTAATATAACTAAACTAAACCAAACTTATATGTAGTATAGAGAAAGTATGACAACCGTCAAAAAATTCGAACTAGAGATATTGAATCTCCCTGTTTGAAACTTCTGAGTTCGAAAAGCTCATTTTTGGAAAATGTCCATCTATCTGTCTGTCTGTGACAATGATAACTCAGAAACGCATTCAGCTAGACAGTTGAAATTTGGTATGTAGTCTTTACACGGAATTTACAGATTTCTGTCAAATTTTGAGTATAACTTGTTCAGAGGAAATTCATCTGTTCGGTCATTCGAATATAATTTAAAACGATAATTACAAAGCAAAGATAAAACTGTATAGATAAAACTCAGTACACAGATTTAACATACGTAGTGTAGATACCTGTCAAATGTTGAGCTAAAACCAACAACGGGTTGACCAACTGCCGGTCTATATTTTTAGAAACATGTAAACACTGTGTAATGTCTTGATCTAGACTAATCAAATAACGAAGCAGAATTGCCAGACAATTCTTTATTTTACAGCCCTATATATACAAAAGAACAACTTGTTCTAATCTTGGTTAAATAAATAGTTATTTACACCTGTAGTAGGAGACACAATAGTCAAAGTCGAGGGCTTTCTTGAAACTCCGTTGGTTCTCGGACTCCGAACTCGTGGGCGTAGTACAACAGTCCGCCTGCAATTCGTTTCTTCTCTTCCTAAAAAAAAAAAATCCGCACTTTATTTCAGCGACAATCTCCGCCTCTTAATTTATATTGGTCGTTTGAGATCTCTTTCGGCTAATCGGGGTTCAGCAATATGCTCCCTCAGCTGCTGCAGTCGGTCGTGGGAAGGTCCTTTTAGTGATGCATCTTTCATAACTGACTATTCTGGAACACGGAGTTATCATAGTCCTTTCACAATGAGAAACATTTAGCATCCAGATGTTTAGATACCCCTTTCTCTTTGAAGGTACTATCAATACCTCTTGGACGAGGAATTCCACATGTGGTCTTTCACTGTAGTCACTAATGAACAGATGCAAGACCACCCAGGTGAAAAGATCCACCATCTGGCTATCTCGAGGAGTTTAGTAAGTAGCAGCGACGACACAGCTGGCTGCAAATGTCTTATCATTACTGGGAAACGAGGAATATTACAACTGCATATCAAAGACACAAAGACTTAAATATATCAAATTTGGTAGGTGATTTTCTGAGTACATTTTCAATTTTGCGTCAAAATTTTGCTTCAATCGGTTGGAAAAAAAGCGTCAAAAACACAAATTCGATTTTCGGATACTATTCATCGCATATCAGTGATTAATCGCCAAATATCTCGCCAAGAATTACTCTATAGATTCTATGAAAAGCTATATTCACGCCAAATGTTAATTTTGCTGAACCATTGTACTCCAATGTCATGCTAGGCAACACTTTTATTAGAGTGTATGCGAGAATGTTTTGGGGAGACTATTCATGCTGGGCTTTCTTTCCCTGTCGAGGAAGCCAGATTTTTTGAGATTATAAAATAAGTATATTGTCACGTAGGTACTCTAGTGTGGAACTCAATGACACACACAAGAAGTAGAGCTACAACAATTTATGTCTTATGTCTTAACCAAGAATGTAAAAGTCAGTAAATTACAATACATAGTATTCTTTTCTGAAGTAATTAATTACATAACCCAACACAATCACTCGTTAACTTCAAATGAAATTCATATTCGCCTATCTTAAACAACAGTGACCAAACATGGAAGCTAAATGAGATCCAGTTTATACTTCCGTGTTGAAAAGTTTGTTCATAATCAGATGAGGCCAAAATGCAATCCACTAATACCTGGTTGAGGTATGTTATTTGGAGTCTTTAATTCTGTACCACTAATAGGTTTTGCATCCGCTCGGGACCTCAACTCCTTGTTCGCTAATTACAAAAAGGTACCATAGGGTACCACTACCATGCTGAATCTCGGCCATTTAAAACACTAAGGGGGAGGAAGGGGGGACTAGAAAATTAAATGCTGACGCATGATTTGAATGAGGACTTCTCAATTTATTCGACGTTACGGACGATTTAATGGACAGGGGCCAAAGATGGGGTAAGGTTCCCCAAGGGCAATTATCGTTGTACAAGGGGTGATTGAAAATTTGTGAAACTGCATTACAACACACTTCGGTATTATTAAATGAAAAATTTTCTTTTTTTTTTTAATGGTTCCGTTTTTATGTAGTTTTCATGAAATTATACTAGAAGTTAAAAGGAGATATAAATTTTTCAGAAAGTGAATTACAATTAATTTATATTTTTCCAAAATAAAGTTTAATAATGTTAATAGGGAATTGAATCAATGCTTATATAACACTTTATTTAAGATTCTATTATAATCGTTTGTATTTTTATCATTATTTTATTCATATTTTTACTTTCTCCTATACGTCATATGGAAAAAATATGGTCTAAAATTCGAACACAACATTTTGGCGAATTTCCGCGTTCCTGACCTGTTTGAGTTCGAAAAAACGAATGTTTGGAAGATGTATGTCAGTATATATGTCTTTGACAGAGATAGCTCAAAAACGTTTTGATCCAGACGGATGAAATTTGGTATATAGTCTTTACACCAAACCTGTAGATTTCTATCAAATTTTGGAGGGGCCGCGGTGGCCTGGTGGTAAGGTCTCGGCTTCGGAACCTTAGGGTTTCAGGTTCGTGACCCGATTCCATCGAAGAACAGTCGTGTAAGGGGGTCTGTTGCACGTTAAATCCGTCATGACCAAACGTCCTCCCGATGGTGTGGTGTGGTGTGGAGAGGATATGCCAGTTCAGGTGTCGTCCTCGTCATCTGACCGCGGTTCAAATTGACGAGGTCCGTCCCAAAATAGCCCTAGTGTTGCTTCAAACGGGACGTTAATATAACCAAACCAAACCAAACCATTCTATCAAATTTTGAGTAAAATCTATCTGGATGTTCGAATATAATTTAACAGAATAACTACAAAATGAAGAAAGTTAAATGGATAAAATTCACTACACAAATTTAACATATATTATGTATACATTTATCAAATTTTGAAGCAAATCCAATAAAAGGTTCATTGTCAGTTGTTCTGTACTTTCAGAAACTTGTGATCTACGATACAAAAGCGCAATGATTTAAATATGTCAAATGCGGTATGTGAATTTGTGACTACAAG
Organism: Argiope bruennichi; assembly: GCF_947563725.1. NCBI lineage: Eukaryota > Metazoa > Arthropoda > Arachnida > Araneae > Araneidae > Argiope > Argiope bruennichi. The sequence continues at coordinate 78,175,202 of NC_079161.1, read as the reverse complement.
TGTAGTTTTGAGTCAAATTTCTGTTTCCATCGGTTGAAAAAAACGTGTCTACAACACAAATTTAATTTTCGGATACTATTAACCGCATACCGTAGATTAATCGCCAAATAACTCGCCAAGGATGACCCGACAGATTCAGTAAAAATGTTAAATTCACGCCGAAGTTTAATATTTCAGTAATAATTTTATGCCAATGCTATGCAAGACGTTTTCTGAGATCACCTTTATTAGAGTGAATGCGAGAAAGTATTGAAGATACCGCTCTCACAGGTTATCAAAATAATTATCTATTCCTTTAAGAAACAAATACCTATTTCTTAATAGGCAATTAATTTTAGGTTTAAAAAGTGGTTAATTAAAAATATAATTACTCAATATACTACAGTATAATTTAAAACGCTATAACTACATATCTTTACAAAAGGATAATACTTGAAGAAGCTTTAAAAGATATCTTCTCTTTATAAAACCTTTTTCAAAACATCTAAATTATCTAACCATTTTTTCCCCTTGCTCTCATTTCAGGCGATTACTTTTTGTTTACATTATTTTAATTTTTGTATATTTTCTTAAATTACCATCTGTAGAGAGAAAATTTCTGTTAAATTTCCATGGGTTTCGTTTAGAGTTCAAAATTTTATTGCATACAGAAACAAGGTTTTTTTTTTATGTTAAAAACTTTATTCTAAGAATTTGATGATATTCGATCAAAATAATTTGCCGTTTGAAAAGTAAAATGACTGTTTTTTTTCAATAATCTCTCATTCCTTTAATTTTGTTACAAAGCAGTTTTTGATTCAAATGCATATACTGCTACCGTGAAAAAAAAAAAAGAAAAAAAAACCCTCATATCATATGAAAGAAAAATTTTTGGTGTCATTTTATAACTCTTTTAACAATCTTTCTTTTAATTGTTGCTTTAAAAAGATCGAATAAAAGTTCAGTGCTAAAAAATGTAAAGTGGTATAATAATATATATATATATATATAATATTTCGAATCCTGTCGACTAAATATATGTAACAATTTTGATTGAAGTAGAATGCAGGTTCGAAACAGTGAAGAGACTTGGTATTTTTAATTATCTTTTTATTCTATTCCGAGTGGCAGGCATGATTATACACAAGAAAACGCAGCCTGGCACAAAGCAGAAGTAAGAAGAGCAAAAAAAGGGACGAACAGATGATGACGTCCCTTATATAACATAGGATTTCCGGCCACATGCCGAGGGAATGGCCTTTGACACCTGTTCAAGGGTACCGAAGTATCACTCTCATTTGAAACGTAGTTCTTGATGGCGCATTTTTTTTACAAAGGGATTAATTAAACTGAAAGTGGAATTGGATCACGAAATAAGAGAATATTTTAGAATGAAGTTAGGAAGGGCTAAATTAAGGTAAAGTTTTGGAAATTAATTTGGATTAAATTAAGTATTTAAAATATCATTATTACATATATATATATATATATATAATCTTGATCTGTATTTTCGAAGTTAATTATTTCCTAGAGTTATTATATGTATGAATATGTATTATTTATATAATATGTATTTATATTATGTATTCTATGGAAACACATCAGCATTTTACTGAAAGCTGCGTGCAATTAGACACATTTTTTTTTCATGGAGCTCACAATCAATCAAACGGTAATCATTTTAGATTGCAAAACTACGTTCTACAAATCAGAATCAAGATTTTATTACTACTTAGTCATAACTTTTGTTGGAATAGCATTCTGAGTATTTATTCCCATAATAGGGCATTTGGTATGAAACATTCAAACAAATAAAGTTTACCTAACTACTAATTTAAGTAATACAAATTCTATTCAATATACCGAACCTTCTTTATGTGTATGGCTCTTCGTATTTCAACATCTGGTGACAATATTATTGTCAAACTCATAATACTTCTATCGCATTAATCCAAAGCATAAGTACCTTCATGCGAAATAATCCAAATTGATTTCACTCAGCGATATTATTTGTCTTCAGTGGGCCATAACTTTTCACTTAAAACATTGCCGATTCGCAGCTCCAGACGTGTGATGAACACCTATAAAGACACACGCAAACAACTGCCAATGCTCTTGTCACATACGTTTCGTCGATAATGTCCACTCATATGAACGATTTTTATCACTTCTAGTCCACCTCTTTTGTAGTCCAAAAATTATGACAAGCAGTCACGTCACATAAATCTGTGATTTTTCATCGTTGTCCTAGACAATTAACTTTATTGCACTTATGCCATGCATATGGAAAACAAAAAAAATCTCCATGAAGCAATGAGATGGATCGCTGGCCATAAAAACTCGGCAAGACAAAGACACACTGTAAACGCAAAGCAAACAATGTAAAACAGCAGCAGAACTTTACAGTGCATAAATATGATTACAGGTTCTCCGTCCATGCATGCATAAATGGAGCAGTACAATTTGTTGTGCGCAGATAATGCTTTTAGTGCGCATTTTATGACTTAACGGTCGAGATACTCATTGAAATTGGCTAATGAACTTGTAAGATTTCCTGGGCTTTGGGGCTCCCTGTTTACCGGACATTAAATGCTAAGGCGGGCCGGGCGTATTTTTAATGGTTTCGGCTTGAATAAAGCTTTTCCGTAAACATCTTAGCGTTCATGGGGGCTCATTCGATGGGTGGATTATTTATGATGGTGATCATTAATATTAAAGGATTCAAGGGGGAGAGCTTGGGACAATAGATAGGAACCACTTCGTGAGTGTATATGGAGACATCAGAGACTGTTATCTCAGAAGACAAGATTCACTAAATAGCACATTTTTAACTTTTCAGTAAATTCTGTGATATGGTGGTATGGCATAGCATACAATAAATTCTATGTATATGATAGTATATCGTAAAACATATAAAAAATTATAGTATGGAAGAACCTACGATATATTCTACATATATGATCCTATGGCAAAACATACAATAAATTCTATGTATATGATGATATATGGCAAAATATACGGCAAGTTCTGTGTATTATGTTATGACAGATTATACAGTATATTCTGTGTATATGATAGCATAACAAAACATATAATAAATTCTATGTATATAATGGTATATGGTAGAATATTATGTAAGTTCTATCTGTGTTATATACAGTATATTCTGTATATATGATCGTATGATAAAACACAAAAAATTCTATATATATGATGTTATATAGTAAAATAAATACTAAGTTCTGTGTGTGTTACGGTACGGCAGGACATAAATATATTCTGTATATGTAATCTTAAGGCATATTGCACAATAAATTCTATATATATATTGGTATATCGTAAAACATGCAATAAATTCTGCGCGTATTATGGTATCGCAGAACATACGGTATATTCTGTACATGTAATCCAATGGCAAAACACAATAAATTCTATGTATATGATGATATATGGTGGAATAAACCGTAAGCTCTGTGTTATGGTATGGCAGAACATATAATATAATCTATGTATAAGATTATATGACAAAACTTACAATAAATTATATATATATGAATGATATATGGTAGAAGATACAAAAATTTCTATGCATGTTATGTCTGCAGTAAGTTCTATCTCTGTTATATACAGTATATTCCGTAAATATGATCGTATGGTAAAACACAATAAATTCTATGTGTATGATGTTATATAGTAGAATAAATAGTAAGTTCTGCGTGTGCTATGGTATGGCAGAACATAAATATATTCTGTGAATGTTATCGAAAGGCAAATCATACAATAAATGCTATGTATATGATGGTATATGGTAGAATAAATAGTAAGTTCTGCGTGCGCTATGGTATGACAGAACATAAATATATTCTGTGAATGTTATCGTAAGGCAAATCATACAATAAATGCTATGTATATGATGGTATATGGTAGAATAAATAGTAAGTTCTGCGTGTGCTATGGTATGGCAGAACATAAATATCTTCTGTGAATGTTATCGTAAGGCAAATCATACAATAAATGCTATGTATATGATGGTATATGGTAGAATAAATAGTAAGTTCTGCGTGTGCTATGGTATGGCAGAACATAAATATATTCTGTGAATGTTATCGTAAGGCAAATCATACAATAAATGCTATGTATATGATGGTATATGGTAGAATAAATAGTAAGTTCTGCGTGCGCTATGGTATGACAGAACATAAATATATTCTGTGAATGTTATCGTAAGGCAAATCATACAATAAATGCTATGTATATGATGGTATATGGTAGAATAAATAGTAAGTTCTGCGTGCGCTATGGTATGACAGAACATAAATATATTCTGTGAATGTTATCGTAAGGCAAATCATACAATAAATGCTATGTATATGATGGTATATGGTAGAATAAATAGTAAGTTCTGCGTGCGCTATGGTATGACAGAACATAAATATATTCTGTGAATGTTATCGTAAGGCAAATCATACAATAAATGCTATGTATATGATGGTATATGGTAGAATAAATAGTAAGTTCTGCGTGCGCTACGGTATGGCAGAACATAAATATATTCTGTGAATGTTATCGTAAGGCAAATCATACAATAAATGCTATGTATATGATGGTATATGGTAGAATAAATAGTAAGTTCTGCGTGCGCTATGGTATGACAGAACATAAATATATTCTGTGAATGTTATCGTAAGGCAAATCATACAATAAATGCTATGTATATGATGGTATATGGTAGAATAAATAGTAAGTTCTGCGTGCGCTATGGTATGACAGAACATAAATATATTCTGTGAATGTTATCGTAAGGCAAATCATACAATAAATGCTATGTATATGATGGTATATGGTAGAATAAATAGTAAGTTCTGCGTGCGCTATGGTATGACAGAACATAAATATATTCTGTGAATGTTATCGTAAGGCAAATCATACAATAAATGCTATGTATATGATGGTATATGGTAGAATAAATAGTAAGTTCTGCGTGCGCTATGGTATGACAGAACATAAATATATTCTGTGAATGTTATCGTAAGGCAAATCATACAATAAATGCTATGTATATGATGGTATATGGTAGAATAAATAGTAAGTTCTGCGTGCGCTATGGTATGACAGAACATAAATATATTCTGTGAATGTTATCGTAAGGCAAATCATACAATAAATGCTATGTATATGATGGTATATGGTAGAATAAATAGTAAGTTCTGCGTGCGCTATGGTATGACAGAACATAAATATATTCTGTGAATGTTATCGTAAGGCAAATCATACAATAAATGCTATGTATATGATGGTATATGGTAGAATAAATAGTAAGTTCTGCGTGCGCTATGGTATGACAGAACATAAATATATTCTGTGAATGTTATCGTAAGGCAAATCATACAATAAATGCTATGTATATGATGGTATATGGTAGAATAAATAGTAAGTTCTGCGTGCGCTATGGTATGACAGAACATAAATATATTCTGTGAATGTTATCGTAAGGCAAATCATACAATAAATGCTATGTATATGATGGTATATGGTAGAATAAATAGTAAGTTCTGCGTGCGCTATGGTATGACAGAACATAAATATATTCTGTGAATGTTATCGTAAGGCAAATCATACAATAAATGCTATGTATATGATGGTATATGGTAGAATAAATAGTAAGTTCTGCGTGCGCTATGGTATGACAGAACATAAATATATTCTGTGAATGTTATCGTAAGGCAAATCATACAATAAATGCTATGTATATGATGGTATATGGTAGAATAAATAGTAAGTTCTGCGTGCGCTATGGTATGACAGAACATAAATATATTCTGTGAATGTTATCGTAAGGCAAATCATACAATAAATGCTATGTATATGATGGTATATGGTAGAATAAATAGTAAGTTCTGCGTGCGCTATGGTATGACAGAACATAAATATATTCTGTGAATGTTATCGTAAGGCAAATCATACAATAAATGCTATGTATATGATGGTATATGGTAGAATAAATAGTAAGTTCTTCGTGCGCTATGGTATGACAGAACATAAATATATTCTGTGAATGTTATCGTAAGGCAAATCATACAATAAATGCTATGTATATGATGGTATATGGTAGAATAAATAGTAAGTTCTGCGTGCGCTATGGTATGACAGAACATAAATATATTCTGTGAATGTTATCGTAAGGCAAATCATACAATAAATGCTATGTATATGATGGTATATGGTAGAATAAATAGTAAGTTCTGCGTGCGCTATGGTATGACAGAACATAAATATATTCTGTGAATGTTATCGTAAGGCAAATCATACAATAAATGCTATGTATATGATGGTATATGGTAGAATAAATAGTAAGTTCTGCGTGCGCTATGGTATGACAGAACATAAATATATTCTGTGAATGTTATCGTAAGGCAAATCATACAATACATGCTATGTATATGATGGTATATGGTAGAATAAATAGTAAGTTCTGCGTGCGCTATGGTATGACAGAACATAAATATATTCTGTGAATGTTATCGTAAGGCAAATCATACAATAAATGCTATGTATATGATGGTATATGGTAGAATAAATAGTAAGTTCTTCGTGCGCTATGGTATGACAGAACATAAATATATTCTGTGAATGTTATCGTAAGGCAAATCATACAATAAATGCTATGTATATGATGGTATATGGTAGAATAAATAGTAAGTTCTGCGTGCGCTATGGTATGACAGAACATAAATATATTCTGTGAATGTTATCGTAAGGCAAATCATACAATAAATGCTATGTATATGATGGTATATGGTAGAATAAATAGTAAGTTCTGCGTGCGCTATGGTATGACAGAACATAAATATATTCTGTGAATGTTATCGTAAGGCAAATCATACAATAAATGCTATGTATATGATGGTATATGGTAGAATAAATAGTAAGTTCTGCGTGCGCTATGGTATGACAGAACATAAATATATTCTGTGAATGTTATCGTAAGGCAAATCATACAATAAATGCTATGTATATGATGGTATATGGTAGAATAAATAGTAAGTTCTGCGTGCGCTATGGTATGACAGAACATAAATATATTCTGTGAATGTTATCGTAAGGCAAATCATACAATAAATGCTATGTATATGATGGTATATGGTAGAATAAATAGTAAGTTCTGCGTGCGCTATGGTATGACAGAACATAAATATATTCTGTGAATGTTATCGTAAGGCAAATCATACAATAAATGCTATGTATATGATGGTATATGGTAGAATAAATAGTAAGTTCTGCGTGCGCTATGGTATGACAGAACATAAATATATTCTGTGAATGTTATCGTAAGGCAAATCATACAATAAATGCTATGTATATGATGGTATATGGTAGAATAAATAGTAAGTTCTGCGTGCGCTATGGTATGGCAGAACATAAATATATTCTGTGAATGTTATCGTAAGGCAAATCATACAATAAATGCTATGTATATGATGGTATATGGTAGAATAAATAGTAAGTTCTGCGTGCGCTATGGTATGACAGAACATAAATATATTCTGTGAATGTTATCGTAAGGCAAATCATACAATAAATGCTATGTATATGATGGTATATGGTAGAATAAATAGTAAGTTCTGCGTGCGCTATGGTATGACAGAACATAAATATATTCTGTGAATGTTATCGTAAGGCAAATCATACAATAAATGCTATGTATATGATGGTATATGGTAGAATAAATAGTAAGTTCTGCGTGCGCTATGGTATGGCAGAACATAAATATATTCTGTGAATGTTATCGTAAGGCAAATCATACAATAAATGCTATGTATATGATGGTATATGGTAGAACATATAGTAACTTCTGTGTGCGTTATGGCAAACATACCGTATAGCAGAACATACCATATATTCTGTATATGGCAAAATATGCAATACAGTCTATGCATATGATGGTATATAGAAGAGCATACAGTAAGTTCAGTATGTGTTATGGCCTGAAAGAGCATACAGTATTTTATGTGTACATGATAGTATGGCAAAACATGCAATAATTTATATGTATATGATGGTATATGGTTGAACATACAGTAAATTCTATGTATGTTATGGTATGACAGAATATACAGTATATTCTGTGCATACGATCGTATACCAAAATATACAATAAATTCTTTGTGCATGTTGGTATGATAGAATATTCCGTAAATTTTGTGATATTATGGTATCGAAGATAATGGTGTAAATTCTGTGCAAGGCATAATATTCGGTCAATTCTATTATAGAATAATATGGAAGAAGATACAAAAAATCTTTTTGTATGATGGCATGCTAAGAGAATATTGATTGTGTTTCATTTCAATTAAATCTCTTATGTCACGATTCTAGCAATAGAGCATTTGTCAGTATTAAACGGTGATGTACAAATAGGCCCGTGATAATTTTATAACCTTTCGCTTTTTGTATTCATTGTGTAAACGAGTCCCATGAATGTCAATGCCATTAAAAAAAAGTAGCTTCTAAATTATTCTGTGTTGTAAATGCACGTTATCTAGTGCAGATTTGTATTTTCTCATTCCTCATATAAACTGCAAAAGACAATAAACAGAATGTTTTTTCAACAGTGGAAGAAAATCACTCAGTTAACTATTGGATGGAACAATGAAAACAATTTGAATTTTATTACAACGATAAAAAATGTTGGTAAATAAAAAATTTAAAAAAATCTAAGAAATTGGCTAGGTTAAGAAAAAAAAAAAAATGTCAAGAAAATTAATATAAGTAAAATGCAATTTTTTTGAATTTTTGAATGGTGTAAAAGATAGTGTAATTCAATCATATATTTGAGTGTTTTCAAAGCAAAACCTCAAGACTTTTGTTAATTTTTTTTAAAAATTAAGATTCCAAATAAAATTTGGAAAAGTGTTCAAAACTGCAAATTCCCGCTTTCTAAAATATATCTGTGCCAAATAAGGTAACTCAAAGTCAAACGGTCAGTCCTGTAGACTGTCACACAACATTTTCACTCTGTGTGGGTTATGGTATGACTGAGCATACAGTTTATTTTATGTATATTATCATATGGCAATATGATATATTATGGTATATCGTATGGTATCTATGACGGCATCCTTCCCCGTGATCTGGGCACCCCGGGTTCGAGTCCCGGTTTGAGCGTTGTTGTTCTTCTGTGTTCTGTCTGTGAAGTGTGGGAATGTGCCTCCATGTAAAAAAGGGTTGTTCAAGCGAATGTGACGCATGAAGCAGCTAAGTCGTACTAATGGTCCTCGTTGACGCTACTGAAAAAACAAAAGACGCTCACTCGGCTTAAATCACTGACGATGTGTTAGCGGGCTTGTAAACTGCCATAACTAATAACGACAACACCTACCTTCATTATTAGTAGAGATTTCTCAAAGATATGTGCGGGTAAAAAAAAAGATAATTTTCCTTTCCAGGCGCCAAAATATTTCAAAAACTTTTTTTGTCATCTTAATGGAAATAAGTCATTGGGGCTATACATGCATGTATGTAAACTCCACATTTCTTTCTTAAAAAATAGGCTTAACTTAGTTAAATTTTACAGACTTTTTATTTAAAACAAAACAAGGAATACTATCAACTTTTCAAAATACAAAAGCTAAAGAAATTAACTGAAATTTGTTTTTTCTCTCCACTTTTTAGAGGAAATTATCCATCTAAAAATTTTTATATCGTTTTAAAATTCAACATTTTACCTTTTCAATGCCATTTCAATTCTTTGCAAATTTTTTTTATCAATCTTTATTTATTTATTTTTTTTATTTTATTTTATTTATTTTTTTATTTAAGGCAACCGATTTTGAACTAACGAAATATATATGTACTCTTTTGTTAAGGTACAGTAAAATTTTGAACTACTCTATTCATTTTTTAAAGATTATCTTTTATTACAATTTTCAACGTCAACGCTTCTGTCGGTATTATTGCAGTGATTTAACGATGTTTAAAATAGAGCATAATTAAATCGCTCAAACGAAAGCAAGAAAAATAAACATTTTGCGAATAAATGAAAAAGAGTTTGAACAAACGAAACCACAACAGCAGCTTTAATTATGAGGAAACAATGCGAAAACATCGAGACAGATGGATTCGAAATTTTTTTTTAATTAATTAACTGTTCAAAACATTCATTAAAATATTTCCTTTAATTCAGCAAGAGTACACTCGTGACCACTGTATGCGATTACAATTGGAATGATTTTTTTTTTTTGACAAACCCTCTATTTTTAATTTCTACATAAAAAAAAATTGAAGAAACATGCATATATGAAACTAAAATATATAAAATGATAAAAGTTTTTTTTTTTTTAATTTGGTAAAAGAATTTTTTCGTGCTAAAAAGTCGTGTATAGCTAAAATATTTCAGCTCAGAAATTTATCACAACTGATTTGCACAAAATTTTCCAAATAGCTTAAGAAATATATTACTCAGTGTTTGAAATAAAAAAATAAATTGTATTTCTATCCACTTTTTAAAAATTGGATGTTATATTTATAAATTGTATGAAATATTCAATTTGTAAGCACTATGAAGCGTTAAAAAAAGTATAAAATATTTCTAAATGAATAGATTAGTTATTCCCAAGCTCAGGAACCGCAGAACATATTGAGAAATTATTATACCAAATTTACATTAGGATTTAATTTATGACAGTTTTGGTAAGAAAATTCCACTAAAGATTAATATTTGAGTAAATACCATTAAAAGTTATATATATGCATAAAAAGTTATATATGCATATATATAACTTATGCATTATGCATAAAAAGTTATATATGCATATATATAACTTATGCATTATGCATTAAAAGTTATATATGCATATATATAACTTATGTATTATGCATTAAAAGTTATATTATGCATATAAATATAATATAAAAATCAAGGTAACTTCTCAATAAAAGGGACTTAGAAACAATATTCAAATGGTTTTATAAAGATAACTATTTAGAAGCATTAAGAATATTAACTAAGAACATTTTTCGTCTTTCGTCAAAAAATAAATTTTTTCTCGTAGTCACCTACCTTAGAATAAAATCTGAAGTGCTAACATAACAAATATTAATAGCTCACGGCGAAAATTAATCGTTAGTAGTTTTTAAAAATCGTCTGATTCAATTGACATTTCATTTTTGTTTTAAAGAAACCTGTCAGACGATAAAAGAATTTTGCCTTTTATAATCTTTTATACAGAATTATTTTTTACTCTAAAAACATTGCATATGATTTAATAACTAGCCCTCTAAAAAAGGCCAAATCTTCTCTTTACCTGTCTTGTAGTTGTCCATGTCCTTTCAGCATATACTCGCTGAATTCCAATATGTTGGGAAGCATCTGAAATTTAATTCGACATCTTTTCATCATAATCTGTTTCCAAATTATAAGTTTTTAAAGATTCTCCGGACGATAAATTCAAAAATGCATTTTGTTGTAAATGAGTGATTCATTCACTATGTCAGCTTATCTGTAACCACATTCTTAGCGTATTTGTGAAATTTTGCATTCTACGTGAAATTATTCTATTTTTAACCGCCTTTAGAAATATTAAGGGTAAATTGCGGTCATTGTCCTTTACAGGTGCCACAATGATGTAAAACCTTTTTTTTTTTATATCTTTAAAACAGAACTTTTTTATATCTTTTAAATACATAAACAATTCATCTTTACCATCCATGTAGTTATTCCATTTCTGCATAAAATACGTGTGTTCATTTTTTTATATATACAGTGGCTCCAAAAATTGAGTATACACTATACTCTTTTTTCTTTAATTTTATTCTTTTTGATCTTAACATTCCTATTTATGGCTAATATTTATAAGAACGATAAAATATGCATTAACAAAAGTATTAGGCTAAAAAACAAAATGGAGGAATCAATAATATTTTTATTACAGTCATTTTTATGTCAAAGTTGCAAATTCCAAAGTCACAGAATTGAGTATACACCTTATAAAATATGCGACTTGACAACCATTATTTATTTCCAAATGAATAAGTAAAACAGTTTTGTTACTTTAATTAGCAATCATTGATTTCCAAGCGAAAACAAACGTCTTGGTCATCATAATGAGCTCCAGAAATGAAACAAATGTTGAAATTCGGAAACGTGTTATTCGATTGTCTGAAAATGGAAAATTTCTACGAGAAATTTCAAGGGAAATTCAACGGAGGCACGGATGCATCCAAAAAAGTTATCCAGAAGTGTAAAATGTATGTGCAAATTGCTAATAAACTTGGAAGAGGAAGAAAATAAATCCTCAGTGCCACGACCAAGAGCAGAGTTTTTCGAGAGGTAGCAAACAATCCTAAGGTGAGTGCTACAAAAATTGCTACATCTACTTCGAGAACAAGTGGAATGTATGTTTCTGCAGAAACAATTCGAAGAGTAATCCGAAAAGCAAATTATAATGGTCGCGTAGCCAGAACAAAACCATTCATTTCAAAAGTAAATCGAGAGAAAAGAATTTAATTTGTTAAAAGTCATATTTCAAAGCCTCCTGACTTCTGGAATCAAGTATTATTCAGTGACGAAAGTAAGTTAAATGTTTTTGGTAGTGATGGTCGATGTTACGTTTGGAGAAAGCCCAATTCTGAACTTCTTCCTAATAATACCAATCTTTCTGTCAAGCATGGAGGTGGTTCACTTCTTGTATGGGGCTGTATGTCTGCAAAAGAAGTGAGAAATTTAGTTTTCATTGATGGAATCATGGACAAAATTAAATATTTGGATATGCTGAAGAACAATTTAAAACAAAGTACCCAGAATTTGGGTTTAGGGTCAAGTTTTCTGTTTCAACAAAATAATGACCCGAAACATACAGCTAAAATAATTAAGTTATGGTTGTTGTATAATTGTAAAATGCAATTACACACCCCTCCTCAATCTCCAGATCTCAATGTGACTGAAAATTTGTGGGCACAATTAGGAAAATCGGTTCAAAAACACGATATTAGGGGCAAGGAACGCTTAAAAAGAGTATAAGAATGGTCGAAAATATCCTGCGAAACAACTCAAACTCTTGTCAACTCAATGCCACACCGTTTACAAGCTGTTCTGAATGCAAAAGGATATGCAACAAATTATTAATTTACCTTTTTCTCTTTTTGTTGACAGATTTTGTTAGATGTATACTCAATTTTGTGACTTTGGAATTTCCAACTTTGACATAAAAATTACTGTAATAAAAATATTATTGATTCCTCATTTTTATTTTTTAGCCTAATACTTTTGTTAATGTATATTTTATCATTCTTATAAATATTAGCCATAAATAAGAATGTTAAGATCAAAAACAATAAAATTAAAGAAGAAAGAGTATAGTGTATACTCAATTTTGGGAGCCACTGTATATATTTTGAAGCTGTGATACAAAGAACACTGGAAATCTAACTATTTTAAAGTATAGATAATAAAATTTTTAAAATGTCTCCGATTCTGCACATAAATATAGAACTGATCGATTTGGCATTTAAAAAAGGTTATTTTTAGTTTTTGTCCTTTTTACTTTCTCGTATAGAAAGAATACAAAGTGATTTTTTTTTTAATCGCTGAAAAAATTTCACCTCGAGAGTTTGACGTATCTCCATATTTCAAAACTCACCGAATCCGAATAATACATCATCGGAATTATTTCTGTCTGTGAACGCGACACCTCAAAATCGCTCTCTGCTAGATGAATGAAATTTGGTATGTGGATTTTACTTCAGATTTGTAAATTTCCATCTAATTTTGAACGTTTAGATTTTTTAAAAGTCTGTTTTCAATTTTAGCACCTAAAATGCAGAATCTTATAAAATTTTGGATTAAATTTGTCGAAGGATTGGCCGTCTGCTAAATCTTCGAAAGTTTGCCAGTTTGTACTTCCTCGTGCATGTAAACATAATAACTCAAAATCGTAATGACTTAAAATGAATGAAATTTGGTATGTGACCTTGTGACTACAATTGCAGTTTATGTCAAATTGTGTTATAATCAGTCGGAGAAAAAAAAAAGTCAACAATACAAATTCGATTTTCGTTTGCTTCTGTATAAACCTCATGCCATCGCCAAAGATTTTATGAGATTTGAAAGACCTGATTAATTATATTACAGCTCTAGACAACCAGAAATGGATTGCATAATACACCAGGAAAGGCCAGCTTTGCTTTATTACTACTTTTTAAAATAATTTAGTGAATGATTTTATTAAATTTTTGACTCACAATTTTTTTTACTTCAATAAGCAAAGTGTTTTCAATAGGAAAAACTTCTCCGGGTAATTAATGCTTTAAATTAAGTTCAAAAAATTTCCACATTGTTAGTTTTATTTAAATCAACTGATGTAAATTTTGTTTACAATTAAAATATTCTGCAGAATAATTGAAATAATTTAGATTACCTAACCCGAAAATTGATTTTTCTATGAAAATGCAAATGAATTCTCCAAATTTATTTTCAATGAATTTTAAAACGATGATCATAATAAACTATTTTTTTAAAAAAAAATGAGCACCAATAAACAATAAAAAGAGTAGGATATTTTTATTAAATTTTAATTTCTCAAAAGTATTTAACTAAAAAAATTTTATGGAAATTTAGTGAAACATGTTTTATTATTTATGTATGCAAAATTTCATATTCTAAGTCAATAAGTTAAAATAATAAAGGATTTAAATACAATCCACCGTCCCCTTAAGAAGACTTTTCTTATATTTTCTTTCGACTACTTTCAATAATCTGTCAAGATAAAACAAGTCCCCCCTGCTATTATTCAACACGCGCGAAACCTCCATCTCTTGCATGCAATTTGCATAGAGGACTGAGTGGCCAAAACCATTAAACCAATTTAATTGAAGTCGTCCTTACTTTTCATCCATCGCTTCCACTCAGCGAAATTCCCCCCTCGCTTCCCATTGGACGAAGCAACAGGCCGGCGCATGCGCACTGGAGAACAACAAGAGCGATTTTCCCTCTCGCACGCTTTCTTCAACACATCAAAAACAGGAGCAGGAATGTTGTGAAAGAACTTCATTTGGCTCTGCTGAATACTGATTAGAACGTGGTTTTGTGTTGGAAATATTTCGGTGGTTTCGGATTGAAAATATGGAAGACTCAGCTTACAGTAAATATGGTAAAAGGTGTGATTTATGTTTGACAAGTGTTGCTTCAAGAATTCCAAGACATTTTTGTGAGATATGTCAAAGAATTTCAGGTAATTTCCATAGTTTGTTAATTTGGATATAATTTCATTGAATTATTAATTTTCGTATATTTCTTTTTAAACTGCAAGTTAGAATTTCAAAAGCAGGCAAAAGTGAACAGAAATTAACCTTGTTTTCCTCACAAAATTTATTAACAGTGTTGAAAATTCAATACATTTACATTTAATTATTAATTAGCACTCACTATATAACTTTGAAAATAACGCAAAGGAATAAAAAAAAATCTGACACCAATTAGCGACGAAAATATAATAACTTTACGATGTTTAAGCATATTTTTAACAAAAATTCAAAACAGAAATAGTTTTAAAGAGCGAATACCGACTTTTTTTTTTTGCTAGATATTAGTTGATAGAATATTTATATTTGATTATTTAATGAGCCAAACTTATAACAAATTCTTACAACTTCGGGGAAAAAAATGGATCAGGATTTTAGGATTTGGTGATCATTCATAAAACGCTCTACGAATCTAAATCGTCCGACGCTCTACGAATCTAAATCGTCCGAAGCTCGCAGATAAAGTGAAAAGGAAATTGTTCAAACTGCAAACGATTTTTTTTCTCAAAATCATAATCAGAGAAATGACTAATTCATAGTATTTATTATTTGGAATATGATTCCAGTTTTATTAATAATTATTATTTATTATTATTATTAATTAGTGTTATATACTAATAATAATTATTATTTATTTATATTAATTATTAATGATTGTTATTTATTATTATTAATTATTGTTACTTGTTATTATCATTATTACTTATTCTGTTTTCTGTTTCAAAGATTCATTTATATATGGTCATCAACTGTTTTAAAACAACATAAATTACTTCTTTAACATTTCTATAATTTTATACCGTTTATATTTTAAATGTTGAAAACAAGTTTAAAATTTTAACTTTCACGAAACTACAAAAAATTTTAAAAGATTAATTAGCATAAAAATTGGTAATTTGAATATATGTCGTCTATGACAAATATTTTATTATTTTTACATTTGCGCTCGTAAAGAAATTATCTTGATAGCCACTGTTTTAAAATTATATAATGTCTTTTGCTATCTGTGACTATCTCATTTTAAACTTAATTTTTTTCGAATTATATTTGAAATTTATTATGCTTAAAAAAAATCTTTACTTAAGTTTGAAAGACAAAACGATTTCCACTCATAAGATATAGAGGTAAAAGGGATCTTGCTCTGAAATAGATTATTTCTGAATTAACTATCTAAAAATTTTAATGCCTTTGTTTTCCAAGTAATTTTATGATAACCATTATTTAAAGTCAATTAAAGCTCTTCCTTTAGAAAGTGCAATTACTTTTATATAATTTTAAGAAATTTAATTTGAACATTTTTCATTTGCATTTTTCTTTTTAATATTTATTTTGTGGTATAATTTTTATAGCGTCTTAATATGTAAGAAATTATACCAAGTTTTGATCGCCAATTAAATTCGCAATAAAGAAATATTTTCTGTTGACTTTCTTTGACTTTGGCCATTTGACCTTATAATAAAACCAAAGGCTCATGAAATATCATGAAAAAGAAAACGAGAAAGAAAAAGAAAAAGCAATGATCGTTAATTATTGACCTAATCGAAATTAAAATTTTTTTTAATTTGCTACCCAAGCAAATGACATTTATAATTTCGAAACAATGTATTTTTTTTCTCTCTTTCAAGTTAAATTTTAGAGGGTATTTTTTTCTGTTACTGTTCAAAACGTTTTATTTATCAATGATAGTATAAATAATAGTTTGTTATCAAATAAAAAGAAATAAAAAATTATAATTGTGTTCCTTACATGCACATCTCAAGCATCCTTATATCTCAAGCACATCATTTGTAAAGATTGTAATTTTAATTTTTTTCTTTATGGAAAAAGAAATTAATTTAAAATTAATAATCAAAAATTTTATAATAAATGAGTTAAAATACCTAGTATCGAATTTTATGTTAAAAAGAAGTTTTCGTTAAAAGAAGTTAATATATTCGTGCAAATATATTAATATTTTCTTCCATTTAATATCTATATAATTTCTAGGTAGAGGATGTATTCAAAAAAAAAGGGTATTAAATTTCTGTTAAAAATCAAAATGCATTCCAATCATTGCATGCCGATAAATGTTCAACGCATTAATAAATTTATAAATTTGTGATATTTAAATAAAAATTATTTAGTGGTTGCAGTTCATGGCAGTGTTGTATGAAGGACAAATAAAAGCAGTTTCATGACTTACCCTTCTTGACTGAAGGAAAAATAAAAAGACTTCATGATAACAATCACTTCATTATATGCATTTTCAATAAAGAGTAGTAACTGAATTTAAATTATCCTAACATTTTCTTTTTATTTTATAATATAGAAAGACAGAGATCGAAGAGTATCTGAATTGATCCTTCTATCATATGATAAAAAAAAATATCAGAACAGCTGAATTTTTCAAAGTACATTAAAGTTATTTTTTGCAAATACCAAATTTGTTTAGCTAAAAACCGAAATTTATAATTTTGTTATATCTCGCTAATCATTTTCTTTTTGTTCTGTTTTTTGCCTTTTTCTTCTATTTATAGAACACAAAAATCGTTTGGTTTAAACACTATTATTTTGTTTCCTGATTTTTCCGAAACAATGACATTTTATTGCTAAAAAAAATCAGATTTGCATTGCGGAAAGAAAATCTCTCTAATGAGATATCAAACTGAGAAACTTAATTTATAGATTAGAATTTTATAAATATTAAAAACATGAAGATTGCACATAATTTTTTCAAAAATTTGGAAATTGAAAATTATACTCTTCTCGAAACTTTTTGCGTTATTTATTTATTACTAACTATATGCCAAATACGAACAATAGTTACGAATTAGAGTGTCATCTTTGGCGGTTAATACGCATAAGCTAGAAAATTAAATGTGCATTTTAGGCTTCTTCTCTTTGATCATTTAAAATTAAAATAAGGCACAGAGATAGAATAGTATTCATAAAACCAAATTTCAAATTTTATATATTTAAATTATTATAGTGTTTAAATGCTTGTGAAAGTAAAAACCGATAGTGGTCGATCTCTTGATGAATTTAGATCCAAATTCGATACACAGTTGCTCTTAAAATGTTTATGTACCAATTTTTTTTCCATTTGGCTATCTTCATTTTGTAGCTTCAGCCTTAATTTGTATTCAGTCAGCCGGACAGACAGACTTTTTCCAAATGAATTTTGTTCAAAATTTGATAGAAATCTATAAATTTGGAGTAGTGATCATATACCAAATTTCATCCGTCTAGCTGAAAGCGTTTTTGTGTTATCATGTTCGTAGACAGACAGACAAAATTTCAAAAATGTATTTTTCGAATTCAGTGAGATCCGAAACGTGGAGATTCGAAAACATCTAGAGTTCAATTGATTTTTTTTAGCGATCTTTATGTATTGGCAAAATAAACTTCGAATACGAGAATATAAAATTTAATATATCAACAGTTCATTTGTTTTATTATTTTTATCAAAATAAATTTTAAAAAATATTGATATTTCATCATTTTAAATGCTTTTTTTTTACAGATACATCCACCAATGAAAGCAACAGAACAATTGAAACGTTTCACTGTTGCCATCATCCACATAGTAATGCTTTCTCATCAAACAACGAGTGCTCCCGGTTATTGCCGGATCTAGTGTTGAGTTGCACACCGCCTGAGAAGAGTTCACTTTCCTTAAATGCCAAAGAATGTGGAAGTTTATTGAAGTGCATGGCTGACAATTTTGAAAGACAAAGATGTGTACGCCAGGTAAGTTTAGAATATTGTTGTCATCTGAAATATATTTATGAGAAATAAGAAATTTCTTTCCTTCTTTATCATTTGTAGTAATTTAAAATTACTCGTTATATTCTTCTTGTCTTTTAATTATTTGCGAAAGAATTTATTCACAGTATTTACAAAATGTAAACATTTATTTCAGTTGGTAAAAATATCGATTTTATGAATGATATATTATGCTTTGAACTTTGAATGAATAAATGCTTTTTTTAATTGCTATTTGTAATTCAGAAATTGAGTGTTAGAACTTATTAATTTTGAAATAATTATTACAGCAATTCGTTATTAGTGATGTTATGTTTTACATGTTTCTACAAAAAATAAAAAAGAAGAAATTATCAATATTACTTTGAGTTCTTCTGTCTTGCATATTAATATTGATGAACTGATTGTAATAGACAAAATCATCGTAAATTGAAAAAAAAAAGCGTTCGTATATATGTCACCTCTCTGAGAATTAAATTTATTATTAATTAAGAAAAAATTGATAACAAAAAAATGTTTGTTTACTTTTTTATGAGTCTTATAGTGATTTCTTTATTGACAAATTTCAAACAATATGAGCAAATTCAATGAACTGCTGCAGTAAATCTTAACTAAATTTATTCGAAAGCTATTTGCATCATATTCGCCATTTTCATTTGATTTCATTATAAATATCGGTTTTTTTTAAAATTCTTACATTAATTTTTTTCCTACTCAAAACCTGCTTTCACCAGTTATAGCATGTAATATATTTAAAGATTAATTTGCATTCAAAATCGTTTTCATTTACGAGCGAAATGCAGTGATGTTTTTTTTATCTTATTTCTTTTTATTACTTTAATCTACAGTGTACAAATAATTGGTAGCTAACTTTCTGTTTCATTTAACAAAACAAAATTTTTAGAAATGCATGAAAATATTTTATATTTTCTTTCAAAAATTATTTTTATATTATCTTTCTTAAATAAAATTTAGAATAATGTATTAAAAAATAAAATACGTTTAAGCAAATAGAAGTCTTAAAGGAAAAATAATTTTTCCTTGTGAAATAAAAATTAATGAAACTCAACATTAAACTTATTTCTTCACTTTTAAAACTTCAATATTAAGGAATTAATTAAAGATGAAATTCAAAAGAATCATTCGTAAGCGTTGCGCAAAATCTTAATTGAATTCTTAATCAATATTAGTTAATTTGTCAAAGACTAACGGACCTTAGGCGACCATCTTTTTGCCCATTTATTAACTTTAAGTTTTTTAAACAATTAATATGAAATGATTTTTTTAAAAAAAATTCCTTCTGATTTAATAAGACTAAAAAAACAGGCATTTAATTGAATCAATCTACTATAAATTATTGCGAATTCAAATCTTAAAAAAAATGTATACATTACAAAACATAAATAAAATTTTTATTTGCGTTGATTTAAAGTTCGAAAAAAAAAAAAAATTCTTTGATTTACCTTAATTTAACACCGGAAAAAAGCATGCAACTGAATGCTTTGAAAGATGAGTTTGAATTTTTATCATAACATTGAAAAGATAGTTATGGTTTGTATATCAAATTAAATTTAAAAATATTTATTGAAAAAGTGAATATAAATGTTCAAATATGAAACAAATATTATTAACCAGTGGAAATGGTTTCCCCAAATTTTCTCTCATACTCTCTAATAAGCATGTTATTCGCCACATTAATGAACTTTAGATCAAGCAGAGAATACCTTACATGGAAATGGCGTATAATAGTTACGAAATAATCACTTTTGGCGTGAATTTTGTATTTTTGCTGAATCTGTCATGTCATCCTTGGCGAATTATTTGGCGATTAATCCTTAGCATGTAGTTAACAGTATCCAAAAACCGAATTTGTGTTTTAGATGCATTTTTCTGAACCAACCGTAACAAAAATTTGAGACAAAACTAAGCTTTTAGTCAAAAAAAATCTCATACTAAATTTGATGTATTTAAGTCATTGTGTTTTTCAATTATCGCATTTACATTCAGACTGACAGACGGTCAAAACGATGATTCTTAAATAAAAGCCTAATAAAAAAATTGATATATATTTTCTTAATACCCAAAAAGGAGCAAATTACACATCTAACATTCTATGTTTTGTAGTCATCAAGTTCTCTTAGACACTCGTACAGCCGGGCAGATAGACTTTTTCTGAAAAAAAAAAAAAAAAAAAAGCTCAAAATTTAACAGAAATCTACAAATTTGGTGTAAAGTCAATATGACAAATTTCATATACCTCTCTAGAAGCAATTTTGAATCATCATGTCCGCAGATAAACAGATACAGACACAGAAAAGATTATACCAAAGATAAATTTTTCTGATTAATGGAAGATGTGGAATTAGAGATTTGTCAAAAGCTCGACTTCGAATGTTTGCAATACTTTTTCTTTGTATATTACCCATACGAGAAGATGAAAATCACAAGAAAAAAAAACATCAGACCGGAAAGAGTAAATTCTTTCAATTATTTTTATTGGATAAATTAAATTCTACAAATTGTACAAAAAAAAAAAAAAAAAAAACTGCTCTCAGTTTTATGGGGAAAAAAATTGCAAGATTTGTAGTTCGAACAGTTACCATTCGAACATTACTCATATTTTTTCCTGTGATTTATCTCACCTAACGAGGTTGTTCCCAAGACGTCCCGGGACGTAGCAAATTGGAACGCATGCACATGATTAAAAAAGGCAGCACGTGCTGCCTGTTAAAAGTCCCTCGTGCGTACATAAAGTTACACGACAGAAATCAACGCGGTTACGAAAGAATGGAGAAAAATACAAAAAATGTAGCCGGAGGGGGTATTCCAGGGGTGAGAGAAATCTCACGTACACCCTGTTATGCACGGTCGGAAGATTAAAATGTCTCGTCTGTGCAACAATGGAGATAGTATGCTGTGAATTAGATTGTTGTTCCTGTGGCTTTGTGCAAGGGCGGGGTTTTGTGTTAAAGAGGGTTTGATATAAAGGGAAGGTGCGAAGTAGTATTTTAGAGAACTTTTTTTATGTATGAAAAAAAAATATGTTTTTCCGAATCGTTGAGAATTTGAGGATTTAAAGACGAGTTAAACGGGTTGGAGTAGTGTTTTAGTGCTTATAGGGGTGGGTTTTGAGTCAAGTAGGTTTAAGATAAATTTTCACACGGTTGTTCCTGAAAAAAATGTATTATTTCGAAATGATTTTTTGCCGAGTTTTGAGTTTTTCTTCATGTGATTTCTTTTATTTGTCAAAGAGGCGTGGTGCGTGGGAATATAGTTTAAAATGAAATTTTCATGAATGATTTTGTGATATATATATTATATATATATAATGTGATATATATTTTTCAATCATAAAATTCAATTTATTATTTACTACAACAATATAATAAAGAAATAAAAGAGTAGATATTTGATAATATTGCAAACGATATATAAATTTTCATTCATTAACAGGGGGAAGATATTTGCTACGGTTTTTCTCGGATTTTTTACTTTCTTGTATGTGTAATATAGAGAAAGTATAGTAGTCGTCAAAAAGTTCAAACTCGAGATTTTGACGAATCTTCCTATTTCAGACATCTCTGAGTTCGAAAACACATTTTTAGAAAATGTCCGTCTGTTCTGTGACAAAAATAGTTCAAAATCGATTTGACCTAGACAGTGGAAATTTGGTATGCAGTCGTTGCATCAAATATGTAAATTTCTTTCAAATTTTGAGTAAAGTCCTCTCAAAGGAAGTTCGTCTGTCCGGTTGTTCTAATATAAGTTAACACGATAACTACGAAATGAAAAGAGCTATATTGATAAGATTTGGTGTACGGATTTAAAATTTATGGTGTAAACACCTGTCAAATTTTGAGACAGATATAAGATAGAGTTGAATGGCTATCAGTTCGTCTTATCAGAAACATCGCAATAATTTAAATATATGAAAATTAATATGTGATTTTATGAATGCAATTGAAGTTTTGTCTCAAATCTTTGTTTCAATCTGTGTAGAAAAATGTGTCTGAAACACAAATTCTATTTTCAGATAGTATTAATAGCATACCAAGGATTAATCTTCAAATTACTCGCCAAAAATTCACACGATAGATTCAGTAAAAATGATCATTTCACGCCAAAAGTTAATATTTCGTAATTATTGCGCGCCAATGCCATACAAGGCATTCTTTGACATGTTAAGTTTATTAGAGAATATACGAGAAAGTTCTGGGGAGACCGCTTCCATGGTTTAATTAGAAAATAGTGAATAATTTTTTACAAAAAAAAAAACAACTAATAATAATAAAATTCCTGCTTTAGAATAAGTAATAATTTCACCTAACATTATTCACTATTTTGTGAACATGGGGCGAATAAAATATAAGTCATGATAATACCATTTTCACTTACATAAGTTCAGTTTAATTCCAACTGACTCATCTCGTTTCAGAAGCATTAACGCCACTGGCCACTCCAGCAACGCCATAATTGAAAGAACATTACAAATTCAACTATTCTTCTCCATTTAAATTCGTGCTTTGACAGCAGCGCCAATGGCTCTCCAAACCCTTTACACCAGAAGCTGACCATCGCTGACGCACCACAAATCCCCCTAATCTCGGACCTCCCCCACCTTCCCTTTCCTTAACGGACCTTTAAAATCGGGGGGGGGGGTCTAAAAGTATCCATCTTTTCCCTGGTCACTAGAAAACGACAAGATGTGACCCAAAAGTGCTGCGTCCACCACCCATCTGAAGAGGGGGTGGTTTGAATAGGTAATGAGTGCTCTAAAAGAGGCTTAATGACTGATGAACGATTCCGTGACATTCGAACGGAAGGTGGGAGACGAATTGTTCTGGAAGGGATGAGCGTCCACCCCAACGGTCAGCAGGTCTCAACCACCTTTGGTTCGGTGTAACAGCTTCGACCATAAATCTTTGGGAAGTTTGCAAAGTGGGATGGATGGGCCGCCGAAGGGGTTCGCTTGTTGGCATTGTGATTAATTCACATTTGCATTTTAAGGGGATGTGATCGGGCGATATTGGGTTGGAGCCATGCATTGTCCCTAATGATATAGTGTGACCTTAAAGAGGAAGAATGTTAAGATTATTAATTATTTCTGTTGAAGTAAATGTAAATTGTAATGATAAAAGTATAGATATCTGATGAATGGAATTAATAAGAAAAAAATCATATAACAAATATGTGTTTAGGACTTATGATATAAATAGATATTCAAATTGAACTTCGCCGATTCAGAGAGGCGTCGCTCAAGTCATAAGAAATTCGAATAATATGTATTTCAAACTTTACAGCATCCTTAATTTAACGCATAAAATCATTAAAAAAACTCGGAAAATTATATATATATATAAACTCTTAAGAGTGGCATCCCACCAATATTTATAGATATTTCTACCTTCTTTTGTGTTTTATTCTGCATCTTCTAAACATTTAATAGGGAGGGGGAAAAGTAGAGAGGAAAACAGCAAACCCTCGAAAGTCACGCCATTTAGCAAGCATAAGTACTTTCAAGCCGTCTTTTGTATGCAGTAATACAATGAAGAGAGTATGAAAAAAAAGTCTTAATATAATGAAAAAAGATTATTAGGAATTTAGAATAACATCCTTTTCACTGACCGAAACAAATTTTGGCATAGATCTACGATAATCAATGGTATCTGCCTCGCCATCATATTCCATTTTCAAGACAATCATTAAATACGCTATTTTCTCTGAGCATAGCATGTTGAACAGAATGGTAGATGTTTCTTAAACTGTATCAGTTAAGTATGCATAAAAATTTGAGGCTTTATGCATGAAAATATTTTATTGGGAGAACAATTAAAATCAAGCTACGTATAGAATATTCAAGTCAAATATTTCATAATTTAATTACCTCCCGTATTTATTGATTTGTAAAAATTTCCAATTTCTTATTATAAACAAAATAAAATATTTTTTTAAAAAACACATGGGAAGGATTTTCAAAAAAAAACAAATTCTGCTGAGCTTCCTAAATAAATCTTTTTAAATCGACATGCCGAAGTCTATTCATTTCAGTTCTGCCCCCTTTCAGAACTAATCCCCTTTTAAAACCCCATTATCCTGTAAGGGCTATCAGACATCAAAACGCACCGCTGCATCTGAAAAAACAAATACAAGTGCCCTTTCCCCCCTCCTCCCAAAAACCAAATGAAAAATGTAAAATAAAACCTCCTTCGAACAGGGGTCAAAATCAATCGTCTGCAGACTCGGTAACTCAAGTGGGTTCTTCTCTAACCCTACCGGAAATTTGAGGCTGGAGGAGGCTTTTTAAAACATTTTGTCGCTCCGAGTCGTTTGATTCGGTTAATGCCAGACTAGTTTTAAATATGGGAGCCCTAATTAAATATTGAGGCTCAGCGAGTAGCGCAATTCGAACTGAAGTGAAGTGAGTCCTTTGGATGGCAAACGTGTTCTGGATAGCTGAATTAATAATGCATCTACATTTATTCTGAAATTTATAAAAAATGAATTTCGAGAACATGCCATTTAAGAACTAAAATCTTCAAAATATTGAATAACAGAAATTAAATGATAATAAAAAAATATTTAGAAAAGATTCCAAGTTTTAGTCAAATCCTTGCAACATAATAAGATTTTTATTTTTATTTGTTCATCTTATTTATATAACAATAATGGCATGCACCCCAAAAAAATTGTTTTAATTATTTCTACAACGCACTTGTGTATAAAAGAAATTATTAAAACAATAAAAAGTACTATTGTATAATGTACTTAAAAGTATGTTTGAAAATTTATTAAAAATAGAAAACCATTTGTAAGGATATAAAATTGATATAATATAACTAAAAAGCTTTTTATTTTATTTTACCTTGAGATAAAAATAGTTATTTTACGATAATAGGTTCCGAAGTTATTGAGAAGAAATGATAAAACTTAGATGGATTTTAAATTTTAAAAAATATAATAAAATTTAAAAAAATATTTTCTTTGTGAGCAATTATTACCCAAAAAATAACTACGTGGAAAATGTAGTTTCTCTATGTCCAGTGATCTGCCCTATAGACCATTGCGATGTCATCATACCGCAATTTATAGAAAATATGTCAGTCTATGATCACTGTCATGTGAAAATTTATTAACACATGCTTATAAAATCCTTAAACAGAATTATTTCATTGCTATTACAAATTTCTAATCGAATGATCATAAAAAATAATTACCATTTGCAATTCCATATACAATACTCAAGGTATTTTAACGTTCTAAATTTTTGTATTTTGCGATCATAATAACGAATTACCTGCCATCTGCTTATTATTTCATTGAATTGTAAAGGTTTTTTTATGCATAAAACAAATTACTACAAATTAAGAATAACTTATTATCCATTTTAAAATAGTGTTTTATTTGAAGCGTATTGTGACGAAACAATAAATAAAAGCTTTCATTTTAATACAATATTTTAAGTCCTACAAGCCATGGCCGATATGAATTTTAATTTAATTAAAGCATAAATGTCTTCCCATCAGAGAATCTAAACCGGTGGAAGTGGTCTCCCTAAAAATTTCTTGTATATTCTCTAATAAAGATATCATTTCAAAGAACGTCTTGCATGATATCGGTGTACAA
Source organism: Argiope bruennichi (assembly GCF_947563725.1). NCBI lineage: Eukaryota > Metazoa > Arthropoda > Arachnida > Araneae > Araneidae > Argiope > Argiope bruennichi. The sequence goes on along the minus strand of NC_079161.1, from coordinate 78,148,559 downwards.
TATTTACGTAATATTAACTTTAATTTTAATTGAATCTCATTCTTAACGATTAACTCCTGGCATGCGGTTAGTAGTACCCAAAAATTGAATTTGTGGTTTAGACACGTTTTTCTCGATCAATTGAAACAAATGTTTGATACTAAACTGCACTTATAGTCACAAAATCACACACCTAATTTCATATATTTAAGTCATTCTTTTTTTAATTATTGCATTAACATTGTAATGTCCTGATCTAGACTGATCAAATAACGAAGCAGAATTTCCTGACATTTTTTTTATTTTACAGCCCTATATATACAAAGAACAACTTGTTCTAATCTTGGTTAAATAAATAGTTATTTACACCTGTAGTAAGAGATACAACAGTCAAAGTCGAAGGTTTTCTTGGAACTCAGTTCTCCATCACATTAACACGACCACTCCAAGGGTAGTTTCTCAGACTCCGAACTCGTGGGCGTAGTCCAACCGTCTCCTGCAATTCGTTTCTTCTCTCCCCCTAAAGAAATCTCCCCGCTTTATTTCGGCGGCAATCTTCGCCTCTTAATTTACATTGGTCATTTGAGCTCTCTTTCGGCCAACCGGAGTTCAGCAATAGGCTCTCTCAGCGGCGCCAGTGGGTCGTGGAAATGTCTTTCACAAAGAGAAACATCTAGCATTCAGATGTTTGGACACTCCTTTCTCTTTGAAGGTATTATCAATACCTCTTAGACGAGGAATTCCACATGTGGTCTTTCATTGTAGTCGCTAATGAACAGAGGCGAGACCACCCAGGTGAAAAGATCCACTATCTAGCTATCTCGAGGCGTTTAGTAAATAAAAGCGATGACACAGCTGGCTGTAAATGTCTTATCAGTACTGGGAAACGGGGAATGTGCAGATATTAAATCTGTATGCTGAATCTTATCTATCTATTCTCTTCGCTTCGTAGTTATTGTGTTAGCTTATATTCGAACAGCCGGGCTTCCTTTAAACAAATTTTAATAGAAATCTATAAATTTATTTAAAGGCCATATACCAAATTTCAACCATTTAACTCCAAGCGGTTTTCAGTTACCTATGTCACAGACAGACAGACTGAAATTTCCCAAAAATGTGTTTCTCGAATTCAGGGAACGTGGAGATTCATCAAAATCTCTAGTTCGAACTTTTTAACGATTATTTTATTTTTTCTATACTACGCATATGCGAAAGTAAAACTTAAGTATATTTATTAATTCATTTTACTTAGACTTTCAAATTTCAATGGTTTAATAGTATGTTTAGTGTTTGCAAGCAAGTGTTTTTATTTTCTTATATGAAACATTAAGCTGCATTTTTATTAATCAGCCGGTCACTCCATTACCACAGAACTAAGCCGTATAAACAGAGATTAACATTAATGCTGTTTGTTGGATGACTTTTCGGCATTCAATCTACTTAAAATATAAACATTTTTTTATATTTCTGAAATTATAGCAGAAGATATATATTATAAGAATATATGAAGTGTTTACGCTCATCTCTGTCCAATAGCTTATAGCTAAACTTTTTACCGATAGTATAAACTTGTTTTACGATATGTGCTACCTATTGACGTATTTCTGTAAAACATCTAAAAATTTATATTTTAGATCGATTGAGCAATTAATACACTTCTGAAAAGTATGAAGTTTTAATTTTTATATAATTTTCCGGTCCAATTAGTTATATTTATTAAAACTTTCTAGACGTACTAACATTTTAGATAAACAAATTTTTACGTTTATGCTTTCTATTCGTCTGTTTTCGTTTAAAGCTTTAGGTTTCTTAGACCATTCAACGGTAGCACTGAAAAATCGACGTGCAGCAGCTTCCAGGGGTGGCCATACAAATGATCTAAAATCGCGTAATGAGTGATTTACAAAATTTCATGACTCGATGAGTTTTAATGACAATAGAGTGAATCTATTTTGTTTAAAAAGTCAATGTGTCATGAACATTTTACTACAAACAAGATAAGGCGTAAGTGTGGAGATTTAGGCATTGTAATTTTTTAAGTGATAAAATTGTTAAATCAAGCAACGTAAAGTGTAATTCTTTATGTCATTTAAAGCATTTTTCCAATTGGAAGTTCGTGTCTATCTCGAACAAATTAGACACCACTTTTTGGGTCATAATTATAGTCGAACAGCTGTTGTGTTTTATACATGCAAATAAATCACTTTAAGGCTGCTTACTTCTTTCAAATACTTCAATACTTGTAAAAAAGGTAACTAAAATCATTTCGTTTAAATCATAAATCATTTCATTGCACAAATAATGTGATGAGTAGCAATTTAATCGTTAATTTCTTTGCATTCATCCTATATATATATATATATACATAATCGTAACATGAAGAAGAAATTTTGGGTTAGAAATGCGATTACGAATATTGTTCGAAGACGATAAGAAGTCGACAACGGAAAATGCTTGAAATGCTCTGGTACTAGTGTAACCTCTTATATGTACCACTTTTACTCGGACAGTTATGATCAGGGCGCCCTAACCCTTTAAACCCTATATCTTCCTAGGCAATCAGGATTAGGAAAAAAACGGGGGGAGGGGGAATACTGAGAGGAAACGCTCCACAAGCCGGAAATGACAGATTTACAGAACTCAGTGATATGGGGAGACAGGGAGTAAAAGGGTTAATTTGGTTCCCCATTGTTTTATTCTCTTTTTTTTTCTCCCTCTCTCTCTCTCTTTTACTTTCTCTTTTAGGGCTTTTTTTTTTATTTACTTGCATTTTCTTTTTTTATCGATGACTCAGTACTTAAAAGGATTTCTCATTGCTTTGTAATTGGTTTAAAAAGTAAAGACATGATAAATGTTATTACAAACAGTTTTCAAAGGAATAATTTTAACAGTGTAATAAACAGCAGATTTATTTTATTTTAATTATTTATTACTTATTATTCATAAGATCGGTTGTCTCCCAAAGTTTAAAACTACTACTAAGTTTTTGCGACCAAATGGCGGCACTGGTAGGGATTCAAAATTTAATTTAATAAATAATTAATCGACAATAATTTTTTTTGAAAATACTAAAATGATATGTTGTCTTTGAGAATACATAAATACGGCGAATTTCAAACTTCTAGCATACCAGATTTTAAATATTAGAGAATAGAATGGTTCACACACATAAAAAAAGTCAAATTAAATAAAAGTGTTTAAAAAATCAATTTTCAAATTACAAAATCTTTCAAATACATTTACAAAACTTACTTACAAAATACTTGATACTCACTTGTCAAATACTTTTGTATATTCACAAACAAAAAGTAAAAATAAATAAAAATTAAACTTTATGGGGTTTTTTTAAAATTCTAGTACGATTATGATTAACAAATGAAAAATTATTATACTAATTAATTCGCATTATTAGAACAGAAAATTGTTATTATAATAGAAAAAAATAAAGCATTATTAAAATAGAAAAAACTAAACAAAGAATTTGACATCAAGTGAAATAAAATCCCCTTCCTCTTCTACTCTCTTTTTCGTTTACTGTAAATGTAAAATTAAAAATTAGTTTGTTTGTATACATATTTTAACCTTATACAATTCCACATTCCTTGAAAGATTCAAATGAAATTTGGAACGCACGTTACTTAACATCTAGAAAGATTTACTGTGCTATTAAAAAGTTCTTAAGATCATCTATAGAAGGGGTATGTATCAAAATGTACTGATAAGCCAGTAGATTTCCACCATTGATTTATTACTAACTTAAACTATGTCCTCGCATGTCACCTGATTTGCATTTCTGTGTGATGTATTATCTTTACATTCTAATTAGATAACGATTATCATAAAAGATATATAACAGCAAATATGCCGGTGTCCTTGAATAGGGGTAGAGAATCTTCCCGGGTTCGAATCCCTGTTCAGGCATGGTTGTTCTTCATCTGTGTTCTATCTGTGAGGTGTGTGAATGTGTCCCTCTGTAGAAAGGGGCTGTGCATGCGAATGTGTGAGTTTCGTCTTCATATGAGCTAGAAGTCAGACTTCTGCCCTCGGGTGCTCAGGGATCTTTACCCTCAGAAGCTACTGCACCCTCTTTCCGTGGTAACGCGGACACGACATTATTATCACCACAATTGTATATTTCTATTTCTCCAAATTGGAACTTATAATAGTTAGAACAGTTAAAATTAATTTAATTATTCGTATATTCATTTTAACAAAAAACTTGGCTTAAAATAATCACACGACGAAAAAAAAAAAAACCCAGCAAATATGTCATAATAAGTATTAAGAATAAAGGAAAATCGGCAACTGTGTTTTTTTGCATCCTCTCAAGCGTTAAAATGAATACTTACATTTTCACATATATAATTATGAATTTGTAATTTTTCTTGGGAGCAAAGTTTCAAGGAGTTTCCCGAATGCTGAATCAGGGAATCATATATTTTTCGCATACTTCTTTAGAAGGAAATCCCCCCTTCCCTTTTCTTCATGAATTTGTGCACCTCTGTCAAGACGTTGATGCCATGATTGCTAAGATTTTTATTTTCAGTCTTGTGAGATGTTGCTTTACAGAATCATAAAGAAAGTCAGAATTATATTTACAGACAGTCAAATCGACAGATAGGCATGTATTTTTTAGACTCAGGGTGGTCTGAAACTTGCGGAAAATCGTGAGTTCGAATTTCTTACTTCCTCGTATTCTAAGTGTAGAGGAAATACTATAATTATCAAAAAAAATCGAACGCGAGATTTTGATGAATCTTCACATTTCAGGATTCCCTGTATTCGAAAAACACATTTTTAGCATTGTGTTTGTCTATCTGTGAACATTATAATTAAAAAAACGCTTTGAGCTAGATGTATGAAATTTGGTATATGGACTTTACGATCAAATTTGTAGATTTCTATCAAATTTTGAACAAAATCCGTTCAAAGGAAGTATGTCATTCTTTCAGTTCAATAATAAGTGAATGAGCTCAAAAACTCTAAAACACGAAGAGCTATGTAGATGAAGTTTGGTGCACAGACTTAGAATCTAATGTATAATTTTTTATCATGTTTTGAATGAAATATATCACAGGACCATCTGTGTATCTTTATATTTATATTATAAGTGTGTCTTTATATTTATATTTTGCAGTAACTTAAATCAATGAAATTAGGTATCTTGTCTGGTGACTAAAACTGTAATTCTTTGTCAAATTTTGGTTTTAATCAGTTGACAAAAATTGCTTAAATTACATATTGGAAAATTACATTCAATTCCTCACGACCTTACTCAAGGTCATCGTTATGTTGGGGAAAGGGGATATGACCTTAATTTAGGAGCATGCGTGAAGGTTCCAGGGAAATATCTCCCTCTGGTTTAATTTTTGAACTTTCATTATCTGTGCATTCTTCCTATATGAATAAACTAAAGCGCAATAATATAAGAATGGAACTCGGGACCTTTAGTTTAGAAAGGCAACGCACGATCCACTGCTCTACTGAGAGTTTGAAGTGTCTCTTAGCGTTCATAAATATGCCCGAATCATAGTTCAGGGGTAAGGGTGGTTTTCATAATATCAGCTCAAATATCTGATATCAATAGAATGCTTATTTTTGTTATAAAAAATTTAATCCATTTGTCTTTGAGTGAGCAGCGACATTTTTTCCCACAAGGAATGCATCGAAGCAGTGAAACAACTTTTACAGAGTACTGTCATAGGCAGCCTTGCAACGCTACGATTTAGTAAGCAATAGTAGCTGATCATTAATAGGGCTACAAATAGTTTGAGTTTATGCGTGTCTACCAAACTATGCATTGATGACATGGAAAATACTTTAAATTGACATGCTTATTAACACTTTTCTTTTAAATTTCATATTCTTTCTTAGAAGTTTCGGTACAATGTGTTTTTAATGTATGTATAGTTTTTCTACCTTAAGTGCTTCAGAAGTATGATGTAATTATTCATTAATATTAAATAATAATAACCATTTGTCATAGATTTCATTATATTCGTCTAGTATATATACATATAGAATACATGAATGGTTTTTGTGCAATAATATGTTCCATATTTAACAAGAAACGACCTTGAAATTATGATTAAATTTAAATGTGATTAAAATTAATTCAATAATTTAGTTAAAAATGCCATTAAAATTTTGTAAAATCATATTTTAGCGAAGAAGCTACCCTTTCTTAGTTTCACAGACTTTGTGTTCCGAAATATATAAAAGCCATTACCACCTAAAAACATTATAATGAGAATAATATAAATATATCGCGGCACTCTGAACAGCAGAAAGGAACGAACTCAACAATTTCCAAAAAAATAAAAACACTTGCTGACTCCACCACAATACAAATAGTCAGAAGACAGTGCAATAATCATCCATCTTCGTCATATCCATAAAAAATAGAAAATGAGTGGCACATTTCTTTTTATGCATCGCATCGCCATCAAAGAATCCCGCCAAACATCCCGAAGACATCAGAAAAAACTTCTCTGATTGGGCCAGGAGGATAATAACAGTCCCGCTAGGAGACACCGAGTTCCTTTCATTTACAACTTCTTTGCGGAACGATGCCACCGCCACCACTTCAACGACTTCCCTTTTCCAATGCCGGAACCGGAAGTCGGGATCCGGAAGCGAATAGATTCGCTCTCTCCACTTGTGGCGGTAAAGGATTGAGGTTGGGGAATAAGAGTTCTTTGATTAATGCCGGCAATTTGCAGGATGCCTGTTGTGGGCCGGAATAAGGGAGAGCACGGGACTCGCATTTTAAATGGCTGCGAGATTGCAATGGGGGTTTGTGATTGGGTGGATTATCAAGGAGTCGGTGGCGCGTTATACGCTCCAGGGGATTTGTGGAATTGTGGTGAAGGAAGAAAGGAATGAAGAAGGCCTAAATGATGCGGCACCTTTCTGTATTAAAGTTTTATTGCTTCGATTGCACCAGTTAGAAAGGAAATGCAAGAAAGTTGCATAAAGAAATTTCACGCAAATTTATGTGGGTGTGATGGGTTTTAATGCATCAGTCCACTTGAATTAGCTTAATCTTTTTATTCTTGATTAACAAATGATGATTCTGATGAATTTTACAAATGAGAATTCAATGATGAAGGAATTTATATTACATGAAGATGGACAGTTGATGTTGTTTAAAGGATCTTTCCCACCTGCGCGTGGTTCACTAACATTTGCAGAGGAATTCTTCAACGTAAGAATTCCAGTTTCGGCCCTTTCTCAGAGTATCACGGCTTCTCGGTTTCCGGTCGCACCCTTCTCGGCGGACGTCCGTTCTCTCCCCTCGTCTAGTGAACTCTGAACTCTGCCCTCCGACTGCTGGCTATCACCGGATGAACTCAGAGTGCCCTCTCGTGGAGTTAATTTACCACATCGCTCGGCCATCGACATGTGAGGTCCTCCGAACTCAGAAACACACAAATGAAGGGGAAAAAAACAGAGAGGACATTGAAGACAAAGGATAGAAATAAAAAAAAACAAAAAAGGGTGATGATGAAAAAAAGAAATGTATTGATCTCAATTTGCAATTGCATCAGTCCAGGGCTTCATGTGATCAGCTGAAGTGGAAGTTGTCTCAGGCCCTTCATGAGATCCTACTTTTGCTACGTCGTAACGATCATGTGGCTTTATCTTGACTACTTTGTAAGGTCCAAGGAACTTAGATCTTAGCTTCAGACCTTCTCCTAGCTGGGTTCTTTTAATTGCTACCAAGTCGTTTATTTTATAGAGTGGGGCAATTTTACGATGTTTATTATATTGCCGTCGGTTCTCTTCTTGAATTTTGAAAATATTTGCTTTGGCCTCCTCACGAATTGTCTCTTTTCTTGAATCATGGAGTGCAAGAATTCTTGATCTAGGATTTCTTTGATTCTTAGGTCCGTTTTGTTTCGCATCTTCACACCTGTCCCGCGAATGACCTCTAGTTCCATCGTTTCCGGTACAACGATGAGTTCACGTCCATCCACCTGTACGTATAAGACATCTTCTTTTATATGATAATCATCTCTGAGTCCTTTCTCGACCAGAGTTTTCAACAACTGAATACGTTCGTCAGTTTCTTGTGCAGTTGCGATCTTGGATGTAATTTCGCTTTGGGAACGGGTGACCATGCACACTGCATTCCTGCTCAATGCATCTACCTGTTTATTTTCGGTGCTTACCAATTCATTATTCTGAATAAGACTCAGACATTTTGGCGGGAAGATTCCCTCCATTACTAATTGATCACTTATAACTGCCTCAATCTCAACGGGTTTACATTCTTCATTAAAAGCAAATGAAAAGGTTGCAGTTTGAGCAGAAATTTCATTTCCAAAACAAGTTTCAACTTGTATATTTCCCGTTGTTTTTTTGATAGGAAAAAATGATTTGTTCACAATTATAAGTTCACTTCCAGAATCTTTTAGAAATTTTACTTTTTTTTCATCCACAAAAATATTAATATATTCTAGCATATTTTTTGGCTTAGTTCCAATTCCCGATATAACAAATTTGTTTTCTGTCTCACTTTCATTTGTAGATTTTTCAAATCGTTTTGGACAGTTGCGAGCGAAATGAAAGCTTTCTCCCTTTCCCCCGCATACATAACAAATCCTTTCCGGTTTAATATTTTGATATTTGTTTCGACGAAACGATTCACTTTCCATTGCCTGTTTTTGAAACCTTGATGCTTTCGTTTCACTACTATGTACATTAGAATTACTGACTTCAGATAACGATTTACCCCGAGATGAAAAAAATAAATCACATTCGCGACCTAACTGATTTGGCGGAAGCCACGTTTTTCCTTCGCGAATACCTATATATTCTTTAGTTCGGAAATCCAAAGTTTCGTACAACTTATCTGCAACAATTAAATCACATAATTTTTTAAAATCTCTTTTTACTTCTCTTACCTGACAATAGTAATCAAATGTTGCAGTTAATCGCGATGCGAATTGTACGTGCGATTCGCTTGGTAAACGTTGAGCATTTTTAAAATTACTAAGACATTCTCGAGGTGTCGGCTGAAATTCAGCTAAAAATAACTCTTTTAATTTTTCATAATCCGACAAATCCTGCTCAGTTGCATACGTTAAAACATTATTAGCTTTAACCCCTAGCAAATTAATTAATATCTCAGCTTGGAAGTCTTTAGGAACTTCTTTAATAATAAATGCCTTTTCTAAGGAAGTAAAAAACAAATGCATTGCCTCGGGTTTATCAGGAACAGAAATTGTTAGTGTTTTAATACTTCTTATTAAATTTTCAACACTAAAAGGCACGTTTGATCGCTCACTAGGCAATGATTGTTTTTTCAATTTTTCTAGCTCAATCTCCTTCTCGAGTCGGGCCAATTTCATTCTTTCAATCTCTAACTTGGATTGTTCAGTAACTGCCTTAGTCGTACGATCCTCAACGATCGATTTGATGACGCCACGGACAAATTCTTGATCCGTTTTAAAAACATCAGAATTCTCAATTAATTTCTTAAGTTCCAAAATTTTAGCATTTTCTGACACAGTTTCACCGAGTTCTTCGGCAAGTATTTTTAAATCACACTTCTTTAAATTATTTAAGATACTCATTTTCAGAAATATGGCAGAATAAATATAAAACAGGAGTAGCACAGTACCTTTTAAAATTTGTTGTTCACCGGCTCCGAGCCCCCATGGTTGTGGGTGTGATGGGTTTTAATGCATCAGTCCACTTGAATTAGCTTAATCTTTTTATTCTTGATTAACAAATGATGATTCTGATGAATTTTACAAATGAGAATTCAATGATGAAGGAATTTATATTACATGAAGATGGACAGTTGATGTTGTTTAAAGGATCTTTCCCACCTGCGCGTGGTTCACTAACATTTGCAGAGGAATTCTTCAACGTAAGAATTCCAGTTTCGGCCCTTTCTCAGAGTATCACGGCTTCTCGGTTTCCGGTCGCACCCTTCTCGGCGGACGTCCGTTCTCTCCCCTCGTCTAGTGAACTCTGAACTCTGCCCTCCGACTGCTGGCTATCACCGGATGAACTCAGAGTGCCCTCTCGTGGAGTTAATTTACCACATTTATACGATGTAATTTTACACAAAGTATTTTTTTTTTCAATTTTTCAAAGAAAGGTCATTAATCATTGAATACTTATCCAGTGATGACTATTATTTGGAACAAGGTTTCTTAACTTGAAAGAAAGAAATCCATTGTTTGAAGCAATCGTTCTCAATATCTGGAACCGACCTTTCCATATTGGCTTTAATTATACAATCCTTTTTAATTCTTTTTGTTTATTTTTATCATTTTCAATTCGAAATTTTGAATTAAAAAAAATTATATACATTGCAATGCTTTTATGTTACTTATCTTAGTTTATTTATTTTTGATAGTTGCAATTTATTTTTTCATTAACCAAAAACATTTTCCTTTTTATCTAAGATATAATAAATAACAAAATTCGGAATATTTTTCTACGCCACCATCAAATGAAAAGTGTCCCACAGCTTCAGCCACCCACATTTTAGTAATTAAAAATGAAATAATTTTCAAAATATTAGTGTAGAAATATAATGAAGCTCTACAAAATATCTAGAATTATAATAAATAGAACCTCTTTATAATTCAAACCTCATTACAAATACTGAGCTGTGAAGCATGAGGTTTTTTTTAATAATTCATACATATGAATAAGAATTTTATGTACTAGAATTTTTTAGCCGTGGATATTTTTATGAACAAACATCAGTTAAATGCATGCACACAATTATATAAAACAAATCTGGTGAACAGTTTTTATCAAATTAGCCTTGTGGTATTTTGTTTTATCAAATATCTAGAAGTGCACAGAATTAATTTTTTTCAATAATTCGATAAAGTAATAGTGTTACGATTGTAGACTGGCTTTTATTATGGAAACTTACTCATAAACAGTTTAAAACACGGCGGAATTCCAACAAAAATCAGCAGAAGTGGTTTCCGAAACTTTATATATATATATATATATAATATGTATGTGTTTGTGTGTATCTATGTAATGATATTTTAAACCCTAATTTCAATTCTAATTAATTTCAAGTTTTATCGTAGTTCAGCCCATAGTAACTTCATTCTAAAATATTCTTTTAATTTAATTAATATTTATTAATTAAATTACTCTTCTATTTAATTAATTCAACTGAAGCTTTGTAAAATGCTTTCGTCAGCGGTTCCCACGCTCCGAGTGAAGGGAAAAGAAATTGCTGATCCAAACAAATTCCTTTTAAAAGATCCCTGTGTTTCCCTTGTCTAAATCGGCGCGTGTAGAGAAATCCCTATCAGAATCTTAATGGTATATAAGACCAGGGATAAATGATTTCCCTCTCTTTTTCACCTTTTTCTGCTTTTGTGTCTGGCAGTGAACGGACGTGCCTTGTCCGTGCTGTTTATGCCTCCCGGGATGTGAATAAAGCGAAGTTAAAAAATCGAAAGTATCTTCACTGTCTTCGAAACAGCTTCCGCTTCAAAAATTATGTTGTAAACAGATCTCTTAATGAAAAAAATAAAAAAGTTGTTATAAAAATAAAATAATAAAAAATAATAATAAAGTTCACGTGAATGTTGCACGATGATTTTAATGAAGAAATAATAAGATAAGGAAAACATACTCGTGAAAAAGTACTAATTGCTCTGACATAATTTCATATTGTTAAAGCATTGAACATCTTTCCTCCATGATATATTGCCAATATTTGCGTTTTGCTTCATTTCAGTTTCTTTATCTATAGACCTTATAACTTTGAATTCATGTCCCTTGGGTTGCGAGTTCGAATCTCGCCGACCGAAGACTCTCCGTGTGTGTGGTGGCTGGCGCACGTATAAATCTGTCGTGGTCACAAACTCCTCCATGTCGAGAGTAATACCACTTGAGGTACTGGATCAGAGGGGGTCGTTCTCTGATTCAGGTCTAAATTACGATATGCGGATGAGTGAATGAAATGCATGAATGAAGTCCTCCCCGTAAGAAGGGTTGTGACGTTTGTGTAGCTAAGTCGTACTATTGGCTCTAGATGGCGCTGATTAAAAAACAAAAAACGCACCCTTGGCTTAAAATCACTGGCTTCTAAAGTCAGTGGCTTGTCTATGACAAGTGCCATTAGAAACAACAACAACCTTATAACTTTAAACGAGAAATTCCTGTATATATATAAATTTATTTCGTGTATCTCGGAAACGGTTCTAACGATTTGGATGAAAGTTTATATTTAGAAAAAAAATTCGCTTTATAAGTTCATCTATAAAGGTGTCTTTTTTGATAAAACGAGATTTTAAACAAACAAAAAAAACTTTTTATAACTAAATATTGACATACGGTTATACATGAACTACATAAGCGTATCACAGATGGAGTAATGGTTATAGTATCCCATGTATCTTTCTCATGTTCAATCCCACGTTTGCAATTCAATCAGATTTCGCCTATAACTCTAAACAAGGCATAGGATAGAATTTTATTTAAGATTTTACAAAAGGAAAACCTTTGCCGAGTGAAGCCCGGGCTCCCAGGTATTGAGTAACTTAAACCAAATATAATTTAAACATTAAAGCAGCGGTGATTAGATTTTTCGGAAAATTTTCACTGCATCTTTTTTTATTCTTTGATTAAGAGTATGTGTAGGGACTACAAGTCATGGGAAACGTATCTTTTGGTTGAAACTGATTAAATTTAGAGAAAACATGATGCAAATAAGAAAATTATACTTAGGACTAATTGTATGACAAAAGCAGATCTCTTGATGAAGAATTGAGAAAATTTAATTAAAATATTAACATTTCGCCTTCAGAATTGTGTGACGAATTAGCTTTCAAATAAATGAAGCAGCCAATTATTGTTGTTGAAAAGTTATTGATATTGTAATTGAACCCTAAATGTCTGCAGTCACTGAAATGTAGCATTCCTCTCTGCTGGAAACGAATATTATTTTAAGTTTCCCCAACCCCCAATCCATATTCATTATTCTCCTGACCAATGGTCTCCTGAAGTCCCCTCTGTCACCACTGCTTTGTATCCCATTATACTTTAAACTTAAAACAAATGACCCTCCTTTGTCCAGTGGCAACTCAAGGGTAACTCAAGAGAAATGGTTGATAACCACGCTAAATCATCCTCTTCCCCTTATTAAACCCTCTTTCCATTTGTTCAACTCTTCTCTCTAAAATGGTCTGACAGTTGTTCGTTGGAGCGTCCACTTCTATAGACCCCCATTCTATATGATGTCCGAGCAAACGATACGGTCCGAAATTCGAACTGACATCAGTTATCTGGGCCCTTAATTCCATTCAAAATATCCATCCAACCCTTTTCGGACACCCACTGGACACGCTTAAATTTTATTGAACCACATTAAGGCGCCGGAATGACCACTCTCCTCCTAAAGATGGGGGAGTCACGGCCAGTTGTGTCCGAGCATGCCTTCCCCCCTACTTTGGAATTCTAAACAAGATTTGGTCCGAATCCTGTACGATGTCCATCTATGTCAAGCAACGCTTCTCCGGTCATTAGTAACCACTTCATCCGTCCCCCGACTTCCACAGGAACCGGAACCAGAAGCAGATAGGAGGTTGGATGCGTCGTATTTAAGAATAATGGAATCCCACTTTGCATATTCCCCGATCCTCAAGCCCAAATCTCGTTTGCACCATCCATAGCTAGGGAATGGAATCAACTGGTGTTGTCTATTCTTCCCACTAGGAGTCGCTGCGATTAATCTTCGTCTGAGGTCTACTCTCAGGGGTTGGCCTGGTTGTAGGAAAAGGGAAAGTTTACTAATTGTGGGCCCTGGGAAGTGTCACGCTTTTATCGGCTGGAGGGTGGAGTAGTGGAAGGTGGGGGGGGGGTTGTTTAATTTGGCGTCTTCCGGACAATAAAATTCGGAGAGCAAAGCACCAAAGAAGTTTAATTAGGTAGCTCAACCTTCTCGACGTAATTAAGTTTCTGGAGGAATAATAAATATTAGAAAAGTCGTTAAGTTAATTCCCAGATTTTGGTAGAATTATGCAGAATGAAGGAATACTAAGCGTCATGAAAAACAATTGATCTAACTGATTACTGAGTTGTTGTTGTTGTTGTTATATTTCTTTCTTTTTGTAATTCATTTAAGAACAAACAGCTAGTATGTGAATTATAAATTAATCAGGAATTAAGTAAGTATTCATACAGTGATTTTTCCAGTATTTAAGACATAGCTTTCTGGATTAATTTTAACAATACCTCTAACAATTTATTTCAATGAAGTTCTCGCCCTTGAAATAAATGTTTGATCAGATTTACACATTAGATAACTATCAAATTTTTGATTCTTTCAAATATTTGTACTTATTGTTTGTACATATATTTGAACTTGTGTGCTTTAATTGTACATATATAATGTATATACGTACCTTAACGATAACCTTGATTTTTATATTAAATTTGTGTGTCATTACGTATTTTGTGGGATGAGTTTTTTTTCCAGGACTTTGGGAATTAATATCACGCTATTTATGTTACCTTCTTCATAAAGTTAGGCCGCGGTGGCCTGGTGATAAGGTCTCGGCTTGTGAGACGTAGGGTTTCAGGTTCGAGACCCGATTCCACCGAAGAACCGTCGTGTAAGGGGTTCTCTTGCACGTTAAATCCGTCATGCCAAACGTCCCCCCGCTGGTGTGATGTGGTGTGGAGAGGGGGATGCCAGCTCAGGTGTCGTCCTCGTCATCTGACCGCGGTTCAAAATGACGAAGTCCGTCCCAAAATAGCCCTTGTGTTGCTTTACAAAGGGACGTTAATATAACTGAACTAAATAAACATTCATAAAATTACGATATTTGCAACTAGATTATTTGTAGAAAAGAATGAATATTTAATATGCTATGTTTTATTAAATAAAAAAGATTTATTTAAGATATCAAGCCGTTATCAATAAATATGAACAATAATTTATATGAAAAATGATGTTTCGTTTAACCATATTTCTCAAAAATATCAGTAACTTAATTTAAATTTACAGTCCAAGTCAAACTTGTAATCCAAACCAAACGGTTCAGTTATATTAACGCCCCGTTTAAAGCAGCACTAGGGCTATTTTTGGACGGACCTCGTCATTTTGAACCGCGGTCAGATGACGAGGACGACACCTGAGCTGGCACCTCCCTCTCCACACCACGCCACACCAGCGGGGGGACGTTTGGTCATGACGAATTTAACGTGCAACAGACCTCCTTACACGGCGGTTCTTCGGTGGAATCGGAACACGAACCTGAAACCCTCCGGTTCCAAAGCCGAGACTCTACCACCAGGCCACCGCGGCCCTCCGAAGTAAACGTTTCCAGTCTTTGGTTGAAGTTAAAACCAAAAAAAGGCATGCTTGCCAACATCAGCTACAGAGTTTTCGAAATAAAAGACGCCTTTTATGGTTTTTAATTCAAATACGGAAAAAGGAATTTATTTATCTTTGTTTTCATGAATAAATATTCAATGATTGTTGCATTATTAATCGAGAAGATGGGAAATGAAATATTAGTTATATTAGTCATGAAAACGGAAAATGAAATGCATGGTAAGTGCCAAGGAAAATAAAACGCAGTTCCAATTATTACAATTACATCAGCCTGTTTAATCGACTCTTTCATTAAACCATTATTTATAATAGAACCCTTTTTATTGTAGTGATCTATTGTTACACTTAACATCACACCTCCATTTTTAGAACACATGTGGCCCCTTTCTTGTTATATATAGATGTAAGAGGGCTTTATTAAAAAATAAAAAATAATATTAAAAAATTACACTGCAATCAATTTGAAAGAAACATATAAATGGTAAAATATGAATACATATAACATTTAAAAAATGATTAAAACTAGAATAAAAAATATCTGGAGTACAATAAAACTGGATGAATGAACATGGTAATATCAACTATCAGCATTATTAATTGGTTTTTCTTGGTTCATAGGCTCAAAATATATAGCTCATAAACTTTCAGAAAAAAGGAAATGTTGTTATAGATGCTAAATATAAAGATTACAATTTAAAGTCGAAGGTAAAGTGAATTGCTTAATGTTAAATGTAAAAGAAAATCATGAATAACTATGGAATTATCCGAAAAAGTTATAAGTTCAGAAATGATTGACATTTATTTAATCACTTTAAATTAGAGATAAATATGATAATATCAAACTGCCACTCTTTCAATGACTTTCTGAACTTTTATTTATCCGTATATTTATCAAAATGTTTCAAAATAATTAATTTCTAACTTCTGCTACAAATCTAGAAACGAGCTAACTCTATTTCTCCCGAATAAGCAAAATAAACTATGACATTATAAGTCCTAAATCCCGATGCATTTATTAAATAACACGCGGAAAATACGTTTTCTAAGTATAATCTTTCACTAAAGCAAAATTAAAGTTATCTATTTCAGAAACCTAGTCATTATTAACGCAACCCTAAAGCCACAATTATTAATGATAGGATAGGCTTAGACTTCAAATAATCCAATTCAAATCGAAGCATAATGAAAATACCCATACCCTTCAACCTACTTTAATGACATCACACCGCCTGGGGCAATGTCTTTCACGGAAACCTTTTGAAACACCCTGCCTTTCTAAAGACTTCACCCTAACTCAATAAACTCTACTTAGTATCATCACATATGAAGTTTCCTATACACCCCTCTCCCTTTTCCATCAACGTCCAATCACGATCCACTAAAACTTCTGCTCCTCCAATTAACGTGGACGTCTTCCAACAATAAATGTTTATTAACCTCGTGCTGTGCAAATTTCATCAGAGGATGCGGCTTGATCCGTTAGGATGGTGAGAAGACCGCCCGCGGTTAGGATGCTGATCTTGAGCTTCCTCCTAGCATCTTTGGATCGGATGGTGAGTCCTCCTGGGATGCTGGAGGTCGGTGGGGGGTGACAGAGGGGTGTCTGTGGAGTGATTAATGACGGTCCCAGTTAAAGGGATGCCTGCTTTGTTAGTAGGAGTCAACAATGTACTAAGTTTTTGTGTTGTGCTTGTGAGATGGATATTGATGAGTGGTATTGAAGAAAGTGAATTTCTCACTTTCCTGGAAAAACTTTCGGGGGATTTTCGAAAACTTTTCTTGGAACTTTCTTATTTAATTAGAAGAAGATTAAGAGTATTCTATTGAAGGTATTTCATTAATGTTTGCCGCCGGAGTATTTCAGAAAAAATACTATACACTTGCGCTCATAGAAATACAATAAGAGTTGTTTTTAAATTTTCAAGAATAATAATTTTCATCTTTTGTAAGTTTTTTTTTTATTATTTTTAGATAATTCTTGCTTGTGAATGTTTTTAGTAATAATGAAAATTTATCTGTAAATGGAAATTGTATTTTCAATATCTTCCATGACTTAATGATTTTCTTTAAGACATTTTTTTTTAATGATCAGCTTAGAATTTTACATTATTATATTGATACATATATTGCTATACAAGATGTCTACTCTGATCATGCCCCAATAACTAAAAAAAAAACCTTTTAAAAATAGCATATACTTCTGACAGAAAAAAAGGAGCTTTAACCCTTTCTAGGGTCATGGGAAGTATGCTTCCTACCAAATTCATCAATCTTTTTATGAAAATATGTAGGTTGCGGAAAGTTTTGATATATTTTTCAGTATGATAGAAATTTAGATGTTTCAATTCCTTATATAACACAAAATGGTGTGTCTCGATTTATTACTTAGTTATTACTTTGCCAAATTAATTAATTAATTAATCAAACTAAATTATTTTTTCTTAAAACAGTCTCAATCCTAAAAATATTTTAATATGTCATGACTAGAAAAAAATGGTCCTTTAAAGGTTTAAAGGCCATAAAATATTGTATTTTATGTTGTTTAAGTCAATTCATGCACTTCATAAAAAATTAAGCTATCTAAACTTTCGGTACAGTATCCCTGACTCATTAATCAAATTTGATAAATAATTTTTGAAAGTATTATTACTTTAAACAAAAAAGTATCGTTCTTCGGCTATTAAAATTGATCGAGCTGTCATGATTTGCTTATATTCTACTATTTATTTGACTGTCTCGAAAAAAAAAAACTGCCAATAAATGACAGCTTTCAAAAAATGCCTAAAAATAATACTTTGTCAGTTTTGCTATCGAAAGATAAAAGACTTTTCTGTTAATGCCATCAAAAATGTTTTACTAAAAAGGAGTAACAAAATAAGGAGAATATATAAAATTGTAGACTTTATAATTTTTTTCAGAAGTACATTTATTGACTTTTACATTTAACTAAAATTTTTCTTATTCAAAGTAACGCCTATCTCTAATGGTTTAGCAATTAAGCAGTAAAATACGATTAGAACGCCAACTTTGTAGAAATAATGAAAAGCAAAAATATAGCACATACGGCTGCGTTCTAAATAGGATTAATAGGACCGGACATGCATAAAATTCCGGACAAGGCTTCAACAGAACATTTACTGATTCAGGCAGCACAAATAAATTGCCTCTTCATCTTTGTGATCATAATGTAAAAAAAGCCAATGGAACTAGCTGTTCTTCCCAAAACATCATCATTTAATTTCTAATAAAATTACTTATGTATTATTGAACCCGTTATTGTTGAATAATAACTACGAAATAGGCAGTAGTGCACAGTCTTCGGCGATTAATTACTGGGTTGTAGTTCATTCACAAGTACCAGAAAATAGTATGTGCATTTTAGACGCATCTGTTGAGATCTATTAAAACCAAAATTTAACAAAGAAGTACAATTGCAATCAAGAGAATAAGCACTAAGTATCTTTTATTTAAATCAATGGATTTTTAGTTAGTACTTTCACCTGCCTGCAAAAGAACAGACAGACGATTCACCCATTGACGGATTTGGTTTTACGTTTGATATATATTAACATGTGAGAACATGATGTTGTTTTGGTTAGAGAATTCTGAAGCTCGAAATCGCGTAGGCAACAAATAAAGCATAAATGGCAATTTTCATAATCGTCTTTTAATCGCATATATTTTTTTACCTGCTTTTACCAGTATTGCATTATTATTACGTATGCTTCTTTGAAAGCAGATGCGTTTTTAAAAGGCTGGCCTGCTTTTACCAGTATTGCTTTATTATTACGTATCTTTCTTTGACAGCAGATGCATTTTTAAAAGGCTGACCTGCTTTTACCAGTATTGCTTTATTTTTACGTATCTTTCTTTGACAGCAGATGCGTTTTTAAAAGGTTGACGTAGAACTATGACATCATAACTGATATTTCATTGCAAAATCGGTTGAGCTCCAAAACTTTGTTTGCCAGCTAGGAAAACTGAAAATGAAAGCTTTAAAAAATTATATATATATATATATATATATATATATATATATATATATATATATATATATATATATATTACGGAGAAGTCTCGTGATTGTTTCAAACCGGTTTAAACTGGTTAATGACTTAAATTGATTGAGACAAATAATGACTTAAAAAATAATAATATTCTCACATGATAACTTGAAATTTTCGATTGTAGATTTCATTTAAATTTTTTTATACTAAAGATTTTAAATCTGTGTACCAAATTTTATCTATTTAGTTCTCTTCCTTTAATTGTTGCTTGATATGTCACAATCGTATTCTCATCGGAAAGACAGATTTCCACAAAACGGATTTGCGCAATTTCTCAAAAAGTAAAGTAAAGAAATAAAAAGTACAGTTTTTAAAAAGTTATTCCATACATGCTAATTATGTTCTTATAAACAAAGTACATATATATATATATATATATATATATATATATATATATATATATATATATATATATATATATATATATATATATATATATATATTGTTTTTAATTTAATTTCATTTTTAATTAATTTCCTAATTTTATATTTAGTCTTAAATTAACTCATATTACTTCATCCTAAATGTTTCTCTGATTCCAGTACCGATTTTTTTTATTTAATTATTTCTAACACGCGTTCTAAAAAATTGCTGAATCGAAAAAAAAAAAAAAAAATATTATGCTCCAAGCGAAGGGAGAAAAATCCCCTGTGCCTACGACATTCTTTCAAAAATACCTAAGATTCCCTTTCCTAAGTCGGCACATATCAAAGAAATCTCTATCAAAATCTCATAGTAAAATCACTGAATGGAAAATTTTCTGCCCCTTTGATCTTGTCAGCTGGTGCAAAGGAACGGGTTCCAACTTCGTCTCCATGTACAAATGATGCCTCCCATGGCAGAATAAGCTGAAGTTCATTTCAAAAGTATCTATCTCTCGGTCACGTATCAGCCAAAATTATGCTCATTTACTACTATTTGAATCTTACTAAAATTTCATGATCACAGACATGATCTCCATTCCGACAAAATAAAATCTCTCCTATGAAACATGACTTTTGGCCTGTTATTTGTGGAATTCATATCCTTGTGTCTTCCACAGTTTGAAACCGAAATTTTGTTTCATTCACTTTTTTGATTCTTGTTGCAGATGCCACCAACAATTGAAAGTTGTTTTATAGTCATCCGTTACGTTTCAGCCTTTGACATCCCCAAGATACTGGAAACTGTCTTTTATAATTCATACACATCTCCTCCACTAAATCAGAAAGCTTTCTGCGTCACATTCGCGACTCATAAATAACAATCGCAAGTTCATTATCATGCAAACCATTACCATCAGCTGTCACGCGTTTAATCCTAGCTTCTCCCAAACCGGAGCAAACAGTCCATTGCATTTCCAAGACAGCCCATAATTATATACTGTCCCAATGAATTAAATGTCCCTTTTGTGAAGACCCCTCTCAGTGGAATGGTGGGACGTCATACGCGAAAAAGCAAAACGCCCCCTTTCTTTGACCAAACTCAGTTACTCAGAGATTGTTTTTGGACAGAGCATGACCCGGACGTATGGATATTAGATTAAGTGCCGGTTGGACAATCCGGCCTTTGGCCATTACCTCCCCCATCTACAATCGAAAATACAACCGCCCACGCAACAAGCGGGGATATCTTCCCCACCCACTCATTACGTCACCCTCACTGATAAAGGACAAAGGAAAAAAGGAAGGAAATCCTTTCTGTTTTGGTGCTGCAATTCTTTTGGGAGTAATCCCACCACCAAGGATAATTAGGTGGCATTGGTCAATCGGATTGAGATCGATGAGGGTCATCGGAGGAGGGTGTGAAAGGAATGTTTTTTGATGGAAAAGAAGGATGTGATTTGATTTAGGGTATGTCCTGAAAACTGTTTTGAATGAAGGATAGATTTATTGAGGAAGACAGTTGGACACTTGTTGATACATGCAGTGACTTGATTTATATTGAAGATCTTATATTTCCTCCGATGGTTTTTTGTAAATTGTTAAATTTCATCAATAATGAAGATAAATAGTTCTTGTTTGATTGGACACTTGTTGATAAATGCAGTGACTTGATTTATATTGAAGATCTTATATTTCCTCCGATGGTTTTTTGTAAATTGTTAAATTTCATCAATAATGAAGATAAATAGTTCTTGTTTGATTGGACACTTGTTGATAAATGCAGTGACTTGATTTATATTGAAGATCTTATATTTCCTCCGATGGTTTTTTGTAAATTGTTAAATTTCATCAATAATGAAGATAAATAGTTCTTGTTTGATTTGACACTTGTTGATAAATGCAGTGACTTGATTTATATTGAAGATCTTATATTTCCTCCGATGGTTTTTTGTAAATTGTTAAATTTCATCAATAATGAAGATAAATAGTTCTTGTTTGATTGGACACTTGTTGATAAATGCAGTGACTTGATTTATATTGAAGATCTTATATTTCCTCCGATGGTTTTTTGTAAATTGTTAAATTTTATCAATAATGAAGATAAATAGTTCTTGTTTGATTCAAAGTATACAATCAACCATAATTAAAAGTAATCAGAAAAATTTTAAAATTTAATTTATATTTTTATAGTTTGTTAAAAAAATAGAAAGAAATATTTTATCAAAAGTCTGAAAGTCAGTGCAGTAAATTGGAAACTCGGTTTCATTTAAAATAAATTTTTATTTTTTTATTAGTTTCAAAAAAAATTATTTTATCATCTTTTACGGTGGGGTTTAATTTTTTTATATTGTTATTTTCAGCGCTACTGTTAGTTTTGATCTATATATATATATATGTGGGAATGGTACCTTTTATATGCCATTTTACTATTATGCCAAATAAATAAGTATTAAAATATTGTCCTTTCATCGAGAACATACAACTTTACAAATTTCAGTGAAGTTGAAGTACTCAATCGCAGAACATTTCTAACTTAAATTATAAATTTTGTTTGAATTTTTTTCTGCCACTCATTCATTTAACTATAATAAATAAATTCATTAATTAAAATAAACTCTTACTATACAATTTTATCGTTCATTTAATTCCTTTAATCAGTGATTAATATGTAATTATATATTCTAAAAGACTTTTTCCAGAATTAAATTTTTCCATGATCCGTACCATTTTTTTAAATTCATATAAATGATATCTAAAACAATATTTTGCTTACTAAACATTCAATTCGAATCATAAACTCTCTTTTTTTTTATTTCGAATTGAAATTTTGAAGAAACTGAAATAAAAAATGTTTTCCTGTAAATTAGAGAAATAAATGTCTTATTCCATGAAATATGATTTAAATTAAAACAAAATAGACCTTTGATAAATGTTTATGGAACCAATCACATAAATGGCACGCGATGAAGTAATTTTCACAAAATTAAAGCAATGAACCCTTCGATTATATACCAATTTGGATACAATTACAAGTGGCAATCACTTGTAATCCAGTAAACATTCAAAACGGAATCAAATATTATTTGTAGAGTTCGAACAACATAATAAAAAAAATCGAAATAAGGCAAATGCAATTAAACATTATATGTTTGTGCTGTAACAATAAACATAAATAAAATTTTATGTTCAAATTTTCGAACCCTCCTTTAATCCACACAATTCCTAAACCGATGTTTTTACTCCAGTATTTAACCCCTAATTCAAATCCCCCTCCCAACAGGGGTCTACCACATTCATCGCTACCTCCCCTTTCATTCAAAGCAAGCGCCCGACATCTCAACTCTATCTGCATCTCCCGAGAGACATCAAACCCTCCTCTTCCCTACATCAACATCAATCGAACGAAAGGGGGGGGAGTGCAAACGATAACGAAAGGCAGAGGGGGTGAAACAGTCATCTCAGTGGTTCGACACGAAGGCGTGCAGGGAGGGATGAAATGCTCGTCACCCCTTGTTCCATTTATTTCATTAGAAGTGCGTGATTCTGTTGCGCAGAGGGGAGCTGAATTCAGATCAACTCTGTAGTAGTTGGCCCTCAATCCTCCTCCCCCCCTTTCATGCGTTCACTTACCAATAAGTAGTAATACATGTGTAGGTACGGGGCGTGTAAAATCCATCGACAATTCAATTCGAAGCGAAAGTTTTGTGCTTCATTAACCTCAGTGGCATTCTGAAAAAATAGGGAATGTCAGGGAGGGTGGGTGAGGAATGTTTAATGCGGTGTAAAGGTTTAATTGCTTGCGTTATTTTTGGGTGGAATGTTTCGTGTGGTGAAAAGTGTAGCATTATAAACTGAAATGTGATCTCACAGGATGTCTATAAATTAATCATTTTATTGGCCAACACAATAAAAATATGGCTTTAAAACGTATTTGGAAATCGTTGATACAAACAGATGTTTTTATTCGAAAATTTTTATATTTTTGTTATGTGACGAAAATGAGATACTTTTTTTATTATTATTTTATTTTCGGACAAATGAAATTACACCATATAGCGAAAAAGTAATGTTGTTCAAAAAGCTAATAGCGTTGAACTTGAAATGTAATAGATAACTTGATGCTCCATAACAATTTATGGAGAAAATATAAATCGTGAAAAAATAATTTTTTAACCATTTGCTCTATTTATAAATTTTTATCGACAAATAAATTTATGAACACTTAGAAATTTAAAAAAAAAATGTACATAAATTCGAAAAAAAAATATTGGGACACCATATAACTTAAAAGGATTTTATTAAGTTATAATACATAACTTAAATATGCAAACGAAACTAAAAAAGAAGTATATCATTTCTGATAAATGATTAAAAAAAATCATATATTAAAGCAATCGTAATTATAATTGAAAATAAAAGAAAGTCAAAAAAATCAGTCAAAAAATTTTGGGACGGTATCCAGCTAATAAGAAAAAAAAATATGGCCGTAACAATTAAAATCCTGTTGGACCACATTTGCGCTTTATGACCCCTTGCAGTCGCTCCTCCATAAATTTGATCATTTTTGCGCAAAATGATTCATTGAATTTGGCCAAATATTTTCTTAACTCCTGCTTGTCAGAAATATTGTGTTTATTGGCCTTTTTTGTTGCAAATAATCCCACTCATGTACAACAAGATTAAGATCTGGACTCTCGACACGACTCTTAATCACAGCAAGATAGTGGCACAGGACCCATAACATGCAAATATTAATAGTATGTTTCAAGTCGTTATTCTGGCACAGTATGAAATGAGATTACCAATTTGCTGTGAATTTCACTTAAGAATGTCAAAGTAGGCGTTTATTCACTGTACCATCTATAAAGTCTGAATTCCCCATAGCAGAACTTGTAATGCAACTTAGACTCCATCTGCATACTAACTGACCATTACCACTACCATCTCAATATTTTACAGTAAGCCCCAAATTTTTGATATGCAATGCTGTATTTGATGTGCACTTCACTTTTGCTCACATCAAATGTTGTATTTGCTTTCGTTCAAAAAAATGATATTTTCCCAAAATTGTATTGGCTGTTTTACACACATTTAAACAAATGCCAGTCTAACTTTTCGATTGATTTTGCTGAGGTTAGACATTCTTCGAGGTACTCTGTTGTGATATTTACGTTTAAAAAACACATTTTTGACAATTTTAGGATTTACTAGCTTCCGAAACCTGCTTTTACATCTCAGAGTCAATTTTATGAAGCTAATTCTTGCGCCAAAAGACGCCATAGGACGCCAAAAGATGCCATAGGACGCCAAAATACGCTATAGGGTGCCAAAAGGCATTCATTAAATGTTTTTTGTCGGGCTAATCTTTGTTTGCTTTGAGCATTGTTTCTTTGAACTTGCGAATAATATTACAAACAGTGGGCTTACTGAGTTTCAAGATTTGCCCGATACAACGAACCGATTTTCCATTCACTGATTGCTAGATTTTGCGCATCAACCGATATATCTTTGTTTCTAGCCATTTTTCCATTGCCAATTGTTTCATTCTAATATTTTATGCTACAATTTAAGTTATATTACTAAAATTACAGTTTAAAAAAAGTGTCATTTAATTAAATTTTATTGATAAGATTTATATATATATATTTTAAATTTCTCGTTTTCAAAATTGTCCCAACACCTTTTATGGCAAATGTTTGCGTTTCATTTGTATTTAAAAGAGTAGATAAGTTTGTAATTCTAAAATAGTAAATATATATATATATATGCATGCCAAATGCACCAATATTTTTTTGACTGTATATAGAATTTTACAAAAAAAAAATCTAGAAAAAATTGTAAAAATGTTTTCATATCATTAGAAATATTTTAAATGTTTCATTATGCATTAATATCTTGTATTCTAGTGCAATTCGGTTTTAACGGCTATCAAAAAGCGCCAAGAAAATATTTCGCCAAATTATAAAAATATACCCCAGTGCATTATTATTTATTATGAAAAATTTTGAACATGCGAATCACATACTTGACGATTGAAATCGCCAAATCGCCAAATTAGGGGGGGGGGCGCTTTTTGGTTGCTGTTACGACCGACAAGTGCCTGTATTCTTTTAATGTAGCATTCTTTTTTTTTTTTACAAATTATTAAAATCAAAATCGGTTGTAATTCAGTGTAAATCAAATGAAACTATGCCCGCATGTATATGCTTAAGTGACTCATCGCGTTACCATCAATGAATTCTTTATATTTCCCAAAATAATCTAAAATTCTTTTTTTTTTCGACGCTTTAAATTTATAAATATAATTTATTTTTCAAACTATCCTAAGCAACAACTTTTAATCTATTTTGGGACTAAACGGGATTATTAGGATTAATTTGCATGTTACAAAAATTGGAAATAAACTACTTTTCTAATGCGACATAATGGCTTTGAACATAAATTTTATTTATTATAGACAATAATGAAATGAATTTTTCCTGTCATTTTTTTGTCTTATAAAATCTTGAGTAAATTATTGATTCCAATATTTATAATATTTAGGTAAACATATTTTAACAAGAGGCTTTTCTCTGCTGAACAATGTGGCGACTTAACTGGCCTCTCTCTTTCATTTTACTATCTTTCCCCGTGTGGTATGCTGCTCTCTGGCCATTTTAACAAACGTGATGTAACGATATTTATTGGGTCCCGCAGTATAGCATGAAATTTTCGCTTCTTGCCATCATTGGTTGTTTAGAAAACGTAAACGACGCCAATGTATGATACTGGTATTTTCTCTTACATCATATTTCATTTTTTAAAAATGGCATAAATGCACTAATTTGGCTTTTAAAAATTAGTATAAATGTATACTATTTTGACTTTTAAAAATAGTATAAATGTACTAATTTCGCTTTTAAAAAATTGCATAAATGTACTAATTTGGTTTCTAAACATAGTATAAATGCATTAATTTGGCTTCTAAAAATAGCATAAATATACTAATATAGCTTTTAAAGATAACATAAATGCACTACTTTAGCTTTTAAAAAATGGCATAAATGCATTAATTCGTCATTTGGAAAGTGGTATAAATGCATTAATATGCCATTTAAAAATAGCAAAATACACGCAAAGACGTAGGGGACATCTACATCCTCCTTTCCTCCCAGCCGGCTATGTCACTAAGCACCTAAGCCCTATATTTAAAATCGCAATGATCCCATAAGTGGGGATAGTTAAAAATAGGAGGAAACTTTGTCCATTTGAAAAGGAGTTAGAAATAGTTTTTAGAAATAGTTTCAACAATAGAATTCGAAGCAGAATACAAAGAAACTCAAAACCGTATTCAAATTTTTCATTATAATGTATCGAGTCTAAGCACAAGTCTTAATTCGAAACAAACTCAAATTTAAAACAGATACTAAATTAATAATACTGATAAAAATTAATCTCAAAAACAGCAAACAAAATTAACTAACCATAAATAATACATGAAACAAAAGAAAGCTTTTGTCAAAGTCAAAATTCCTGTAAAAACGAATATCAGTCAGAAGAATTGAAACATTTTGAGAATTTGGATTAAGAAAAATTCAGTGGAAAGTCCAGATTGTGTCTCAAAAGGCCCTAGGATGTCTTTAAAAATTATTTACATACATAAGATAATCATAAGAGAAACAGTCTTTCTAAAAGTGAATCCTAAAAAAACAACTACACATCTTACTCTTCACCTGACATTAAGTGACAATATCCAAAGGATATTGTCCATGCTGGATGAATGCTACATTTTTATTTCATTTATATTTTCAAACAAGAGGGAGTGGTTTCCTGGAAGCTTCTGATTGGTGAAACAATTGGTCCGAATAAATGTATGCTAACATATACACTGAAGGCATATGATGTCATAGCAACTATTAAACCGGATTCACTTGTTTTGTTTATATTTAAGTATTATTTATAGTATTACATGTAACTTAAAATTTCTCGTTTATATATTACTAATCATATCTGGCGACCAGATTGTTCGCTTAGAATATTGTTTATCTTGGTTGTTAAACTTTAAATATAATATTTATTTATCTATATATTCATCTTTTTACCGTTATAAGATTGAAAGATATGAATTTAAAAGATTCAGTCGACTGTAAAGGGCTGCACGCGTAATTTTGAAAACTGTATATACTACAAAATAAAAGCGATTTTAATTTTATATTACGCCAAACGGACACTATTAAGCGTCTTGATGAAATGAAATTAGTTTAAATTACTTGACAATCTTAGAAATGTTATAGTTTAGATATAAAATTCAATTTTAAAAACTTAGTAAAATTAGAGAAAAATTGTAAAAGATTTGTATAAAAAAACCAACAAACACATTCATTTTTATATAGAGAGATTTAGTAGCTACATACATTAGTAAAATACTTTTATTTTATTTTTGTTTTAAATCTCATTTTGTTGCCGTAATTTTCAAATACTTGAATACAATTCAAAGTTTTTAAACAGAGAAGATTTTAATCTTTAATTTATAATATTTATATAATATATGTATGTAATTATATTTTAACACTAATTTCAATTTAATTAATTTACAAAGTTTTATCTTAATTTAGCCCACAGTAAGTTCATTCTCTTATTTCTTGATCCAATATCACTTTCCCTACTTTATTAATTCAAGAGAAGCTTTATAAAATTGCTGAATCGGCTAAACGCCGACGCATTCCCACGCTCCGCGAGAAAGGATAGAAAAGTGTCCTGTAAGCACATTCTTTTTAAAAGATCTCTGTGTTTTCCCTTACTTCTTCGACGCGTGTAGCAAAAATCCCTATCAAAATCTTAATAATATATTAGCACTGTAAAGAAATGTTTTCCCTATCAAAATCTGAGGTTATATAAGACCAGGGATAAAATGTTCAAGGGATTTTTCCTCATTCCTTTCTGTGTCGTTCTGTGTTGTGTGTTGCTCATCGCTTGTGCTGTAAATACTGCGTGCTTCTCCAAGATCAAATAAAACGACGTCACGAAATTGAAAGTTTCTTCACTGTCTTCGAAACTGCATTCTGCTTCACATAAAATAATGCTTACATATATTATTAGCAAAAAAAAAAAAAAAGAATATAATATATTTTATTTAAAAAAAAAGAAGGAAAGAAAAAATTTCTGAATTCTATACATATTTTGAAAATTGAAAATTCCTTAAAAATAGACTATTTCTTATATTATAAGAAATAGGAATAAATTTTCTTAACTAATATTTTTAAATGATTCAATATATTCTTTCAACGTTTGAAGAGATATATTTTTAAGGAGCCCTATTTGAACATAAGAAATTCATGTTATTCCTACCACTCATTCAATTCATTAGAAAACCGAAATTAAAATATTTTCCTTTCTTCAACGATGACACTGAAATATTTTAATGAAAGCTTAGCAATTATCTTAAACCCATCCTCCCAGTTGGACCATTAAGAAGAATACTAATCGTCTTTCGTTCTCCATTTGTATAGAGTGCTAGCATTTATCAATGAGGAATTTCTGTAAAATTTTAGTATGCAAAGCTTTCTAATCCTTTTTTCAATTATACAGCAAATGGAACTAAAATTAATACATATTGTTCCACGCCATCCCAAATTCTAATCTTGAAAATCCTTAAAGTCCACAACCCATCCTTATTGTTCTAATCCTCCAGTCTTAGAGCCATCCTGTTGACACAGAAAGTGACAAATATCTCAGCTGTCGCCCGTGGAATACCGATATGCAAATGTCATGCACGGTCCCCTCATATATGCTTCAATTTTCAGTGCCATATCCCACCCCCCTCCATCTACTCTTCAATGCCACTTCCACCAGGCAGAATTTAGAGTACATAATTTCATCAGGAGCAATTTAGTGAACTCAGAACCGATTATGT
Organism: Argiope bruennichi; assembly: GCF_947563725.1. Lineage (NCBI taxonomy): Eukaryota > Metazoa > Arthropoda > Arachnida > Araneae > Araneidae > Argiope > Argiope bruennichi. Next base: position 78,118,919 of record NC_079161.1, on the reverse strand, counting down.
ACCGTAAACAGATTAATAAGCTTTGAAACCTGCTGGCTGCTGCAACCTATTGTCTATTCCTTGTTCAGAACCTTCAACCACCCCCCTAGGCCTTTGTTCTGTGCATTAGCGGAATTGAGAATGAAGGATTTTACTTAGAGTTCCAACCCCTAACTTCATCAATATGGATCGGCAATTAATTTTGTTTTCATTTTAATTGAATAAGAAAAGATTTCTGCTATCTTTATGTATGATGGTATAGTGTTTGGCGAGAAATTTATTTCTGTTTTAGAAGTGTTGGCGATGTAGGGAGACAAAGGAAATTGAAACACGGTTGTTGCTGATAATGGAGATTTTGCATATTGACGTGCTCACTTTTTCCTTTCCCCGTGATAGTTCTGAATTGTTCTAAATGGAGATTTTATTCAAATAAAGATGGAGAATCTTGTTTTATTGCGGTTTATTAACTGCGTTTTCATTTGAAAGAAGAAATTAGAGAAAAGAAATGAAATACAAAGAGCACTTCTGATTGTTGGATGTTTCCTTTATTCAATTGGAAGTTTTATCTTCATTTCTAAGATTGAATAGGAACTTTGCAAATAGGCAATAAATATTCTCGATAAATTATTGCTTGAAATTAAACATGTTTAGGACAATAGCGATAAAATGTCTGTTTAAAATAAATTTGCTTTAAAAAATGCTAATTTGTATCCTACTTGCTTCGCTATATTTTCTGATAAAATGAAATATTTATTATCTGATACTTGAATTTATTTTTCGATTCAGAGATTAAAAATTAGTTTGAGTTTGACATATCATGATAAATTGATTTACGCAAGATGTCTGATTTTTGAAAAATAAATTGCGGGAGTGGCCTTATAAACATAATTGTATTATTCAAAATACACACAAAAAAATTAAAATTTATACAAAACCAAGATATTCTGTTCCAGATTATTTCCAGCGATGTGTCATTAAGTTAATAAAGATTATCTTAAAATAAAGTAGAGAATAAAATTCATCCTGAATTCGGCCACCAAGTACCGATGAACAAAGTAAACCTCTTCAAAATACTGAACCAACTATGTCTGGTATACTGCATTTTTACCACCGGCCTATCTTCCGTGGCACTTATTTAACAGAGTTATTAACAGACAAAACATCGATTTCGTTTAGTTTAATATGCCTTTTAGCTTAAACAACTTCATTTGGTATTATGTTGACAATTTGAATGCGAATGCTACAGCTTATGTAATGCTATGATGTTGAGTTTTTGACTATTTATTACTTATTCTGTGGAGCACCTGTGACATATAAATCAAGAAGGGTGTGTCTGCGCGGGGCGGGGGGAGGGGTTGAGAAAGAAAAGGTTTCACTGGTGTCTGTCTCTGGGCTGTCTTGCATATAAAAAAGTGAGATGTCACTTTTTAAAACAGAATGTGACGAAGGGCTGAGATTATAATGTTGTTACCAGGACGCTATTTACACTTGTTTAGTACTTGATAATTCTTTGGAACGAAAAAAAATCACATCATTCTAAAGACATTACTTAACCTGACACGCCTCTGTAAAACACCTGTTACTATCTCTTCTTCTGATAACCTTAGAGATGCAAGAGTTTGAGAAAAATATGTTCAAAGGAAGTCCATCTGTCCGACCGTTCGAATATAAGTTAATACAGTAATTACGAAATGAAGAGATGTAGATAGACAAAATTTTGCACACAGATTTAACATCCATATTCTAGACAACTGTCAAATTTTGAGCCAAATCCAACTACGGGGTGACTGTCTGTCAGTCTGTACGAAAACATGTAAACGCGATGATTAAAAAAAATAATGACTTAAATATATCAAATTTGATATGAAATTTTGTGACTACAAGTGCAGTTTTGTGTCAAATTTTTGTTCCAATCGGTTGAAAAAAAACGTGTTTAAAATACAAATTCGATTTTTGGATGTTATTAACAACATGCCAGAGATTAATCGCCAAATAACTTGCCAAGGAAGACACGATAGATTCAGTAAAAATGGTAAATTCACCCCAAAAGTTAATATTTCGTAGCTATTATTCGCCAGGGTCATGTAAGACGTTCTCCGGTGTGACAAGTTTATTAGAGAGTATGCGAGAAAGTTTTGGAGAAACCGCTCCCACTCATTTTTTCTTTTATTTGATGTTAGAAATTAAGCAGACATGACAAAATATACAAGTAACAAATCTTTAGCTTTAAAACACTTGTAAGTTAAACATCCACTAGGTTAGATATCTAGGATGACTCTAAAACAAATAATGCATTTCAGAATTATAATGATTCCATTGATAATAAAACTCAATCTAGAAAACATTGTTAAAAGAAAGTTCTACTTTTTAACCCTCAAACTTGCACAAAACTTCAACCATCTTGATTACTCCAAGCTCGAACCATATAATTGAGCTTCCCAAATCAAAACCAGGAAAACCAAATCGAGCTTCTTCCAACAAGGGGGAAGGGGAGGGCATTTGCATTTACTGTGGATGGAGAAAGTTTTTATGGATCTCTGCTGCGTTTTATGGAGCGTGGGGTAATCCGTGCGTAAGCTCGAAAACGAGTTACATTTCTTTTGTCCCGCTCTCTCTCTCCCGCTTTAAATGCGCCTCTTTTTCCGCTTTCTGTTATTGGCGTTGCGAATTTTTCGCCTCCACCTTCTTGGAGGAGAGTAATCATAAACAGCCTCTTGTTCTTTTCCTGCCAAGAAAGCCGGATATTATCATTCTGTTAGAGGCTGCACTAAGGGGCTGTATAGAAAGTGCAAGAATGTATTTGTAGACCTGCCGGCGTCCTGGGATAGGAGTAGCGCGTCTTCCCCGAGATTTGGGAGTCCCGGGTTTGAGTCCCGATTTGGGCATGGTTGCTCCTCTTCCGTGTTCTATCTGTGAGATGTGTGAATGTTCCCCCTCCCCCTGTAAAAAGGGGTTGTGAAAGCGAATGTGACGCATGAAGTAGCTAAGTCATACTCTTGGCCTCTGTTGGCGCTACTGAAAAAAAAAAAAAAAAAACGAGACTCTCACTCGGCTTAAATCGCTTATAGATATCTGTCACAACACACGCAACTTGTAGAGTGCATTTCCAAAAACGGGCATTTTTTCCAAAAAAACTGGGTTTTTTTTAACAAAAATCTCACTTTGTCAAAATTTTAAATTCGAATTTTTTGTCGATTACAATACTTTCTCTATTCAAGAAAGTAAAAACAAAGAAAGAAAAGATAGAATTATGTTGTCGTTGTTTTTTTTAAAGAAATGGTAATTTTAGAATTGTTAAATTATTGGTACTTTTATAATTATTAGTGCATCTTAAGTCAATTGCATACTGATTGAAATTAGTTTTTTCACACACACACAAAAAAAAAAATCTTTATATGAGGGAGAGAAAGAGAAAAGAAAAAAAAAAGAATATTATTCTTAATTATAAATTTATATTAAGGTAAAGAATTAAAAGAATATTATTATAAAAAAAGACAATTATTAGCATTATTCTAATGCAAATACCTTAATATAATGAAAAGAATATTCATGCAAATACATTAAAAAGAGACATTGTGCGAAAGCATTTCTAGTGATATTATTTTGAAGGAATAATATTGTAAGAACATTTTTTAAATATTATTCTAGAAGAATAACATTATAAGAACATTCTCTATAATGCTATTTTAAAGAATAGTAGCATAAGATCATTCTTTGTAAAATAATTATTAAGAGTTCACTAGTAAATAATCCCAAAGTAATAAATAGTAATAAATAATCCCAAAGTAATAAGTAGTAATAAACAATTCCAAAATAATAAACAGCAATAAGTAATTCCATAAATAATCCTAAAGTAGTAAATAATCCTATAAATAACTCCATTAAATGTTACAAATAGAAAACGATTTTAATCTTTTTTTTAATTTATTTATTCATATATCTAATCTTTCATTTTTATTTATTTACTGCTTTATTTTAGCAAAATTGTTGTTTTTAAAGGTCGAGCTTTTTTTTTTTTAATTCATTGACTATATTTAGACCAAATATTGAAAAAATTATTTGTTTTTAAGATACATATATCTTGCTATCAGGAATATATATAAAATTACCATTCCTTCGGTACAAATGAATTACGTCGAAAAGTACAGAACCTTACAAAGATGGTCCCCTTCCCCCAAGTCATTCGATAAAGATCACTGATAAATGTCGTCAGCGTCTCTGATGAACTGGCAGCGAGATTTGGATCCTGAGATCTAAAGACAGCGATTTTATGAAGCACATAAAATTTTCTCATACCTACCCAATGAATCCTTGTTCGCACGACAATATGCAAATGAAGAAGTAAATATTTTCCAACGGATCCATTCTCCAGTAGAGGAAGTAACACATTTTCTTCCTGTTGCCAAATCCTTTGAAGTAAATCTGGTATCGTAGGCTCTAATTCTCCGCAAAGAGTATTGGGAAAACGGGGAATGCTATTTGTATGCAGATTTTTGGCAACCAAATAATCGAGGGGCTTTTAGTACGGCGGTATTCAACAATAAATGTTTAGGGGAACTTAATTTTGAAATCTTAATGCTGATTTAGGTTCCTGACTTTGGATGCGAAGCGGGTTTTAACTGCTGACGAAGCAATTATAGACATCGTTTCTCTGCGATGTGTGAATTCGAAATGGCTTTAATCTTTGTCTTCCTCACGGCGTGCAATGGGATGATGGAGTCAACCTATCTGAAAAGCATTTTTGGACAACATTAAGAAAGCTAAAAAGCTGAAAAGGCGCCGGCGGGGATATATTGTAGGATGGATCTAGATAAATATCCTGAATCATGAAATATTAAAATTCAAATGATGCCATATCTTTTCCTGAGACTCCAGTAGGATTTTAATGCAATATATATCTCTTGTCAAAATATGTAATTAACGGAAAAAATCTATTCATATTAAAATTAAAAATTTCTTACATTAAAATTAAAAATTTGTTACATTATATAGTTATATGACAAAACGTAATTTAAAATTTTGAGGTCCCTTCCCAAACCTGTTATTTCTTGTGACTTCAAAATGGAACTCCTGGAATGGAATGGAATTATAGTTCTAAAAGAGAAACTTTATTTTCAACAGATTATTTTTCGATTACTATATCACTACGCTTTCATCTTTTTCAATAGATTAGAAAAATAGTGGCTTAATTGGCAAGAAAGCGATGCTTGCTAAAATCACTTAATTCTAAGAAAAGAAGTAAACGTTTATTATCTAATACAAGTTAAAGTTGATGTTTTCTGCCATTAATAATCTGCTCCAATAATTCTACTCATCTTAATTTTATTAATTAAAAGAAGGATAATTAAAATTTTATTAATTTTTCGAAAGAGTGAATTGTACATCGAATTGTTCTAGAATCATCTGCTTCCAAATCAATTACTTGCTATCCGTCGCTATTTTTTTTTATCATAAAATTGCTTAAATATTTCAATAATGGCATTTTGCCAGAAGTCATATTTTTCAATATTTTTTTCAGAAATCTTAGTTTGTTACAAAAGCAAAAAATATTCCGATAGTCACTTGTAGCCATAAACCAAGGAATTTTTTAAGGCAAATAAAAAGAAAATAAATTCTGGAGTAAAAAGCTTGCCAAGGAGAAAAAAAACATTGTTTTATCATGGCATTGAAATAAAATGAAACTGAATAAAAATAATATGAAATCAGTTCTTTATATTTTTCAATTAGCATATCATTTTTGTGAACAATATTTATTCCAAATGAAAGCATGAATGAATCTAAATATGTAAAGAAATAGCTTGTGACATGCTTGGTTTAAAGAAATGCTTGCTGTACAGTTTGTCTTGGTGTGTATAATTTTTCCCCTCTCTCTCTCTTCTCTACTTGATAAGATTTTTTTTATAAAAAAATATGCATTCTTCTTAAAAATACATTTTATACAATTTAAAACAAAGCTTTCCAATTCTATCAAAAACAAATTAAAAAAGCATAAAAAAGTTCAGCAAAAAAAGGCAAGAAAACAATACCCACATTTTAAAGTGTCTCAAAAACTGTTGAAAGATTTTTAATCAACTATTACACTGAATATTCTCAAAATACGGCAAAGTAAAGAGTATTTAAAAGTATAAATGAAAATGTAATTTAGGCAGGAAACTCTGAAATTCATTCATACTTTTAAAAGAAAAGAAAAAAGCTCTATTAAAAAAGTTGCGACTGCTGTAAGGTGAGGGGGGAAAAAACTATTTAAATTTCAGCTTGAGTTCTTTTCTCCCTTCAATTTACCAGTTTCACTCTAATTTATTTCTACATTGGGATGAAAAATTATGGTCATTTTTGTATATGGCCTCACAAGAGAAACTATCCATTCTCTCAACCACCATCCAAATAGATCAGCCGGCTCAAACTAATTAAGTTATCTTACAACACCCCAAATCGATTTAAATACAAAATTACTCTTTCTGTGCAGTGAGAAACCGGTCGCCCACCCCCTCCTTTATGTGTTTCTTTCACCGCCATTAAACCCACCCGTAAGTGCAGACGAGAAATAAAAACATCATCTTTACCATCCCTTCCTCAGATCTATATTTTACAGTCTCTCAAACCCGCCTCGTGGGAACTGCTCGTCTTATTTATTGCCTCCTGTCTCTTATTGTTTAAAGCGCCAAACGATAAGCCCATCTTTCGAACTCGAGCGGTGGTCACGTGACAAGTTTAAGGTCCTTTTCTCCCCTCCCTAGTGGGATCACAAAACGCGCGTGGGGATATTAATAAAGTTTAGAAGTGGTGAGAGACCAAACAATGCTCTGCAGGTGGTCGGGACAGTGACGTATACGGCCTCGCATCATCTCTCCCCTCTTGCTCTGTGTCCTAAAATCGTCTGTCGGATTTGAGAATAATGGTTTGGAAAATTAGAATTCGATGATACTAAAACAGATGATGCAAAATTTATTTTCAATGTCTTCTTCAGAGCTTCTGCGTTTTGGTGAAGGATAAGGGTTTGTAAGGCATCCGGCATTGTTCGAATTTTATTTATTGCTGCGTCCCCATGTATTAGACATATCCTAATCCTGATTATTCATTTAAAATTTTCTGTTGAGATGTATTTGAGCTTGCTAGTGAATGTAGGAACTGTAGCGGAAGAAATATTAAGAGAGGAAATCTTAATCATGATTGTATTCGATATTTGAAAAGTGATCAGATTTTAATTCAGCATTCCGAAATGAATTATATGCATAGGTTTAGTATTATTCGATTCCATAAATAACTTCATCTTACATAAATGACATACCATATAAAGATTAAAAGAAAACTCTAATCGTATAATAATAAGAATAAATAATTATCCTTAAAAATTATCTTTTAACGGAGTGCTGACGAGTAAAAATAAAAATAAAATGTTTTTATCAAAATAATGCAGATAAAAATAATTTCAAAAGCATGATATGTAAATAGAACTGCTCTAAATGAATCGAGATTTTAATTAAATTTATAACGTACTTTTCTATGGTGAATGTTTAAGAATTTCTTTATGATACTTTTTGTAGATTCCCGTTTTATTTTTATCGCCTTATACTATCATTTTCCTCATATAAACGTGTAATGCTTAAAAAATTGTTGTCCTTTACATTTTAGAACACCATGAAATTTTTCTTTCAAATTTCTTCTTCATTTTTTTAATAAAATAAAAAGTTTACTAGTTATTTTATTTCCCATTTTAACTGAAATCTTACCGAAGAGACAAATGTCTCCTTAATATTCATTAAACCAAATATATTTCAGAGTGGAAATTAATTATTACATTTTTTTATTGAATATAGCATACATAATTTTTTATTCAACCAGTTGCCACTACTAAAACTTAAAGCTATAATTAATAAAATAAAAATGCAAACGATATTAAAACATTATAATAACTCATCATAAATATTATCATTTACGAAAATATTCCAAAGAGTAATTTTTATTTTATTTTCAGTTATATTTTATTTTTTAAAAATATCCTTTGTTATACAAACGAATTTACATTTTACTCTAATTGAATGTAGATTGTTAATCAAATTTCTGGTTCTCTGTTGAAATTTGCACCTGAATAAAACTAATTTGTCTTATAAATAGCTAAATTCCACCAAATCAAATCCATTGCAAATTAAATATTAAGAATGAAATTATAGATTTAGAGAAAAAAGCAGAATCAGAATATATTCAGTAATATTTAGAGAAGAAAATTATATCTCGGAACGTTTTTGAAATTTGATTCTTTGTTGCATAAAGAGATATAATAATGGTTCGATTATTTTTTATTCCACGGGCCGATAAACCCGCCATTGCTTAAATTAAAATATATTCATGTGCGATATTTTTGGCATAAAAACGAATTTTGTATAAAATATTGTAATAAATGAAATTTAAATTTTTTTACTAAACTACATTATTTGATTGACTGCTCTTGGTTTTTGAACACTTGGAGTTGAAGTACATATCAATTCATTCTCTCTCTATTTAATTCATTAGTTTTTTAAAAAAATAATAATAAAAATAAAGAACAAATTTTACAAAAATTAATCTTTCATCACTGAAAAGTTAAAATGTTAAGTTTTAAAAGAACTTCAAAATATTTCTTAAAGAATGATTTCCTCTCCAGTTATTGCAAGAAATGGTAAACTTTCAGTTATTGCTAATTAATTGAGTATCTGATTGATTATTGCACTCTGAAAAGTTAACGGCATTCTTTTTTCTTGACTAAAAGAATAAATGTACAAATACTGGTTGAAGTCGGCCCAGTTGTTTAGGAATTGTGGAACATACATATATAGTCACAATGGTTTTTACTATTTATATTAAGATATTAAAGTAAACTGTTTGAAACTTGAACAGCATTTTGAATTTCTTTAGAAAAGTGGGCTTCGAAATTGCAATTACAAATAATAAAAATAGATTTTTAAAACTCGCTGTTGTGGTGTATTAAAAAAAGAAAATATTTTTGAAGACAAAAATCTAAAAATCAGAGCAAATGTCATAAAAATGAGTTTATCTGATAAGGATATTCATAATTAATTATTGGAAATGTTAGTCACATTAATAAGCTTTTGTTTTATTTATTTAATGCATATGATTCTTTTTTTTATGAAAAAAAATCATTGTTTCATAATTTTTTTTTTTGTATTGTTTTCAACTCATACACATTTTTGCCCTTGAATTTTAATTAAAAATGACTTCCTACCTTAGAGATCTCTGAAAAAATGCTTTTAAAAGTTTCTTTTGGTCATTAACATGTTTTATAACTCATTATTATAATTACAAAAATATCATGTGTCTTTCTCAAATTCACAACCAAATGATGCAATTCATATTTCTAAGAATCTGTGACATTACTTTCCTGTATACTTAGTATCTCAGTAAGAAAGAGAGTTTTACAATTATTTTAATGGATGCAGAATAGATGCCAGGTCAATGATAAGCGGATTTCTTGACAAACTTGGCGATTTGTCGATGAATTTCGCAACTTTGGTGACAAAAATGAAGGTTCCAGAAAATGCACGAATTATAGTTAAATCTTTATCTCTATTTCGGAAATATTTTTAGGTTTTTCGTTGTTGGAAAAACATATCAAGAGAGAATCTAAAGTCATTCTAAGAAAATTCCTTCTGTAATGAATGCAGATCGAGCTATCTATCCATGTGGTACTGGATTTCATGTGAGTTGTTGTTTTCTAAAGATAATGTCTTTGCTGAACAGGTATCAAACACGTTTCTGCTGCATTTTGGTACTTGCATTTCATATTTTCTTGTAGACTAAGTGTTTCTGTTCCATTATCGAGGTAATTGGACCTTCTTACCATTAACCCACAGTAGAATCTAAATTAAATATTGATTTAAAATAATCGAATTGCTGACAATTAAGCTATTAGATATTAATATTTCAGAGTCTCAATTCTTTAGAAATTGACTTAAACATTGGATTATAAAATTATATCTTTACAAACATAAAATACAAATAAATAAAACCCTCCAAGTTGTGTCTGGATCAGCTCGGATTTTGTAATTTTCATCATCATCTTTCTTCAAGTATCTTCGGTCATTTTATCCTTCAAAAACAGAACGATTTTTTTCATTATTCTTCAAATGCGAGCCTACTTTTCCAAAACTTCCCAACTTCTAAAACTAATCCCTCTCACCGCTCATCACCAGTGATAAAAACCTCATGATTCGCCGACCGAATCCAAAGAAAAAAATGGCCAACTAAAATCCCTCAATTCTTTACAGTTTCAACACAAGACAGATACGGGCGATCAGCAGACATTACTGACAGGCGAAGACTCTCCTCCGTGGCACAGTCGTTCCAGTCATTTATTACGAGCCTGCAAGTAATTTATAGTTTTCCCACACCACCCACAAGAGATAGTTTTTAACGGTCCTCCTGGAAAAATGGATACGACCCGTAATAAAACCGTTAATGTCGTCCCGCCTAGGGGAGAATCTTTTTATCCCCCGGGTTACATCTTTCATCCGAATTACACGGGCCATTCGCCCACTGCGTTATGCCCGTCTGGTATGTTGCGAGTCGCATTAAGACGTGTGTCAGATGCTCATTCGGGAGGCACTATTCATAATTTGAGGGAGATATTGAGCTGAAGATGTGAGGGGGGAGGCAGGATAGAGATGACAGTGTAGTTGGTGACAACTTGAAATGATACTAAGAATGGCTCTGAAATGTGCCATCTAACGGAACCAAACCTCAAACATCCATAATTGAAAGCAAAATTCAACATTTTCAACAACAACAACTTTCAACATTCTTTTAAGATATCTTTGTTTCTTATGGCACTTGCCACGGACAAGCCTGCTGTTCGAAGACAGCGATTTTAAGCCGGAGGGGGGGGGGAGCGTCTCTTATTTTTATAGTAGCGCCAACTAAGGCCAAGAGTACGACTTTGCTACTCACGCATCACTCATTCGCCTGCACAAACCCTTTTTACTGAAGGGCACATTCACACCTCTCACCGATAGAACAATGTAAGAACAACCATGCCCGAACCGGAACTCGAACCCCTGGACGCCCAGATCACGGGGAAGACGCGCTACCCCTATGCCAGGACGCCGGCAGATATCTTTGTAATATCTATTAATAATAACGTGGAATGTGGGCCTCTTTCTTGTCACTCCGCAGGTTAGATCGTTTGGAATAGAGCTTCCATAACTAGTACAAGTAAGTGTGCTTTGGAAAATAAAAACTTGTGTCTAAATGAGACCAAATGATCGCTAAAGATGGTTGTTAAATATAAACAAAAAGAGAAGATGTCAGATAAGGAAAAAAAATTAAAAAAAAAAGTTTTTGTTATTTAAAATACACTGCTGCATTCAGGAGGCACTGTTCGTAATTTCGGGGAGATATTGAACCTAAGATGTGAAAATCAAGATGGCAATATAGTTCGTAACAAGTTGAAATGATACTAAGAATGCTTTTGGAATGTGCCACCAAATGGAATCAAATCTCAAGCATCCATGATTGAAAGCAGAATTCAAGATTTTGTTCAATATTTCTTTTTAGATGCTAGTAACATCCTTGTTATATCTACTAATAATAACTAGGAATATGTGCCTCTCTGTTATCATTCCACAGGTTAGATGCTTTGATATAAAGCCGAGCTTCAAAATCTAGTACAAATATGATTTTGAGGATAAAAAATGTGTGTCTAAATGGAATTAAACATAGCCAATAATCCCGTTGGACCCTATGATAGCTAAAGTTGACTATTACACATTTAAAAAAGTAAGGATGTCAGATAAAGATAAAAAGAAATCACAATTTTTTATTTAAAAATACTTTTTGTTTTAATTTAGAGATAATATACTAAAATTCATTCATCTAATTTATACTTTATAGCTTTAATATATGCGGAAATGGGTGCGACAAAATGCCTATTCAATCCCATTTGGATCAGTGTCTAGGGTACTGATTTAAAAAAGAAGTTAAAGAAAAACAGATAATTTATTTACAGTAAATTAAACGGACAATTAATGTACACAAAATTAAAAGGACATTAACAATTAGGACGGGAAAGATTATTTACATTAACCTTTAACTGGGAACATGCGGTCTGTGAGACCACTAGCGATGGATTTTTGGTTACCCCTATTCTATTTTTAGCTTAATTGAAAGGATTGCCCCTGTAGCTTCCTGTTTTGTGACCAATACACGTGCATTTTTTCAACCGATTTTAGTGGATGCTTTTTAAAATAATTCAGTTATTTCTTTGAGCGCGATCTCTAACACTGCACCCCCCTGTTAGTGTCCCAGTGATAAACAAGGCTTAGCAGACAGTGCTAAAACTTAGGCCCCGAAAATATCATCCAATTTACTAATCCTATTATGAAGCAGTGCTCCAGACACTTTTAAATGAAACAGAAAGTGATTTGAGTGATAAGGATATTTGTACATAAATTTTTCGATGAAAGTTCGCATTCAACTGATTCTGATATGTATGTTCAAACATAATTAATTTTTCTAGTGATAGTAAATTTTGAAAAATTTATAAAATATATTAATATACCAAAAGGTATATATGCAGAATTTATAGGTTGATTTTTATGCTAGTTCTTACCCTGTATGTTTAAAATGCCCTAGAAAACTATGGTATGAAAGTCACACAAGCCGATAAAAAAAGGGCCAATTTTACCCATTGTCATTTTTTTCATATAATTTTTGAATATTGTCTTCTATATACCTTCATATACTGTAAAAATAAATATGATTTAAAAAGTAAAAAGTAATAGTTTTTTCAAGAATATTATTAATTATAACATGTAATTTGAGAAGAAAATGTATGTTCCAACGCATTTACTTTATTCAATGATATTATATTTTGAAAAATTTCTAAAACATATCTATATATCAAGAAAAATATCTGCAAAATATATTGGCAGTTTTTCACACTAATACATTCATTAGAAAATTAATCTGAGTGTAGATGAAATGCGGTCTTGTAGACCGCACCTCCCCAGTTAAGTCCCAAAACTTCACCACCCCAGTTAAGGGTTAAAGTTAGAAGTAAAATATTTAGACGGCACCAAGGGCGAACCCTAATAAGATGTCTGCCCATAGCAAAACTATGTGACACCATTGCATATTAAATACTCATCGTTATCACCGAAACGAAGAACCATCTCTCTTTCTCTTCAGCTCACTTTTTACTCTAACTTATGGTCATGTGACTTAGCACTTTGGATTAGTAGAACCCATGCCGCCATCTATTATAATAAAATAAAACTAAATTGAATTGGATGCGTTCGGTATGACAGTGGAACGGTAATGGCCACTAATTAAATCTCTACATATATGCATGCTACAACTCGTTGACAAAAATATGCCATTGCTATTAACTCTTCAAATCTATAGTGGCAAAAGTAGGGAAGTGTGTAACTCAAGGCAGATTTAAAACTATGGAAAGTACTATATATCCATATCGATGTATATTAAAATTGTCCGAAGAACTGTGCATCTTCCATGTATACTCTTCGAGGAAAAATAAATACGTCACATATGGCATCACATTCAATATTATAAATAATAAGCTTTATTCAAACTTACGAATTTGGAAAAAAAAGGATAAAAAATAAAGTTTTTTTTTAAATATAAAAAGATTTAAAAAATGGAAATTATATTCCATAAACTTGCCAAAAATCACCATCCATCTTTTTAAAAAATGAACAATAAGCATGTGTCTCTTGTACAGAGAAACAATTGTCATTCGATTTGCTTTTAAATTATAGAAGTACCTTCAAGTTATGGAGTCGAGTTGTGTGGTCATCACATTCCCCAAATTTGACATTTTGGATTTTTTTTTTCCTATGAAACAGGCATCTAAAAGAATTAGTATATCGAATCTTAATTACTTCAAAGAGCAACTTTATTGCTCTTTTGCATGCAGCTTCCATTTCTGTAAACACTACAATGTTGGCTAGCATCATTTAGCCATTACACGATGCACGAATACCTTGAATTATTCAATGGTCATTTGAATAGCTGTTTATACAAATATTATGCCATATGTAATCATCGCTGTTCCTGATTTCTTTTTTTTTTTTTTAAGTTTATTGTTGTTGTTGTTTTCTCTGAATATGATGTCACGCTTTTTCTTTTGAATTTTTCGCTAAAAAAAAACTCTGGTTCTTAGAGATATGGTTCGGTGAACAACTTTTATATGCTTAGAGTGAGGGTTCCTGCTCTGCACATTTTTTCCCGGTGGTTTTAGAGCATTCATAAACAAGCTCTTTTAAGATCACCGATATCAATTTATTATTCTTACCACTTTGCCTGTTGAAACCATGGTTATTTTCCTTTTAATCGTCGTACTAACAGAATCATATAGAAAAACACCAACTCTGGCAGATTGAAACACAAAGACATTAAAACACAAAATTATTAGCGATATGTTACCAATGACAGCCATATAGATACATAATTAATTAGAAACAAACTAGGTTGTCAGAGTCTGATGTCAGCTTGACCTTCACATGTGAGAAGCCGGAATGAATATAGTACTTTTAAGGATGAAATCTCTGCTGAGATATCTGTATCTTCTTTAATTCTCATATATTTAATAATTTCTATAAATAAAATTAACATATATTTAATAATTAATTGCTATATATTAAAAATGAGCAGAAAAATTAAAGAATCATTCACTCAATTCTTTCCATTGGTTTGATTTGCAATTATTTTTTTAGAACCTAAAGGCTATGTGATGTCATATGAAAAAAATGCATTGGGGAGGGGTCGCTCAAGGGGGGGGGTCAATGTAAAAATGGGGAGGGGCTGCCCATTGATATTCAAACAATGGACGACCACCTCTCCCCAATCTTTTTGAGAGAAATTTCGAAAACTCTACATCTTTGTACATTCTTTATAGGAAAAAAATTAACCCCGCTGAATCCTCCAGCCACAAACACAGTAACGATTTCCCCAATTTTTATTTCAAATCAAAATTCACGTCCCCTAGATATGCCATGAATAATTGCCTGTCCCGCTCCCTTTCCTTTAGAGAGACCTCAAAAATTCTATTTCACTGTACTTTCTCTGTGGGAAGACAAACCAGGACTAAGTTTCCAGCCCCAACCAATGCATCGATTTCACCAATCTTTATTTTCTTTAAATGCTCATGATTAGATTGATTCCAACAATTTTATTCGCTTATTATTTTTGGTACACATAATGCATACAGAGTCAGCCAATCAGGATGTTTAGAGTATATTGTGTATTTGAAATTTTTAATAGTTCTTTCATTTGGTATTTTAAGAGGGGGTCCATCAATGTTTACTCCGTAACTAAATTAACAATATTAAAATTGTAACCGAAACGTTAATTGCTGAAAGCAGCTATTAATCAATTAGTTTGTTTCATTTTTAATTAATTCTTTATTATTTTTTTAATTTTTGATCATTCTATAAGCATTTCAGATTGTAAAATATATTCCATGTACATTTAGTGCTAACGAATGCTTTCGTGACAAAAGGTATTCTCTTCGTGAATTTCTTTTAAAAATTCTTGATATATATCATCATGCAGTAGAATTTCATATCATAAATTCTTTGATATAAAGAGGCCGTTGCTAATTGTGACCATGTCTAAAGTTATCCTCAACTTTTCATTAACGAAATCCTCTGGTGCTAAACTGACATATTCAAATGTAGATAAAAAATATTGTTACGAATATGTACTGTTGCTTCCTAGCACAGTTCATCCCATCATAGGAAAAGTGGTTTTACGGACAGCTCTTTTTGATGCTGATTGGATGACGGTTCAGTGACCGACTCGACGACTATTTGGCTACATTGGCGACAAAATGGATGATACTATAATCTTCAGAAATTTTGGCGGTAGGAACAATAGAAGGTGTATTATATTGATCCTTCGAGGACCTTCTGTGTCCCGCTCCGGAAGCTATAAAAGGCTGGCATACCAAGACGGAGTCAGTCAAATAGTTAGTTAAAGTTGAATCATCGATGAATTAGTTGGAGCAGCTCAGCGTGCTTTTGTAGCCGTTACTACCAATTACTACCTGCGACTTGCTGTTTGCTCTAATTACTATATATTTAGTAATGCTCTAATTACTATATATTTGAATTCTTAGTGCTTATGTACGTCTCAGCTGTGTATTTACCATCTATGTCTTCGTGTCTATCTTCTGATGTGTATCTTCATCTATGTCTTCGTGTCTATCTTCTGCTGTGTATCTTCATCTATGTCTTCGTGTCTATCTTCTACTGTGTATCTTCATCTATGTCTTAATAACCGTCGTTATTTGTTACTGAAACCTGCTAACTGTGTCTCCATACACCTGTGGTTTTAGCTTCATAAGCCAGTTAACAGCCTCCGGGCAAGGGTGGTCACTTTTGTCTAGTGGTTATAGTACGCGGCTACGGACTCTAATGTCGCGGGTTCTGTCCTCGGGATCTCAATCTCCGCACGCCTAATGCAGCGAACCCTTTCAACTTTAATGGAATTTAGCGGACTGTGGAGTAAGAATTTCTGGAATAATATTCAAGTAATATGATTACTATGTGGTTTGTTATTATTCAGTTTTGAAGTATATGAATCATCAATCCTTCATTTCAATTATTAACAACTGGCATTCATGGAATTTCATGATCTAATTGTAAGAAAAAAGAACTACGCTGCCAGGTCTGGATTGAAGTCTTTTCAATAGCCATAAATCACAGTTGTCTGCGATAGAAATAAAAAAATGAAAGCAAAATGGACAAAAAAGAATTGATTTCCATGTTAAAGACAAAATTAGAATTCTGAACAAGTATCGCAAGCTACCTAAAATAAGTCGAGGAAAAGCTGCAGCAAAGTTGAAAATTTCGTAGTTTCTTAGAAGTTTTCGTAGAAAAATCCTCAGCTCTTTGGGAGCAAGATTTAGCAATAAACATTGGGGATTTCAAAGGGGATGAATACATTGAAGGAAATCCAAAAATGAATCAAGTATTTGTTAATTTAAATCCCGGTGGGAAACATTGTTCAACAATTTAAAAAAAAAATAAGTATGGTGCTTAGCCCCCTTCTCGCTTTCGCTGGCTAACCCCGATGTCCTCGAATCTTGCATGCGCTCAGGTTAGTGGAATTTATTGTGGGATTGACCCTCCCTCCAGACAATAAAAGTAAATGGAAACAAACTGTTTTTAACAAATAAGGTAAACAAGCTGGGAAACTATTCATTAGTGTTGCCACTAACGGTGTGTCTAAAAATAAAATTAAATAATTAGGTTGTTTTAAACTCATTTGCTGTTCATTTGATGTTGATTAAAGATCTGCTTCAAAGCTTTTTGGTATTATTCCACCGTCAGGTGCAATATAAATACTTACTAAAACGTAATAATAATTTTCATTAAATATTTCAAACAATACTGGCAAAACAAACCTCAAATGTCATGGATCAGGTGACTCACTATCTTTCAATCACAAAGCGAATAAAACGCAATGTTAACTTAAAAATTTCTTATAAAATAGATAGATTATAATATATAAATTGCAGTTAAGAAATTATTGCTGATAAGCAACAATTAAAGAACCTTTTTCATTGTTATTTTTGAAATACATTGTAGATCTCTCTGAGATAAGTAGATCTTTTTTTTTCCTTTGATATAATACAAATGTGTTCCTTTTAACCTTATTCGGTATTTCTAATCAATGTTATCAGAGTTCTTAAGTCCCAAAATGATCATATTAAACGTCAGCTATTATTAATTTTATCAAAACTCTTAAGTCGTTAAACGATAGCTAATGTATATGCATTCGCTTTAGGTTCATTTTTTTCACACGAATTTTCTAAAAGAATTATTATTTAATTAATTCCATTTTCGAATAAATCTGAAAATCGCGTGCTTAAGTGGAGAAAATAGTAATTCAACCCTGTTAGTTCTATAATTCAGATACGGACTATTTAATCAATATAAATTATACGAAATGTATCATATATCATATAAAAAATAATTTCTTATCTAATAATGTAATTATTTCGTTTCTTTGTTCACCAAATTTACAAGACAAGTGCAAAAACAAGGCATATTATAAAATAATAAAAAACTGAATATTGACGATATTCCAGCAGCAATTTTTTACATGAAGGAAATCAAGCATGAAAGCATTTGCACGTTATAAAAACCCAATATCTCGTGGTCCTTCTTGGAACACAAAAATTTAATCTGAGCGCATCAATAATTCAATTGGCCGTACCAAACTTCCCTACCGGTTCTGCACTACGGGGGAAACTAATAACACACTAAAAGCCAGTACTGATGACAATATTAGCTTTTCTGACAGACCTCACATTGTCTTGAAGTGCATTCACTGCACCTGTAACTGCTACATACACTAATCTCATGTAACGTGCCCGATAGAGGGTGGAAGACAGGCCTTTCATCAAGGTTTGACAAAGAACGTTTTTCCCGCCTTTTGTGCTCGGAGTCGCTGGAAGCGTGACTATTTTGCGCTTGGTTTGCACTCACCATCGCGTGACCACCCCCCACAGAATGAGTGGTTTAGTGATATCGTTTGATGAGGGGGTGGAAGACAGGGGAAGAGGGAGATTAATTTACTGGTAGTAGGAGGAGGAGATTTTTATTTAGTGTGTCTCAAATTTCTCGTAGGAGAGGAATTTCACGATATTTTCTCATTGGTCATGAGTATCTTGCTTAAAGTTTGGTTGCTTACTAATCGCGCAATAAAAATAGGCGTTGATAAAGTCAAGATTCTCGTGAAGTCAGCGGAAAATGAAGATATTGAGTGTTGCGGTGTAAATAAAATATGATGTTTACTGAGGACTTCTCACTCGACCGGTAGCCATGTCTCTCGAACAACTCACACGCGATAGCTTAGAACTACATATTATTTATTAAGCAACATCCGAATAAAATGTATTAAATGTCGATAAAATAGCAATCTAGGATGTGATTTAGACTGAATTATTGACTTAGTGACAACTCAATTTGATGAAACGTGCAAAAACAGATAGTGGGTCATTGTTGCAAAGGCCGGAGAAACCGGAGTGAGCTCTTCGTGTTTTTCGAGAGTCTCTTTCTCCCCTCTCTAACATCCTGTAACAAATATTTTTTTTTAATTTCTATATAAAAAGTTTCATGTAGCAAATTCTAATATACTGGAAAAAAGTTTAATTACATATCCTGTTCTAAAAGAACTGCTTTCATTATTTCACATAAAAAAATTAATATTTCAAAAGAATTTTTCAAAAAATTAAACATCATTTAAATTTTTTCATTATTATTATTATTATAGGTACGGACTTCTTTAAATTGTAAAATAACATGTTTTCTCACAATTCCTGAACAGTATAAAACAAAATTTCTAAAAGATACTTTGGTAGAAATGTTAGAAAAGCGTTTTAATGTTTAAACTCTAATTTATGTTAACTTGAACTAGTTTGAGTGCATAGCCCATGAAAATTAAATGAAAGACTAAAATTATTAGTATTACTACTACTACTACTACTATATTATATATTATAAAATTATTATTATTATTACAATATATTATTATAAAATTATTATTATTATTATTACAATATATTATTATAAAATTATTATTATTATTATTACAATATATTATTATAAAATTATTATTATTATTATTACAATATATTATATATTATTATAAAATTTTATCATTATTATTATTATTGACAGACAGAGCTTCATTTTAGAAGGAATTTATATTGCTGAACGAAGAAATCCATTCGATGGCTGTAGAACCGCCTATCTTTTGCATGCTTTCTAGAAAACTACCCGTTTTCTTAAGCTTCAAACTATAGCTTGCAGAGCATCTTAAATTCTTAAAACTAAAATAACACTCCAAGCAATTTAGAATTCCATCGTCTTGTTTATTCTTTCAACTGAACAGCGTATATTACAACAAGCATTGCCAGATTCCAGAAGGTTTACAATGGATCATCAGCTATTATACAAAAAATAAACGAAATAATATTAACAAAACATGTTTATCAAAGAAAAAAATCGTTTGCTTTTACTTTTTAATAATATTTTAACAAAATAAAAATAGCAGCAGTTAAAAAATGTCTGAAAAGGAATCGTCTGCTAAATATCTATTAACAGATTTAGATTATGATATTTACCGAACATCTATCCTTTTCATGCGCATGCGAGCAAATCACTAAAAAAACAGTTAAAGCGTGCAATCTTTTTACAGATAAAAACGCCGCTAATTCTATACTAACCATTTTATAATGTAAGCGCCCACTA
Organism: Argiope bruennichi; assembly: GCF_947563725.1. Taxonomy (NCBI): domain Eukaryota; kingdom Metazoa; phylum Arthropoda; class Arachnida; order Araneae; family Araneidae; genus Argiope; species Argiope bruennichi. The sequence goes on along the minus strand of NC_079161.1, from coordinate 78,098,667 downwards.
TTAGTGAGAATTAGCCATATCAATAGTATTTTTTTATTTTTTATTTCATTTTATTCATTTATTTTACCCATTACTTCCTATTCTTGAGATAATAAGGTTTTATTGTATGCATATCACGAAAAGATTGTTTTAACCTTTTTGATACTTGTGTTAGTGAAAATGTCTTTTTTTTTTTTTTTTTACTGAAAGTTTTTCGTTTTTTGTGTGTTTATACGTAATGTTGTTTTATAACAAATTCACTTCGGAATTTTAAACCCTTACCTTAACTAGAGATAGTGCTCAACACATTCTCAATAACTCTCAAATAAACTTGTCATGATAAATTACGCCTTTCATTGGCGTACAGTAATCACGAAATATTAACCTTTAGTGCGACTTTGGCATTTTTATTGAATCTATTATATGTTCTTCGGCGAGATTTTTGGCGATTAATTCCTGGAAAACGATTAATATTATCTGAAAATCGAATTTGTGTTTTAGATGCGTTTTTTCCCATCCGACTGAAACAAAGATTTGAACAAAGACTAGATTTGTAGTCATAAAACCCCATACCGAATTTGATATATTTAATTCACTGCCTTTTTGAATTATCGCGTTTACATGTTTCTGAAAGCACAGACCGATAGAACAGTCAACCTTTCATGGAATTTAGCTCAATATTTGAGGCGTATCTACACTATAGATGTTAAATCTGTGTACCGCATTTTATATATCTAGCTCTCTTGGTTTTGTAGTTATATTTTTAACTTACATTCGAACAGCCGTACAGATGGATTCCTCTGAGCATATTTTAATTACACTTTAACAGAAATCTGCTAATGCGTGAAGACCATATTGTGGTGAAAGCTTATAAGCCAGTTAGTTAACAGCTACGCTACCCGAGCAATTGCTTTTGTATCGTGGTCATGTTACTGGGCTGCGAACCACAAGGTCCCAGGTTCTATCCTAGCTCATCGCAATCATCCACATTGGTGACCTCGGACGATGAACTTTCAACCTTCGTACAGCTGTTGTGGCGCCATCTACCCGCAACCAAAGTCGTCAGACTCACTTGACGCATCAACCCAAAGTCGTCAAACTCACGTGTCGCAGCAACAGCATCAGCAACCACTCACCCACACACGCTCGCCATAAAGCTTGGCGCTACTCAAATGGGTACAGGCACATTAGAATCAACAGCTAATACATCAGAACTCAACAGCCATATCGTTCGTCTCACCTCCGGCTCACTGGAGGGAGAGTCTGTGGTGAAAGCTTATAAGCCAGTTAACAGCTACGCTACCAGAGCAATTGCTTTTGTATCGTGGTCATGTTACTGGGCTGCGAACCACAAGGCCCCAGGTTCTATTCTCGGGCATCTCAAGCCAGCCACAATATACTAAATTTCAACCGTCCATCTCAAAATGGTTTTGGGTTGCCTTTATCACAGACAGACAGACATTTTCTAAAAATGCCTTTTTCGAACTCAGGGAGGTTTAAAATGTGGAAATTAGTTTAAATATCGAGTTCAAATTTTTTGATGATTACTATATTTTCTCTATAGTGCGTATACAAGAAAATGAATAGGTAGAAGAAATTAATAAAGCATTTATTGATTTCCATTACACTTTTAAAAAATACATTATTATAAATGCTGAAAAACTTCTTCAAACTGAATACTTTCCAGTATAGGATAGAATTCATCACTCGCGACTTAAATACGAGCTTTCTGAATTTGTCAGCAAATATCTATGAAGCGTGTACTACCAAAACCAATTCATTTCTTAGATCATACAAAATGTTAATAAAAATTAACTAGATATATCTATCATCATTATTGAATTGTGATAGATATATTCAGATAATTTATATAACTGTTGTACAAAATGGAACAAACCAATAAGTTTCTAAAATACCACATGAAAAGTTTAGAGAAAATTGCAAGTTGTTGTGAAAGGCTTGCTAAATGCATCTTTCCTTCTCCTCCAATCAGAAGAGCAGTAGTAAATGACGTAACTGCTGACTGTTTTTTTTTCTTTCTATGTCTCTTCTATTCATTCTTGTTTATGTTATCGTACAATGTTGTATTGCTTTTGTGCTCGTGGTTATTAAATGTGCTTTTATGTGTAACATGCCTCCTTTTCTGGTATATAATAAATCGGCAATCACACGATATCGACAACCAACTGATATTTTGAAGCAAATTTCTGTTAGGTTTCGTTTCACAAGCAACTCATGATACTTCTCTTGTACGAAAAATGGAATTTTACTATTTTAAAAGCGGTAATTGAGAAATTAATGTTCCTATCTCAATTAAAACAACATTCGTCTGTTCAAATTATATTTCTCAGACAAGAAGGATTTGGTTTTACTTAAGGCAAGACCCAAATATAAAATTTTAGACATCGATGGTGTATTGTATACTGTATGGATGCCACTTATTGCATTAAAATATTCTTTACACTGTCCAATCTTTAATGTTAAATTCTGAGCAGTATCATAAGGGTTAGTTGAAAAATAATCCAAAATGTTTGTTTTTGTATCATATGTACAACGCCTCATCCTCTCTGAAAATTAGTGCAGAGGACAAATGAGGAAACCTATAGTTTGTAATCTCAAAACCGTTTTATAAACACATTTTCCACTGGGGGGACACCTGGAAATGAGGTTGAGATGCTTCCGGCATGGCGGTTGGATCTCGCCACCCTGGAGAGTACACAAATAGGTGGGGTATCTGACTCCTCCCATCGATGACGGGACGTACTTCCTTCGGGGAGGGTTGTACCGTGGCCGGTGATGATCCTTAGGATTCAACCACAGTTCTAGCCAGTGTCTCTGTTGCGGCGGTCCCGTCATTCAGCCTTATGGTTTAAATCCGTGTGCCTTCGTGGTGGGTCGGAGAGTCAGTTGGTTGACTTATAAACACATTTTATAGAAGGCTGCCAAGAACCAGGAATGATTGCATTCTTTTACAATAAGTCTAACATTAAGATTACATACAAAATAAATCGTTAGCATATCCAAACATTCGTTGTTATTGGAATTTGACCTTTCTTTAGAAAGCACACAAGTTCGAGAAAGGAATTTTATTTCTTTGCTCGGCATTCCAGTACTTCTCTGACGTATCTTAAATAACTTAAATGTTCGATTTCTTTAGTTCCTTTCCCCTTCTTTATAATGTCGACGCTGCAATTGTTGACCAGTCAAAGTGAACAGCATGGTTTAAAGATCATATACCAAATTTCATCCATCTAGTTCAAAGCGTTTTTGAATTATCTTTGTCACAGACAGATAGACGGGCATTTACCAAAAATGTGTTTCGAATTCAGGAAGGTCCAAAACTTGGCAATTCTTCAAAATCACGAGTTCGAATTTTTTTGACGATTACTAAACTCGGTTTATACAACGTATATGAGATAGTAAAAGGAAGTGATCAAATTAGATAGTAGAGAAAGTACACAGTTAAAATATCAGTGTGTTACTCGTTTTAAATGTAAAAAGTTGAAATAAAATAAGTATTAACGAATCAAGTCTAAAATTCATCACTAGAATTTGTAGCGGATTGAATTGAGCAAGGATAGAACCTGGCACCTTCTGGTTCGCAGCCCAGTAACATGACCACGATACAAAAGCAATTGCTCGTGTAGCGTTGCAGTTAACTGGCTTATAAGCTTTCACCACAGACTCTCCCTCCAGTGAGACGGAGGTGAGACGAAGGATATGGCTGCTGTGTGGTGATGTATTAGCTGTTGATTCTAATGCGCCTGTACCCATTTGAGTAGCGCCAAGCGTTATGGCGAGAGTGTGTGGTTGCTGTTGCGCCTAGTGAGTCTGAGGGCTTTGTACTGCTGCTGACTTTTTGTGTTGCTGCGTCAAGTGAGTCTGACGACTTTGGTTGCGGGTAGATGGCGCCACAATAGCTGTACGAAGATTGAAGGTTCATGGTCGGAGGTCACCAATGTGGCGAATTATTATGAGCGAGGATAGAACCAGGGATCTTGTGGTTTGCAGTCCAGTAACATGACCACGATACAAAAAAATTGCTCGGGTAGCGTAGCTGTTAACTGGCTTATAAGCTTTCACCACAGATTATAGACTTGAGTATACTTGATTTATTTATTTATACTTTCTAGTACACAATACTAAAGAAAAAATATGGTAATCGTCAAAAAATTCGAACTCGAGATTTTAAAGAATCTCCAAGTTTCAGACCTTCTTGAATCCTGAAAACACGTTTCTGCAATTCTGTCTGTCTCTCTGTGAGCATTAAAATTCAAACTAATGGCAGCAGTCTCCCCAAAATTTTCTCGCATGCTCTTTAATAAGGTTAAGGTTGTATCTCTCTCCTTCCGCATAAAATTTTGGACCTTAAATAAGGCCACGAATGCCATTGGCGAACAATAAATGAGAAATACAGATTTTTGACGTAAATCTAGCATTTTTATAGATCTATCGTGCGAATATGGAAATTAGACTCTATGGTGAATAGCTTATAAGCCAGTTAACAACTACGCTGCAGAAGCAATTGCTTTTGTATCATGGTCATGTTACTGGGCTGCGAACCACAAGGTCCCAGGGTCTATCCTCGTGCATACCAATTCACTACATTGGTGACCTCGAACGATGAACCTTCAACCTTCGTACAGCTGTTGTGGCGCCATCTACCCACAGCAAACCAAAGTCGTCCGATTCACTTGACGCTGCAACGCAAAGTCGTGAGACTCATTTGACGCAGCAACACAAAAAGGCCGCTGCAACGCAAAGTCGTCAGATTCACTTGAAGCAGCAACAACATCAGCAACCACTCACGCACACACGCTCACCATAACGCTTGGCGCTACTCAAATGGGTACAGGCGCATTAGAATCAACAGCTAATACATCACCACTCAACAGCCATATCGTTCGTCCACCTCCGACTCACTGGAGGGAGAGTCTGTTGTGAAGCTTGTAAGCCAGTTAACAACTACGCTGCACGAGCAATTGCTTTTGTATAATGGTCATGTTACTGGACTGCGAACCACAAAGTCCCAGGTTCTATCCTTGCGCATCACAATCCGCCACAACCCCTTTTTCCCTGTTGCTTAAATCAAAATTTGAGACGGAATTACAATCACTCTCACAAGATTACATATCGAAATGTATTGTAAAAGAGCAGGTTGACAGTCGGTCAATTCTTTGACAGATTTAATTCAAAATCTGATGGGATCTGCACTTTTATTAGAGAGTATACAACTAAAGAGTAAAATTATTATATAGAGAGATACTAGCAGTACCCGCACAGCGTTGCCCGTGATATAACAGCTAAGAGGAAAAATTGGCTTTAAACTTAAGTCTGATTCATTCTGTCTCTGCAATTCAATTGCAGTGCGATTTAAAGAGAGACTGTTACTTTGCTCAACAGAAGATTCTCCTTCCCTAAGTCTGGATATTCTTTCTCTGATACTCGCTAACCGAACGTTTATTTCCTCTACATTTTCATTATCGCACAACAAACGATACGTTTTGACATTTAATATTCTCCAGCAGAGATTGAATTTCCTTTTTTTTTTTTTTTTTTTTTTTTGCATAATGGATTTTGAATCGCTGTTTAAAATCAGACTTATCGCATATGCATAACACAGCTATAGCTATTGTCGCATACGCAGTTTAAGATTTCCGCACATGCGCGGATAAGTGCAAAGCACAGACACTACTGTATTTACGCATGTACAAATCGTAGTAGGAAAACAATTGAAATCGCAATTTTAAAACTCCTTTTTTTCGTTTTGATATGACTTCAATGTACTAAATCCTTACCCAATAAATGCCTTACAAAATGGTACAAATATCTCGAGTATCAGTTAAGTATTTTTCGAGTTTTTCGCTTTCAAACATACAGACACTTTCAGGAGACTTCATTTTATACTATATATAGATACTGTTGAGACTACCTGAATTTCATTTCATTCAGTCGTTTCTCCGCTAATAAGATTCAAAGATGTGGGATCGTAATGTGAAATAATCCACTCGTTATTAATCTGACTCCATTTTATTATCTATCTATATTACAATTCTATTTACATGCTATATTTATATTTAGTTGCCATATACAAAAACATACATTGGTTTCGTGCGCAGTTAATTCTGATTTTAGAGTTGTAAAAGCAAGTTATAGCTCTAGTATGATTAAAGTTAAAATTAGTTTTTAGCCAAAGGCGATCGTAACATCCTCCGACCTTTTGATTTTTAAATTAGGAGGTTACAAAATCAAAATTAACAAAATATTGCATTCAAAATATTTAGAAATCAAAACATAAAATGCACATAATTGAAAAGTACATAATAAAGTTCAAAAGTTAGTTAAAACGTGAAGGTTTAACCACTCTTCTTCCACTTCTAGTTTTTGTTTCATAGTCGTTTTCTTTCCACCAAAGAAATCGCAAAACATCTTGATCCTCTTTTGCAATTGAGATTTGAAGAAAGGCTTTTTTAATATCAGAAATTACCCCAATGTTATTTTGTCTGAATTTTCTTAAAATGGGTGGAATTTGCTCTATTAAATTTGTTCCCTTTTCCAGACAGTCATTTAAGGTCGGAACTTTCTTAACTCGACAAGAAGCGTCAAACACTGGACGTACTTTGGTTGATGAGTTTTCCTTAAAAACACCTCGGTGCGGCAAATAATAACTTGGATTTCCTTCCTCCATTTTGGGCACTTTCTCTATTATATTTTCCTCAAGCCATTCTTCAAAAACAGCCTCATATTCTGCATATTTCTTTTCACCTTTTAACTCTTGTGAAGTACGGATACAACGTTGTTCAGCTGTGGATCTATTGTCTTGTAGAATTTCTTTTGCTTCTATCCAAGGTAGCTTAACTATGTATCTGCCATTTTCATCTCTATCCACTGTTTTCATAAAATGATCCATTGCGTTTCTTTTCTTTTCTTCTTTAGATTTAGTTTCAACTGGATCCATAATACCTATAGTTTCTAATTTCCAAAGATCAGAGATAGAGCTATTTTGTATTAGCATTGAAGTCACCAGTTGAGCGGAAGTATTTTCCTCTTTTCCTCCAAAAACTTTACCCATGATCAGCCAGCCTAATTTTGTTTCATATGCTACTAATCCACATTTCAGAGCATATATATTTCCTGAGAATAAATGTCCGCAAAAGTCAGCCCCTATCAGCAATTCAATATCCGGACAATCTTTGCCTTGATCAGAGAGTATTATATTCTTTTTCTTCAACTCCTTTAGCCAATTTCCTTTGTGGATCCGAGGTATTTTTCCGCATATAATTGGTTGATCGAGGACTTTCATATCGTAAGTGAATCCCGTATTCAAATTCTGAAGGGTTATTTCATATAGTCCATGATCTTGTTTTTCTAACGTAGATCCACCAAATACCGAATGTATGATATTTTTAACTTCAATGGGCCTCAGATTCATTTCTTTAATTGTTTTCTCTAATAAGTATGATCGCTGCGAACCACTGTCAATAAGAGCTCGTACTCTGCGTGTTTTTCCTTCTGCTTTAATATTAACTTGCAATGTTTGAAGAAGAACTTCTTCAGCAGCACACTGATTGGATAAATTGACATTTAGATTCTCTTCCATCTCAGGTGTTTTGACTTTTGGTTTGTTTGTTGGCAGATCTGGACACATCAAAGTCCAATGCCTCTTATTACAAAGCAGGTACTGTACATTTGACTTGCAAATTCTTGACCTATGGCCAGGCTTTAAACAAGTGAAGCAGCATTTTTTATTTTTCAAAATCTTTTGTTTCTTTTCAAAATCAAATTTTTTGGCATAGTAACATTCTTTGCTTTCGTGAGGTTTTCCACAAAAAACGTAGATGGTATTATGTTTTCTTTTTTCTGTACCTCCTGAAAACAAATCTGTAGCAGTAGCCACAGAATCAGAATTCCTCTCCTTACACACCTTAGGTGCAAATCCTGATTTCGCTAAGCGAATTCTTTCCTCACCTTCTATTTCTGTTTTCAGAAAGAGTAATAAGTTTTTCAGTTTTTCTGAATAAGCATTGCTTTCCGGGTCATGATTTGCTATTATAATTGGATTACGCAGCCATACCCTGAAAATATCTTCAGGTATGCAGGATTCCACCAGGGGGAAAAGCATTGCTGAATACTTGTCTGATGTTAAACCAATTGATTCTAGAGCTCTTAAGTAAGTTTCTAATTTATCATAAATTTGCGACGTGCTTAATTTCCTTTTAGCTTCTGAAGCATTTATTATAACTAATTTTAGTAGCTCACGAACGTAGTATTCAATAAGCAACTCATCCTTTCCGAAACGCGATTTTAAACTTTCTATTGCCTTGCAATAATTCGCATTTGTTGGAGGATAACTGTCTATAATTTCCCGAGCTCTAGTTCCTTCACTTACACATTGGATCAAATATTGAAATTTGTCTTCATTTTCTAATTTATCATCATCATGAATACGCTTAAATTGACTCCAGAAAGCCAGCCAATTCTTAATTTCACCGTTAAATTTAACGAGTTCTATTTTAGGTAACTTAAGTTTTCGTTTAATTCTAGGAGAAACAGAACCAACGCTTTCCTTTTCAGCGTAAGAAAGTTTAGTCAAATATATGTCCACATTTACTTTCGCATCAATCATTTTTGTGCTGTATTCTTCGATTTTCATATACTCATCTTCATACTTTTCGGTATCCGAATTTTCCAGAAGAAAACTACATATTTCATTATCTAATTTGGCCAAATCCGAATAAATTCGTTCCAAATTGCCGAAAAGTGATTTAATTTCTTTTTCCTTAGGTTCATCAACCTTTAATCTTTCAATTAAAACATTATACGTTTTCGTAAAGTTAGATCTAATAGGTATTCGCTTCTTAACGGACATCTCCATTTTTATTTCACTACTTAATTCTTATTGCAAATAAAAACAGACGTACCGTATTTTTAGCAATCACGTCCGGGTCACCACAATGTTGAGACTCTACCTGAATTTCATTTCATTCAGTCGTTTCTCCGCTAATAAGATTCAAAGATGTGGGATCGTAATGTGAAATAATCCACTCGTTATTAATCTGACTCCATTTTATTATCTCTCTCAATTACAATTCTATTTACATGCTATATTTATATTTAGTTGCCATATACAAAAACATACATTGGTTTCGCGCGCAGTTAATTCTGATTTTAGAGTTGTAAAAGCAAGTTATAACTCTAGTATGATTAAAGTTAAAATTAGTTTTTAGCCAAAGGCGATCGTAACAGATACTATACTTTTGGAGAGACTATTCTAACTGTTTTTGCTATATATTTTTATACATTTTTCTCAAAACAGAACTAATTCTTTGCATTTCTTTTTCAGAACAAAGTGGCTGAAGAACAAACTTGCACCATATTCAGCAAGACAGCGATAGTCCAATTCATTACATGCTTCTCATGCCTTTTCTTAAAGTTCAAAAGCATCTCTTCTTCGTGATGACAGACAGAGAGTTGACTTTGCTGTTTTTAACGGGATGAACTTGAAAAAGTACAATGGCCATCAGTTTCATTCTTGAAGAATAAATTTTATATAAAGGACTTTCTGGAAGGAATCAAAATGAATCATTAAAACTGCCTAACCTATGTGAGATGATTACAAAAATTAGGATGTGTCCAGATTGTGCACTTTGTCTAACATGATGAATACAACGAGTGTTTATCAAAATCTGGACAAAAATAAAACCAGAAAATCCATCACTGAGATTAACTCAGAAATATTTAAAATGGAAAACATCTGGTTAACTGTGACTGTAATCGATTGTAAATAGTGACTTAAATCTTGCCAATGGATTTTTAAGTATATTTATGGTGTGAACACATTTTTAACTGGTTTTAAAAATACAAATGAAAAAAACAAGTGAAAAATTTAGTTTGTATGTTTTTTGTAATGAGTTTATAAAAGACAATGTAATCTCAAACTCAAATGAATTCTACAAAAAGGAATGAAAAATCTATAACGTAGTTTCTTAAATAATGTTCTATGACTGCAGGAGGATTTGTAGAATCTTTCAAAATGCATTTATCTTTAAAATCTTTTCCATTAATAAGTAAAAATAGATCGAAAATCATTTTGAGATGAAGTATTTTTTTTTTTTTTAATTTTTTACTATTTTAAATCAAATCTTATTTTATCTGCTACTAACTGCCTTTGATAAAATTAAATATTTTATGCCAAATAATTAAATATTTTTAATAGCCTTCAGTTAAATGTTTTATGCATTATTTAATCTTAATGGCTGTCCTAGAAAACTAATTTTACATTTCATACTTTTATTTTTTTTATACCTTTTTTAATTTCATAAAGTTATTCTATCTTATTGAACTTTTATTATTTTATAAGTTTTACCCCATTCTTTCCGCTGATTTCCCTCGTGTCCCCTAAAACTTGAACTTAAATTTTTTTTTTTTATGGGAGAGAGAGTAAGACTTAAGATTAATGTACGGTTTTTGAACAAGCACGTCAAAATCATGCTAATGCTTCAAAATCTCGCCAAAAGCCTGTCATCTTGGATGGTCACCAGAAATACTAATAAATGGATTTTAGGGTTACAATAAAAAAAATTCTGGCGATTACATTTGGCAAGAAATCGCCTCAAAATATTTCAGCTTTGGCGACAGTACATTAATCTTAAGTTTAGGCGGAAAATGATTAAATTTCAATCAATATAATCATGTTTATAAAAAATATGTGGATAGTTAGCAGAATCATTGAGCGTTGTAATTCTGTACACACTATCAAACAAATTTCATTGCTTATTTTTAGAAGTCTTTCTAAAGAATCGGCCTTTATTTATGTTTCTGTCGAAAAAAATAATTTTAAATCTGGATGTTTTTTTTTTCTTTTTCTTTTTGTTACACATGGACGATGTGAAAGATTCTTGCTCTTTTGTAAGAGAAATTCTTAAATAGCAGATGATCATGCTCTTAATAATGCATTTGTTTTTTGACGCGATTTTGGAATAACCTTTAATACTTTGTTCTCCAGGTATTACATAAAACCCTAAAGCATTGAGAAGATAATTAGACGCTTGCACTGTCAGAAGTAATAAAATCCATGATAATTCACTTGTTAATGTAATAATTCCGTTTTACTGCTTAGGAAGCTGAAACGCTTAATTGATTAATCTTAATAACTAAAATTTATTCTGACATTTTTTTTTTTTTTTTTTGCCATTATGTGGTCTTCATAATAATCGTTATCTAACAAAAATGTCAAAATGACTTAACATTCAGAATAATTTTTAGAAGAATAATTTTTTTTTCTAGAATTTTTTAGAAGAATAATTTTTTAGAATATTTTAAAAGAATGATATTTTTTTTCAGAATTTTTTAGATAATAATAATTCAGAATAATTTTCTCAGAACAATTTTTACACTCTCAAGTCAAACTTGGTCTGCGAATACAAAAGGTTAAGCAGAAAAGTATTTTTAAATTGTATTTTAATTAAATGCTTATTAATTAAAAGAAAATTATTTATTTTGTTCATTAGACATTTTGAACATCAAACCCTCTTTTAAAAAATAATCATTGGACATATATTGGAAGTCATCACCAAATTGCCCATTTTGTTATACAGAATTTAACAAAAACTTTACAGAAATAATTTTATTGCTAAATCATTTCTAATTTAATAATTGTTTTGTGAATAGTTTTTTTTTATGTTGAAGGTTTAAATTATTTCAAGTCTGCTAAACAAATTTTATACTCTTAAGGGCATTTTATTTAATGTAAATCTATATTTTTCTTCAGTAAATTTTCTTTACATTTATTTGAAATTTATTAAATAAAAAAAAAGATTTGCATTCTGATTATTGCAAATCATGTCCAATAATCATTCACTTTCAATAGATTTTAGATATTTAAATATTTTGTATTTCTAAAATTTCCGTCCTGTGATTTTAAATAAATGAATAATAAGCCTGTAAAGCATTGTTCACTTTTTCAATTGAGAATTAACTTTATAGCTGTCATTCTGCCTTGAAAAATTTTTATATAGAAAATTTTGATCAAACATTTGATGCAGACGATTTAAATAATGATTCGTTTAAATTAAAACTCTCATGATGATGATGACGCACAATTGTAAATATATATTCTGTCCATAAACTAAACTAACAAATAAAATACCAAAGCACATGCCAAGCGGATCTAGTATAACTTTAATTTCTAATTTAATGTAATTTCTTAAGTTCTTGATGAAAAAGTTTTTTTTTTGTTTCATTATAAATAACATGAAATTTTCAGCTACCCGTTCATAATATGTTGTAAATTTTAAATCGATATAATTACAGTGGAATCCTCTTATATCATTTTTCTAAAAATCTTTAATTTTCATTCCAAAAATGAATTTCTAAAGTGGAATAAAATGTCTATATATCGAACAAAAACTTTGATATAAAATAAAATTATCTATTAAATTCAAGCAATGATTTTAGGTTTCATTCATAAGAAGAAACATAAATTACATTTTTTTTTTTTTTAAATATCTCATCGATCCTAACTGTAATGAAAAAAAAAAAAAATTTGGAAGTCATTTACGAAAAAGCAATAAGCATTTGTAGTTGAATTTATATATTGTTCTTGATTCTTATTCTAGTAATCCATTTCCAATCTAACGACGAGATTTTCATTTTGAATTCAGTTTAGCTTCCTCTAGCGAATATGACTTCTAAAGAACAAGTATAAGAGAAAAAAAATCAACTTTAAAAAAATGAAATGGTGTAGGAAACAGGATCAAAAATAAAGACGTGGGCAAAAGTTCGACAAGTACGATATCACTTTCGAAAAAATATGTTTTGATTATTAAATCTTTTGAAAGTAATTTAAATTCTTAAGGCTGATAAAACCGTTATTGAAATAATTAGTAAGTTTTAGAAAGAAAATTATAAACAAAATTAGCAATATGTTCTGCCTTGTTTATTGATATTTCTACGTATCGAATTTAATTCGGTACGTAGAATTAATACGAATATTCTACGTATACGTCGATTTAATTCGTTACATATTTCTATACATATTCGTTACATTTTTCTATATATCGAATCTGTAAATTCGGTATATAGAAAAATTCGAATATAAGCAGGTTATTCTTTACATTTATCTTCTATTATTGCTATAATGGAATGCACCTTTGATAAAGTCATATACGTTACTTTAATTTAATGCTTGTAAACAAAATCTTTCGTCTTTCGGTAAACAAAATCTTTCGGCGGATGTAATATCATAATACAGAGATGTTAGTTCATTTGTGTAAGATGAACTAACAGCGCTAACACGGCATTAAAACTGTAATATTGTATGAATTTACTTCATCAATTAGAATTTATTATTGAAGTTTTATGTTTTTGTGACAGCTGTGTATCACTGCCATCAATTTTGAATTGCAAATTCCCATGAGCATGGAGGAGAACATAATTCTAGTCATGATTTTATTTCTTTAAGGTGATGTTTTATATATTTGTATACACATATTGAAGTACTTACCGTTCCTTTGTTATTTAGTTTTATATTCTTATATTTACATTTAAGCTATATTATTTTTGTTACTGAATATTTTTTAAATGTATAGATCTATTTATATCTTGATGTCATTTACAATAAAACCTTAAAGAAATCTTGTAAAGAATGTTTGATAAACATGATTAGTGATTTTATATGCCATGTCACTTATAAGAAGATGTACTCATTTTGTAAATAGAAGTTTCGAAGATTTATGCTTGTATAGTATTTTTAAATGTTTATTTGTACCATTGTCTAGTCATTTATATTCTCATTGAATGAAATAAAATATACTGTAAATTTCAAAATGTCTACAGAATTTCCTTCTCTTTGACATTTTTTTTTATTTTATAAAAAAAAGAAATATTTTAAGCAATTTTTTTAAAAAAAATTATTTTGGTGTATGTTTAGAAACCATATTCTAATCCAATTTTAATTCAATTAACTACATTTTGTTTCCATAACAATGTTTAATTTTATACTTTCAGAATGAAGAATGAGAACAGCAAACGATAACATCGAATTAGTACAGATAGCTGACAAAACTAATCGTATTTTGCAAAATTAACCGATATATTGAGTCCAGGAAGTAATTAATTCAAATGAAAGAATTTAAATGCAAACACCAACAGATATTATAATTTAAAAAATGAAATAAAAAAATGATGAAGCCATTAAATTTAACTGTGACGGAGATTTCGTAAAAAATATATGGCATAGATAAAGAAGGAAAAACCCCAGAATTTCAAATTGCCTTTAAAAGGAAAATTCTGGAAATTTAAAAAAAATGTTATGGATGCATCAAAAAAAATTTATATTCAATAACTACCAAATGTGTGCTGGTTTTTATATTTGCAGTATTTTTTAGACATCTTGTAAAATAAAAATAAATTTTAAGAATTTTTTTTGTTTTACTTACAATTGTAATATTTGCAATTTAAATATTCCTTCAACTAAAATTTTCGATCCTCTTGAAATAACAAAAAATAAATAAACAAATAACTATTTAGTATTAGTAAACAACATTTAAAAAAATATGTCACTTTTTTTTAATTCAGTTGATGGAAAAGGTTCTGAATTTTAAGGTACACTATAGTTCTTACCGTCAAAATTCTTTTTATGCTTTGTTAAAAACAAGGCGTAAAATCTGTGAAGCAGCTTTCAACAATATAAATAGCGTGCTAATTTAAATGCATAAAATCAATGATAAATTAGATTTTCATCAACAAGCAGAATTAACTATATTTGAAAAAAATTATATTTGTCAATAAATGAAATTAACTTAAATTATAAGGAAAACAATAAAACAGTTTTTGAAATAGCATTAATAAGAACAGTAAGTAGGTATTTAAATTTCTGTAATTGCGAAAATTTATATTTTGTAATTATTTCAATACAATGTACTGCTTTCTACCTGATACTAACTATTAGATGTATTTATAAATAATTTTGAACCCTGTACGGAAGACAAAAGAATAAAATTAGAACAATTGTAAATCATGAAGTCATCAGGTTTGAGAGTAGACAGTCACCAGTATCTCCATACGCGTGTAATTTTACAACTGTTGTGACTTTGATTTTCAATAAAACGAGCAACTCCTTATAATATTAAAAATTATCACAAAAGCCAAAATTTGTCACATCTTTTTCTTTTCCGAACAGAAATAAATCATGAAACTTAATTACTATAGTTTTAAATACATTCTTTTATTTACTTGCTAAATGACATGAATTTTTCAGAATTATTTTCCACTTTATTTTTAATTTGAAGATCTGTCATTTCTTAAACTCACTACCGGATGGATCACTGGTATGGAATTGGCATTTAATTTAACTAATAACTCATTGATAATTAAGTTTTGAAAAATATTAAAATAGTATATTGTCATCGAGAATATTCAAGTGTACAAAATTTTAGCTGTCAGGTATATAAAGATATTAGTAAAAAAAAATACAATATTCCATCTTTACAAACATGAAACAATTCAAACTTAATAAAAGCGTTTAAACGAAAATATCTATCTCGTGTTCTCATAGACAGTTACAAAAGAAAGTAAATAAAGAAGTAAGATGAAATAATATAAAATAAGAAGATGTCGATGCTGCATAAAAAAGCAAAATAAATTAAGAAGACGTCGGCAATGCATAAAAATAAATTTAATCCATGGTAGTTATTTTTTAAATAAAAATTAAAATCAAGATTACGTTATTAATCAATTAACTTTTTTTTTTTTTTACTTTTTTCTGCTATAAATTTTTAAAAAAATGTCTTTAAAATTTTCATCATTGTATAAAAATGGCGGAAAAATTTTTATCAAAAAACTGAAGGTCAAAATCAAAATCATAAAATCAGGAAACTCTAATATAAATGAATTGCTAACTACAGAAAGAGAACAAATTGCTTGGCATTTGACATCAAACAGGAGATGGTCTAATGTTATGCCGGGTTTACACTCGGCCAGTTATAAGACGGCAAATAGGCAGCGCATGCGTAGAGAGGGACTGATTTATGTTTGCCACAACTTCATGAGATAGATTCATTCTTAGCTACAAATTGCCGTTATGGCGTCCCTGAATTTTCCTTTTTCGTTGTGTATCGTATTAAAAAGATGGATATTTGCACAAAGAAACATGATAAAATAAATTTAATTTGGAAAACTAAAGAAAACAAATGGCAAATAAAATGAAAAAAAACACAACCTCGCATCAGAAAGAACAAAAAATGTCGGAATTAATCTTCGATATTTGATCAATTCTTTCACGCCAAAAAAACCGCCAAATTCTACAAACGCATGCTCAGTAAGAAAAAATACAATAGTTATCTCGTCGGATAGATACAACTGAACATCATTTTTCAGCCTCTTTACGCATGCGCTGCCTACTTGCCATCTTATAATTGGTCGTGTGTAAACTTGACATTATGCTATGGCATACAGCTTTTTTTCTTTCTATAAGATGCACAATGGACCCTGAATTTATATTGAATACGGTGTTTTTGCATATATTATTTAAAAATGAATTTTCTATCACTGGTAAACATGTACCGTCTTGCGAAGTCGAGATTTACTATTTAGTTTAAAACAAACACATTCTCACAAGTGTAACATGAATTCTGATTTTTAAAACAATAAACCTATCTTCAAAATATTCTTAAAATGGAATCCTAATATACCGCATTTAAAATGATTAAAAAATATGAATAATCTGAAATGGACTTCTACCTTTCACAAAATCATTACAAAATTAGAAAATAATTAGAAAAATAATTTCAATAGTTATAAACAATTTAGTTCAATAATTAGAAAAATAATTTTAAAATATTTCGAAATGCAGCTAATATTGTAAGAATTTAAGAATTAATCCTTATTTTGAGTAAATTGTTCATTTGTCACTAAAATTAAAGTGAGAATAAAGTGAAATAAAATTTGGAATCCCTTTTTATTTAAAAAATAATTCTATGTTGATGAAAAAATATCAATAGCAATATTTTAGTTATTCCAAGTAAGATTTCTTTTTTGTACATGCAGTTGTTTTAAGAATAAAATATATTGCTTATAATTATTACCAACAAGCTTATTTACCCCGAATATTGATGGCCGTTAAACTATTATTGTACAATGCACAATTATTAAAAATCCACGTTTATTGTTGAAGAAAAAAAGGAATTTAATAAATTTTTTTAATTTAATGAAACGGAATTAATTGGAAATATACAAGAAAACAAATATATTTTTCTGATGCAAAAACTTAAACATAAAAACAGTTCGAGTTATTTATTTTTTAAGCAAATCTTTTTACTTCGAGAATTCGTTGCCATTTTATCTTACACTTATAAATGCACATAAAGTTCTAAATTTCTACTTTGAAAATTTTTAACAAAAGTACAATTTTTTTATATAAAATAATTCATGTATGTATAATATGAAGTGCAAGGTTATGTAGTGAATAGCTTAAAAGCCAGTTAACAGCTACGCTACCCCAGAAATTGCTTTTGTATCGTGGTCATGTTACTCGGCTGCGATCCATAAGGTCCCAAGTTCTATCCCCGCTCATACCAATTCGCCACATTGGTGACCGCGGACGATGAACCTTCAACCTTCGTACAGCTGTTGTGGCGCCATCTACCCAGAGCAAACAAAAGTCGTCAGACTCACTTGACGCAGCAATAGCATCAGCAACCAGTCACCCACACTCGCCATAACGCTTGACGCTACTCAAATGGGTAAAGGCGCATTGGAATCAACAACTAATACATCACCACTCAACAGCCATATCGTTCGTCTCACCTCCGACTTACTGGAGGCAGAGTCTGTAGTTAATCGCTAATAAGCCAGCTAACAGCTACGATACCAGAGCAATTGCTTTTGTATCGTGATCATGTTACTCGGCTGCGAACCATAAGGTCCCAAGTTCTATCCTCGCACATCGCCAATCCGCCAAAGATACAAAAACTATTCTATAAAGAAAATCAATATGTTAAATTCAATTTACTATATCAATTAAAATATGTAATTATTTAATGGTACAAAATTTTGCTTTTCATATTTCTTTACTTGTTCGTATACAAAGTATGCAAAAAATAATAATAATATAATTGTCAAGGAATGCGAAAAAACACAAAATGCTGTCGAATCTCCACATTTTAGACCTTTCCTGAGTCCGAGAGGCACATATTTCAAATTATGTCTTTCTGTTTGTTCGTAGAAATGATAACTCAAAAGCACTTTAGATGGATGAAATTTAGTATGTGACTTTTCCAACAAATTTGTAAAATTCTGACAAATTTTGAAAGAAAGCAATTTGTCTGATTGTCCGAGTGAAAATGAAAACGATAATCACAAAACACAATGAATAAAATGGATAAAATTGGTGCTCAATTTTACCATCTAAAAGGAAGAATATTTTTACCAACTCGCGTTCTTATCAGTGTCAACCCTCTGTCTATCATGCAAACTCGATAGCTGAAAAGTACAACGCCTTAAATAAATAAATTAAATTTGGTATACAAATTAAAAATCTAAAAGAAATGGATTCTTTTCACATTTAACTCGCCTTCAAACCTCAATTTTAAATTCGTCAAAGAGTTGACGGTATTATAATTTTTACTTTCTCTAATAAGCAAATATAATGATTCAAAAACACACTAATACAGAAAAACTAAATTTGATATGTGGTCTTGTTAATAAAACTGCAGTTTTATATCAAATTTTGTTTTGTGATTTGAAAAAAGAGGCTTCCAAAATACATGCGGCATAATTATACTACGAAGAGTAAAAAGCTTATGCATAAAACTCTGATTATAAAAATCTGTTCACTAATAACGCTCACAATTTTGTCAAAGTCCTTTTTTTTTTTTTTTTTTTTTTTTTGCATAAGGTTAGAGGAATTAATACTTTTATTAACATTTTAAAGCTGATTTAAAAATGTTTAAATCACTCCCCTGGTCATAACTAACATATAAGAATATATTAAGTTAAGAATACAAAATAATTATATTTATTAAACGTGATTTAAATCCTATTCAGATACCATTTATACTTTGAAATCAAATATCTAATGTTGCATCTTTGGAGCAATAATCCGCTGTGTTTTTGAGGTGGAACTTTTATTTACGATGGTTCAATGCATTTGGAAGATATCATCTGTCAAAACTTTATGTAGAGACCTTCAGAAGTTCTTATATAACATCTGAGGGTTTCAAAACAATATGTAAACATAAAATATGATACAAAAATATAATTAATTTTTTTTAATCTTTATATTTGTAGGAGTTAAGACTTATCAAAAAATTATTCAGGAAATGTTTTTCTTTGTTTCTCTATTCGCACATCTTCACGATGTTATCCAGAACTGAATGCCTGATAATATCGTGATCATGTTGTTGAGCATTCTGGGCTAATATTGCTGTTCAGATATTATCTGAACTTCGAAATAAATTTTCGCAACTATTTCTTTTGCAGTCTTTATTCGTTTTTATAAAAATTCATGCAAATGTATTAGAAAAGTAGGTAAAATTATGAAATACAAAATTAAAATAAATAAATATGTCAGAAAATTATTCAAAAAACATCGTATTTATTCAGAAAATTCTTTTATAATACAGTTTTCTGAACAAATATCATTTATCGTTATTCTTGATTTTCTTACAAATATTCAACTGTTGGAGATGGAAAAAATTCTATTGCCTTTTCTAAAGTCTTTGTTACAATACTTTTGTACAAGGTCCTTATTCCTTTCTAGCAATGTAAATGGAAGATATCGGAAATTTGTAAAAGGCAGTTCTTCTGGATGCTTTATCCCTCTCTAATAAAGGATAAATTGTTTTCCCCAGCATTTTTCCTAGAAAATAACTTTAGATTGTTAATGAATTTAGATATTATATACAAAATGAAATAAATAAATAATTAAATTGATCTTCTGTTGAAAGTTTGGGGACTACTGCTTCATAGTATTTATTTAAAAAATACACTTCAAATTACACTAAATAATCAAACCAGTGGGAGTGGTCTCTCTCAAACTTTCTCGCATACTCTCTAATACAGATGTATTCCAAAGAATGACTTGTATGGCATTGAAGTAAGATATTCACGAAATACAAATCTTTGTGACAAAAATAAAAAATATATAATATAATATAATTTTTGTAATAATAAAATAAAAATATGTGTAATCTTAATATTAATTTTAGTATTTTTACTAATCTATCATGTCATTATTAGAAACTTTTTTCGGTGTGTTAATCCCTGGCATGTGGTTAAGCTTCTCGCTGAGTAGTTCTTTTATCAAAATAGGTTCAAAAATTGCGAAACGTTTCCTGTCGGGCATCTTTGAGCTTTGAAATTGAGCCCACAAACTGCTGCGAAAAATGCCTGTATATTTCGCAGAACCATGGGTAAATAATGCTATCTGTTAACCCAGATCTGAATGAAACCATGAATGGAAAAGAGTGGGTTGCACAGCTAAACAGACAGAAAAATGCAACCCAGCGGGAATCACGGGTTGCGCAAATTTTGCTACTTCTACGTTGCCCGTGGAAATCGCGGGATACGCAGCGAGAGGGTTAATAGTATCCAATAATTTGTGTTTTAGACGTGTTTTTCCCAATCGATTGAAACAAAAATTTGACATGAAACTACACTTGTAGCCACAAAATGTCATACCAAGTCTACTATATTTAAGTCATTCCGTTTTTGAATTTGATTCTGAAAATACAAACTGTCAGGCGGCCAACCGCTTGTCTATTTGGCTCAAATTTTGATGTACTTGCGCTATACACATTAAATCTATGTACAAAATTTTATTTATCTAGCTCTTTTCGTTTTGTAGCTAGCGTGTTAATTTAGATTTGAACATTCGGACAGACAAACTTCCTCAGAACGGAGTTGGTTCAAAATTTGACAGAAATTAACAAATTTGATTTAAAGATCGTCTTCCAAATGTCATCCCTTTAGCTCAAAGTGTTTTTTAGGTTATCTTAATGACAGACAAGCAGACAGACAGGCATTTTCCGAAAATGTGTTTTTGCGGACTCAGGGAAGTCTAACACATAGAGATCCGTCAAAATTACAATACGTCACGATTACAATACTTTCTCTATACTACGTATACGATAAAATAAAGATTATCTTTTCCATGATTGAAGAGAGATATACGGCCGTATTCACCAAACCGGTTACTAAACAACGGATCGTTCAACCCATGATCAACGACAAATCATCAACCAATGATCATTGGTATTCAAGAACGTTAGTTTTACGACTAAGCATCAAGGCAGCTTTTTCTGCCTTTTTCAACCGGAAATGCCTTTTCATTGGTCCAGATATATCACATGATTATCAGCTGATGGTTGGCTCTTTTTCATGTTTTTATTGTTATTTTGTTTCTTTCCGAAATGTGTATAAGAAATGTGGGACGATCAAGCGAAAAAAAAATGTGATGTTGTCTAGTGATAAACTCATCGATTTGCTTACATTATATTATTAAGCTTTTCGTGTGATTGTTTCTCTGACTATACATTATTAAGCAAGCATATTTTAAATTTCCACTGTATTATGTAACTAAACATTTGAGCATTTGCTGTCTTTTGAATTGAGAATATGCACATTTGCTGCGTTTCGAAGTTTTCCAATGAATTGAACTATTACAAAAGGTCTATCTGAAAATTAAATTTCTAAAAGAAATGCAGATTAACCAAAATGAGTTCATTTACATATGGAAATATTTTATATATAATAATAGAATATATACATAAACAATACAAATAACAAACTGCTGCAAACTGATTTTGAAAGTAAGGAATTCAATGTAGTTTCTTCTAAACAATGAATTTAACAAAATTTGAATTTCGAGTAAATTATCCTTAATTGTAAATTATATTTCTGAGAAATGTGACAAATATTTGAACAAGTAAAAAAAAAAAAAAAAAAAAAAAAGCATAACTTTCTTTATTTATCAATTATAAACTAGTTAAAAATTTGAAACTTGGTAGATTTTTTTTTTCAGACCTCAGCATTTTTTACAAAATATGGCTTTTTTTTTTTTTGATTTGTTAACATCCAAATTTTATTAGTTGAATTATATTACCAGCAAATCATAATATTAATCTTTGTTCTTATTTATGATCTTTCCTTGTTCTTTAATATATATTGTAATGAATTACAATCATACAAATTGTTAAAACCCAGCAACTTTTTTGCCTTTGGCAAGGATTTCACAAAATGTTTATAACATTTTTGTTTAAAGTTTTTATTTTGTTAGAGTGCATTTTAATGAGCAATGGATTAGTATCCTGAATTTTTAATATAATAAAGGGGGAGGAAATGTAATGTATAAATTCTTGCTTACAAAGTATTATGACTTTCATATTAGTAAATTATTTTCATTTACACAAAACATTTAAATTTCCAAAGGCTATTTTAATTGCAATTAAAAGCAGTGATATCTCTGACAATCCCATATAATTGTTTGTATGAAGTTTATAACGTATATTACAAATTGCTCTTTATTTGACTTTCAGCATTTATTTGTAAACAAATAAGTTTTAAACTTCCAAAATGTGTATAAGCTTCCAATATGTATTATTTTAGCAATATGTATTATATTTCCACAATATGTTATATTTGAAAAAAATAGTAATATTACTTTTGGTGTCAATATTTAAATAAGTATTAGCTGTCTAAATCTTCAGTAGTTTTTAAAATAACATTTTTTTTTTCTTTTCTTAAAACAGAAAAAAAGTAAAAAATGCTTATTCTGTGCTATGCTTTTATTTCTGTAGAAAAGCAAATATGGAATAATATGCTTATTAATTATCAAAATTTTAAATTTTTACATATATAATTGTTAAAAAATTTATAGATATAAATGTCAGAATGTATACTGCAAATCAGAAGATTCAAATTATAAAAACAAAAGTCATTGAAAATTGTATATGAATATTGAAGACCAACAGGTATTTCACCAAAATAAATATGCATACAATAAATTTGTATAACAATTTTCATTTATACCTCATATCTAAAACTTTTTGTAAACAATGAATTTAACAACTCTTTAAATTTGAATGGGCTTATTGTTAGCTTAACAACATGTACTTGACATTACAAATCAGTATAAAAATAATGTAAATATTGATGAAAATCATACATATTTTAGAATTGATATCCCTGAATAAAATAAATGATTAAATTGCACCTCATAAGCATTCACTTTTGTTCAAATAAATTGAGTGGCAAAACATCTACAATTAACAATAAATTTTTTAACACTTTCTGGTTGATGATTCAAACTTAATCAAAAAACAACACATATTAACTTGATTAGCCTGTCAGAAACTAGTAATGATATTTTAATTCTTTCAAGAAAATGTGATATTTTCCATTTGTTTCAGCAAGTTCTTGCCTTTTTTTTTTTTTTTTTTTTTTTTTTTGCATTCCCAGAGTTTTGTACCAAATAAGTTATTAATTTTTGATATTTTAACATACTAAAGCAACAGTTAAGAAGTAAAAATATTAATGACAAACTGTAATTCAGTTGAATTCTCAACGCACCAATCAAACATTCAGAAATTAGATCGTATGATATCCTTCACACTTAATTTTTGATACGATTTTCATCTTAAGATATTTTATTTTCAGTGTCTTCGAAATTCTTGAGCGTTTTGAAACATTTTTGAATGAGTTTTTTTGTAACTTTTCCAAATCCAATTTTATAAAAACATTTTATTTATTATTTTTTTTTTTACTGTTTTGTGTAGTTTAACTGCAAGCTGTCGTTAACTGTAATATTGAGATGAGAAGCCGCTTTAAAGTTTGCACTATTTTGTGATTGTTGAAACAATCTGTCAGAATTGCGGAAATAACTTTAAGGTTTCTTCAAAATAAAATGGGTGTGAAGCGAGATCGTGAAGCTGCAGGCATGTCAAACGAAAACGATAATATTACGGAAGATGAAGCTGCATTGTATGATCGTCAAATAAGATTATGGGGTATGGATTGTCAGAAGCGGTAAGTTGAATGTGAACGATTTTCGATTCATTTAAAAATTTATACAGAATAATGAGTAATGAAAATTTTTATAAAATATCATGTGTTTTCAAAAAGAAAACATTTTTCTTCATATTTTGAGAGCTTCCGTTCAGGATTATACAATAAACAATGAAGGTTCATGATTTCTGAGATTGATAATCCATGTCTTTACGTATGTTTTGTTTTGGTATTAGTTACATTAAAATCATTTTTAGTGAAGTTTTTTAAAATCCTGCTGTGGTAAAAGTTTTAGGTGTTCAGGTTAATGTATAATCTGATAGTTGACTGTTTGTGTGTTGTTATAAATACTGAGTCAATTTATTGTAATTTTTCTGGAGCAACTAAAAATAATAAATGCAGTTTTAAATACAAAATAAATGCCTTTTAAACTCTGGTTTATAAACAAATTATATTTGTGACAAAAATTATTCTTTGTAATTTGTAAATTTTGCTTTGATTGAAGTAAGATCATTTGATTGGTAAATATGTAGTTTAGTGTGCCTCTTTCTATGCCAAGTTGCCAAAAAAGAAGGTGGATAAAATAAACAAACACTTCTGCAAAACAATTATGTTTACCACTTTCTGCATTAAATTGGTTCTATTGTAGATTTAGTTGACGACAAATTATAGCAATGAAGCACTATTTCTGGTTTCTGTAATGTTTTCTTTTCATTGATGTTACTGTACTGACCGAAAATGACCAGTCTTAGTGTCAAAAAAAAAAAAAAATCAAGGAGCACTTAATTGTAAACTTTTACTATTTAAAATTATGATCTTTACTGATAAATATTGTTTTGTCGGAGAATTTCTATTTATGTATTTATTTTATTTTATTATTTTTTTAATTTTTGGAATCATTATTACTACTTATCTTAACTATTTTGAAATAAGGTTTTTCAAACCAACTGCACTGGTCTGTTGTATAGAGAGGAAAATTTAGAGCATGCGAGACCTTTGGCATCTGAGGAAGGCACCGGGCATAATTTTTTAATTTATAAAAAACATCCTAGCAGCAGAAACAAGATCCTATTAGCTTCGCTAGCTCATTGAACATAAGGACTGTATGAATAACAGGAACAGTAGATAATCAAAATAAAAGAAAGAAGGAATCAAATCATTCCTCATTTAAAGTTTCAAACAAGCATCCTTTTCCCCAAATTTATCAGCTTGTAAAAAATGTTTATATATTTATTTATATATTCCACTCGCTCTTCATCCATTGTGCAGGTACAAATTATTTCCTGCCATCCCATTCACCACACATCTGTTGTTGAACAATTAGCAACATAACAAATTATCAAGAGACTGTCAGATTAAAAGAGAATTACGAAATGTGCAAGGAATTCCATTGTAAACGATTTCTTAAATTAATAATTCAGACGATTTCTAAAATGCATATCAACAGTTAAGTATTGCAAAGAATAAATATTTTCTGTTCATATTCATATTAAATATAACATTATAGTATCTTATTAGCATTAAAAAACTTTTAATTATAACACAAAACTAAATTAAAATCTTTAATTGATATTTTTTATTATTATTAATTTAACATTTTTCGTAAAATAGTTGTAGTTCATGTACAACTCAACCACTGTAAAAAGTATTAAACTAAACAGTGTTAGGGTTGCTATAAGATCAGTTTGTTGTGTTACTGTTTTGGCAACAAACTCAGGGGAACACTAAACTACATTTCAACCATCTCAGCTATAAGACTTGGCTAGTTTATAGACTTATAAAATTTTCAAACTTCTCAGATTCTTGATCAGTTACATGTCCAGTCTACTTTATTTCATTTCTGTTTGATTGAAGTCTAAAAGAGTTTTTCTGATAAAATAATTTTTTTAACCTTTTTTTCTGTTATTAGTTGCCTAATCAACTGGTGTAGTAGTGCAAATTAATTTATTTATGTTGTTCCTTTTTTTTTACTACTGAATGTTATGATGTTGTTAATATAAGATTCAGTTTCAAAAATAATTCTTGGATCTTTTGTTAAACATCCTAATTGGCTAATTGTAAAAAAAAAATCTGATACTTACATATTAACCAAATGCCAGCAATTAATGGTCAAACAGAATTGCTAAAGATAGTGCACTAATAAAGTTTTCCAGATTAACTAAAATTTGATTGTATCGCAAATGGCATGCAATTAATGATACCCTTAAATTTTATTATACTTGTCATCAGTATGCAATTAATACTAAGTGATAAAAATTCTTAGTTGATTTTTTTTAAAAATCTCTACTTAAATCAATGAATATGTATGTGTGTGCTGGCACTCTACAAGCCAGACCGTTTGACTTATGGGGGGATGTTATGTAGTTGCTAACTATTGTAGCAAAAACGACTAATTCTTTTACCATAAAAAAGAATTTATTTCAACTTAAATAAGTAAATATAACATAATAAAATAGCTATTCATTATTCTACCACTACTTCTTCCATTGTTGTATATAAAAATTTACATACACTTATACACAGCTGTTAAAAACATGTTTAAACCTGATTGTTCATGATATCGTAGCTTATTCTTATTAGCTATTACTTCACAGCTATGAAATTTACATAAAATAGAAATAACTCAAATGAAAAGAAGCAGTGCATCTTACTGCTTGTTTAGTGATCTTACTGTTTGTATATATATATATATAATATTGATATTTTAATATTTAATTTCAATTCTAATTAATTTCTGAAGTTTTGTCTTAAATTGACCCATATTAACTTCATTCTAAAATATTCTATTATTTCCTGATCCCATTCCAATTTTTTTATTTAATTAATGCAACAAAAGCTCTGTGAAAATGCTTTTGTCAGTGGTTCACATTCTCCGAGTGAAGGGATAAAATATTGCTGACTTATATAAATTCTTCTAAAAGATCCCTATGTTTCCCTTACCTTGGTTGGCACATGTAGAGAAATCCCTATCAAAATTTGAAAATATATAATCACTGTGATAAACTATTTTCCCTCTCTTTTACCTTCTTCTGCTTTTGTGCTGCAGCATGTCTTGTCTGTTCTGCGTGTTAAAAAATCATGTCTCTCCCGGAAGAGAATAAAATGAAGTTAAAAATTCAGTGTCATCTTTGTCTTTGGCCACTGCTTCAAAAATGGTGCTTACATATATATATATATATATATATATATATATATATATATATCATGTAAAAACATATTTTTGAAGCAGTTGCATGGTGGAATAAATAGAAGACTCTTTTGAATTTTTCAATTTCACTTTATTTCATCCTGGGAGGCATAATTTATGGACAAGAAGTGATGACGAAACTGACATCTGTTCACAAGTGATACAAGAACAGAAGAGAGAGAAAATTTCCTTTCAATAGTTTTTACAATGAAATTTTGATAGTAATTTTTTTACACATGTCGATTTAAGTAAGGGAATTATAAGTATCTTTCAAAAGAATTTGCAAAGTATGAAAAATTTTAATTCCTTTCACTCAGAATGTGGGAACTTGCCGATTTCAGCAGCTTTACAGAACTCATGCAACATTAAATAGATAAAAAAGGTGGAATGGATCAGGAAATAAGGGAGCATTTTAGAACTAAGTTAATATGGGTTAAATTAAGATAAATATATTAGAAAATTAATTAAGGTTTAAATTAGATTTTAAAAATATTACCTAAATATTAGCTAATAAATAAAATAGTTTTTTTTTTATTATTATTTGCAGTAATTTACAAAAATATCCTCCATACAAGAATAATTTTTTACACCATTTTAACCCTCTCATTCCTAAGATAATTTTATTTCAAATACCTCAAAATGCTGAAACACCAGAATTTCTCTTTAAGATATATGAAAAATCCCCTTCCCCTTGAAAACCACAAGGGCAGCCTGTGTTCTTAAGGGATTGCTTACAAAAAATGTCTTTGCATAGCTGTTATTTATTTTGTAAATGTATGATCATATATTTATTCATTTAAGTGTTCTTAGAAAATCTCTTTACCCCCCTTAATCCATCTGGGCTAGGGCCTCTAATGAACAAATTATATGCAGTAGGTATTCAACCACAGTTAACGTAAAGAGGAGGAAAAAGTCCACATAATTATCTTTAGAATGATACCAATTTAGTTGCTATAAAATTCTTTATTCAACATTTAATTAATTTTTACCATATTTTTAAGTATAGTGGAACCCAATTTAATGAGTGTAATCCTTTCCCAAATTTTACTTATAATGGAAAAAAAACACTTGTTAATCTAAACAAATTTTTTTTTCATGGAAATCTATGTAAAATAGGGCAGTTGATTTCAATCCGAAAAATTATAATAATGTAAATTATTATTTGCAATGCAGGTTTTTGTTACAAGAAAATTGTTTAAAGTTGTCTTTGGCTATGAGACAAAGTATTATTATTAAATGAATTTGGTGTGTATGTAGCTACTATCAGGGTAATGCTTCTCAAAGTATGGTGCAATAATTTCCCATGTTTCCAAACTTTCTCTTATTTCATTGGAAGGTTATTGCTCTGCTGTGCCTATTATTTGTTCTCTTCCTGGTCAGATTTCCTTTGCATCTTTTTACTTGACATAGAATGTAGTTCCATAAGCTGTTTGATCATTCTGGCTTTGTTCTTTCACCAGCTCATCATTGTTGTTGTTTTCCACTTCTATTACCTTAATCTTACCATAACAATATATCATCGATTAAGTTACACAGGCATTTACTCAATTTCCTTGAAATTGTATTTCACAAAGATATTCAGTCAAAACTTACTTCTTGCATATAGATATAAGGGCTGTCTTCAAAAAGATTCAAACCAATGCTGCATGTGATGCACAGTGTCTTTTTGCTGCTTGTTCTGCAAAAAATTGTTAAACGAGATACTTTGTTTAACAAGTATTTTTTGTTATATTTTGTTTTTAATATTATGTGAGGTGCTTGTTAAGCATAGTTTGGTTGTATAATTTATTAACAATATTTTCATTGTTAAGAATGAATTAAAAATTATTTTAATTGTTTCACCAAATATTTAATTACATGATTTTCTTCCATTGTTGAAATCTAAAGAAAGGTACTCTTTGATATGTATATTGATTACATGACAAATATTTACAGTAGTGCTAAATATGAATATAAATGGAAAAGTTTTCTATTAGAAAGGTTTATACACACTATGAACAAAGCATGCATAAGACTATTAAAATAATACAGTTTTATGACAATCAGTATGCAATATGGCCAAAGGCAATCAGTATGCAATAAAAATCACTTGAAATTTAGTATTGAATTTACCAACCAGTTCACCAGTTAGCCATTAACATAAAGTAGGAGAATATTTGCTTTAATCATCTAAACACACCCACACACACAAAGAATGAAATGCATATAACACTTCTTTGTTATTTCCAAAGCACACAAAATGAGTACGAACTGTAACAACTTGATATTAGAAACTGAATGATTTGTTATGAATTTTGCTATATACCCTGCTGTATTTAGGATACATAAAAGTATTTTGATGGTTGTTATGATAAGAGAAAAAGTTGGTACATTTTGAAGCAAATTGTCAAGCAAATTCAATTCCCATTGAAATAACTTATACATACCATACTTTTTTTTTTAGAATTTACAATATTATGTAACTAAATTCTACTGTTGATGTTATTAATTTTTAATTTTGTTTGAAATAAATTAGAATTATGCTTATGAAAGAATATTAGAAATGGTTACTAGAAAATGAATTCAGATAAAAATGTTACAAAATAAGTCTCTAAATTTGCTTTGTTTTGAAGCAGCTCTTTATAATTCAATGCCTTTTACCAGAAATATATACTTGTTGTAAAAATTAATCGAAATAAGAATAGTATATTAATGTCATAAATATGGTTAAGTACTGGTGTGATAATTGCATGCCATTGGCAAACTTTGTGCTTAAACGTATGCGATTGATGAAATTTTTGAGTTAATGGCATGTTTTTGCTATGTATATTTGTAAGATTAACATAAGATTTTTAGCAATTTTTTTATGATTATTTACTTTAATATAATTAAAACAAAAGTAATTATGGCTGATTTAAAACTTTTTCATGTATTTACTTCATTTTTATAAAATTAAGCATTATACCATTTCTATCAATTCATTAAGGTGTTTTAAATTAAATATTAAAATAGTTTTTTTTTTTTTAGATTACAGGTTATTTATCTAAGTTTTAAAATTGTAATCACATCTAATGGATAATTAAAATACTATAAAATTTGTGTAAATACCTTTTTTAATTTTTTTTTTTTTTTCAATTGCAGTTTAAGAGAATCTAAGATTTTAATAATTGGTCTAAATGGTCTTGGAGCCGAAGTTGTCAAGAATCTGGCTTTAAGTGGAGTGAAGTCTATTACAATTATGGATGAAACACCAGTAGGTTTCTACATTTTCTTTAATAAATATCTGATATATAATATTAACTATAACTTTGAATTATTAGCGCCACCTAGATATAGAGCAGAACCGTACAATGCTATGGTAATGAGAATGTTGCCTTGTTTAATATAATCTTTCAGTGTCTGTGATGCTTTTCCTTGAATGTGCATATTGTAATGGCTATAAGCACAGAACATAAGGTGACACTCTATATGTCCTTGTACACATGAAATAAAAAAATGAAAATGGCCATACTAGTCTACTATCACCATCATACATAGTTACTATAATCTGTGTATTTTCTGTAGGCAGTTCAAGGACGCATTTTCTACCTTGTTATTGGTTGTCTGGTACAAGTAACGCGGTAGAAAATGTGACTTTGATCCACCTACAGAAAATACACAGACTATAATACTTGATATGAATTATGTATTGTGATAATGAAAAGTGTCTAGATTATAAGTCAAATTTAAAATGATTACAAAAGAAATGTTTGCCAATTTTTAATAATACAACAGTAAAAATATATATATACATATATTATTCTATTAATTTTAACACCCATATAAACATTCCAATAGTCTTAATATGGAATAACATGCAACTTTAAGAATGAATATCTCCTTCTTTCTTTCTGCTCTGCCTTTTGAGAAAATACGAGGAATAATTTTTGAAAACAAAGATATTCACATTATCAAGATAAGAGTAGTGAATGTGACTGAAAAGCACTTTATATATTAATATTTTTAACATGAGGGGGGGGGGATTATGACAGAACAAATATTTGAGATATAAAATTTATAGTGTCAAATCTGGCAATTTTTTTTTTTTTTTTAAGATTATTGAAGCTTTGATATTTGAAGCATATTCAAATTTACAAATATGCCTTAGAAGTAGTGCCTAACATATTATTTTTATAACACATTTTGATTCTAACATAATTCAAGAATAGTGGAACATTTATATCAAAACAAGATTTTGCTGTAATATTCTTCAACATCCAAAGATATTCCCAAATACTTACTAAAAATGATTGAACATGGTTGTGAAAACTATCTTATTTTAAAATAAGATATTCTTAAAATAGCTTAACATTATAAAAGAGTTAGTATATGTATTTAAATGCATGTATTCTGCAGCCTATATGGTATTTAGCTTTATATATCCCTCAATTAAAATCAATCATTCTGATAATACATTAGTTATAAAAAAAATATTAGTCAATATTTTTTTATGTAAGAAGTACTGCATAGAAACAAAAGTAATACTTTTGGAAACTTAAAGAATGAATGACATTTATCAAAAAGCAATTGCTATTTTGTAGCAACGATGAATGGAAGATTCTTCAATACTTTTTGATTTGTTATGCTTTTGCTGAAAAAATATATATTAGTATTTGGGGACACGTCTCTCCTTTTTTTTTTTTTTCTCTCTCCGTACTAGTTTTTGGTTCTATATAACCCTTCATTTTTTCAAGCAGTTTGTTTTATAAATTTAAAGTTATCTGTTAAAAGTCAAATCATTCTGATAACTCTATATGAATGTTTCTTCTACAAAAACGTCTTTTAAGTTAGTAAAATTATCTGTAAGATGTATTAACACTATATGTGTAATACAGCAAGTTAATAATATATGTGTAATGCACTATACTAATGTAACACTGTATGTGTAATGAAGCTATAAATTTATAATTGCTTATAGAAAAGTCTGTTCATCATGAGAAGAAAATGATTTGACATTATTTTTATTAAATATTAATTTTTGATTTTATCCCAATAATTCATTTTTATTCTACAATTCATTTGAATCTTCATTTTCTGTTTATTTCATGGGTTCTTATACGGGATTCATATTTTGTACATGGGAGAGTACTTATAAAAAAACACATCTGTTCACATCCTGATACAAGAGCCAAGTGAAGTAAATTTTTCCAGGAAGTTTTTACAGAAAGATTCTTTTGACATTTGTAGATTTAAGAAACAGAATCTTGAGTATTTTTGAAAGGATTTTGTTGGTATTGGAGATTGACATTATTCATGAGCACATACCCTGTGTTCCTGTTTGCAAAAAATAAAAGATTCTGAGCAAGAAAAATCAGGAAACAGTTTTCTTGACTAATCATCATTCACATTGAGCCATTACTTATTTTTATACAATTTCCGATAAGCAATTCCATATTACGATTATAAATATTTCTTAAAGACAATAAAAATTATTTTTTTCACAAACTACTAGTTTTGCAAGAAAATGGCTGTGTTTCTGCATGATCGTTAAAATAAATTTACTCTGCTTTTCATAGCGAACTACTGATCACTCACACTCCATGTGAATGTCTACTTTTCTTGACTGCCAAACAAACAAGAAATCTTTTCTGTATAACTTTCAAGACAACAGGAATGTGCTGCCATCTGGGGTAAGGAAGGGAAACTGATCTCAACACTAATAAGTCTTTACCATTTTAATGAAGAGAATACTTATACTTAGGCTGCAGATATCCTTTCATTCATAAAAAAAAAAAGTATATATCCATAGTAATTAAACCAAAAATGGTAGGGGGGGAAATAATAAATGTTTTAATATACAAAAAAAAAAACTAAACAATTGACTAATTTTAGCAAAAACTAAACCAACTAACATCTAATTAAACATATATACTGTTTGTTTTAAAAATATTTTTGCCTGTCACTTTTGGATAATTTTATTCCACAAAAGGCTGATATGTAGTGAGAGTAAGGAGAATACTTTTCTGGAGATATTTTAAGCGTAATTTTTTTTTTTTATTCTTTTATAATATTGATTTTTTTTAATTGTTCTGTTTTATTTTAATTTGAAACTTAGTCGTGTTTCTGTAAATTACTAAGTAAAAGAAACTATCTATCAGCTCATCCTTCTATTGGGGATATCAAAACTTGAAGATTTGCAAACGCTTGTAACCATATTTGATACAAAATTCCTATTATAAATAAAACTTATTTAAAAGAATATTTTTGTGCTGATTTATGTCTCTTTCTTTTATGAATTAACCACAAAATATCTGCATTTGATATACCATATATTCCTGTGGATAATCAGGGCTTACTGTGTGTCATATTTTAATATTAATCAATTTTATTTACAACTTAGATTTCATTTTCCCTTTTGTTGAAAAAAAATTTCAGAAAATCTTATTTTTATTTATAATTTAAAAGTTTATTGAAGTAGTACATTTTACATGTATATGAATATATCTTATAGGTTAGTATTGCGGACACCTCTGCCCAATTTTTTGTTTCCAGTTCTGAACCTGGTGAAGGGGTAAGTATCTTTATAATCTCTTTTTTAAATTAATTGAAATTTATTATTATTATTATTGAAGCTTTATGATAAAATATTTATTTGATCATGATGGTAAGTTTTAATTTAAAATGGGGGGGGAAGGAACCTTTAGTCTTATTTCTCGTTTTGTTTTTTAAATAACCTATTTTTCATTCATAATACTTATGCTATATTGTTAATAAATTATATTCTTCAGAACTATAAGTCTTTTGATCCCTTTTCAAATTTCAGCAAATATGTGACAATTTTCTTTTCCTTATGATATTTTGAAAACTGAATCCTGAATTTATAAAAAGTAAACATTCGCCGATATTTTGGTACTTTTCCATTAGCTGGGCACTAGCGAAAAATCGCCAAATAATGTAGAATTCCGCCAAATTCGCGTTTGGTTCACAGTTGGCAACATTTGCGTCCGGCTAACAGAAAAGTACCGATATTTTTTCCTTCCTTAAATAATACTCTATTTTCTCTTTAGATAGATTACAATTAAAAGTTGAAAGCCGATAATTTTTATTTCCATTTTTTAAAATTATTAGTTTCTATGTTATGTTCTTTTCCTTGTTAGCATTTGAATATTTAGAAAGAAGTTTAGGCTTACACTTATAGCTGTTAATTTGCATTAAAGGTTTCTAACAACATTTTAGATTTGCATATCTAATAAGTTAGGCAATAACTTTCTTCTGTAAGTTTTCTCAGTGACCATTCTTGGCTATAAAAGAACAAACTATGAACAAAATATTTTGGTATATCATTTACATGCTTTTAAATTATTTGGAATGTAATTCTCATGTATTTAAAGAATTTTTGATTTTAAAAAATACTAACAGTTATTATTTGTATTTCTGTTGCTCAGATCAAATATTTTTAATTTCATGTAGCTGTTTCTGTAGCTTTAAGATCCTTCAAAGAATCTATTTTGTAATTTGTCAGTGATACTGCTATTTGTAATTTTTTTTTTTGTCTCTTATAATTTGAATTATATTTGCCTATAGATAGTGTATATATATATATATATAACCAATCTAAAGTAAGAATAAGTTTGAAAACAAAACAAAACAGTTTCGAAATCGCAACTAAAATTTATTACCTATTTAAGCTAAAACCAAAAAAGAACTTCATAGTATTTAGAGAGCGCAATTGCAGCTACTTCTAAAACACAGATGTATTGATACAAAAGTATTAGAATCAAGTTAATAGGAAAAACAAAAATCAAATAAAAATTAAACCAAAAAAATTATTAAAAAAATATAAAAAAAGAATCCGGCCTGAAGACTTTTTCAAGGGTCACCCTTCAGGGGATTTTCGGGTCACGAGGAATCATTATTAGACAATGTCTGTATGTCCTCACAGAAAAAATCCCTTTCTTTGAATCCCTGCCTGAGGGTGACCCTTGATAAAATCTTCAGGCCGGATTCTTTTTTTATATTTTTTTAATAATTTTTTTGGTTTAATTTTTATTTGATTTTGGTTTTTCCTATTAACTTGATTCTAATACTTTTGTATATATATATATATATATATATATATATATATATATATAATGGAAAGATGGAAAAATTGATGTCTAAATAATTTTTTATTTCAGAGAGCAAAGGCTTCAAAAGCTGCAATCCAAGAGTTAAATCCCAATGTTGAAATTAAAATTGACTCAGAACATATTTCTTCAAAACCAACCAGTTTCTTCTCACAGTTCACAGCAGTTTTTGCTACGGATTGCCCTCTCAGTGTTTTGATTAGGATCAATAAAATGTGTCATGAGAATAAAGTACATTTTTACTGTGGAGACACTTGGGGGTTCTATGGCTATTGCTTCCTTGACCTTTTAAAGCATACATATGCCAAGTAAGTATTTTCAGATTTGTTTTATTCTTTTATTATTAATTACTGGCCACTTTTGGTAACCATTTGGTTCTTCATAATTATTCTGTGCAAAAAGAATTTCAACAAAATTTTTAATACATAGTTCAGTAGACAGGATTTCTACAACAAAATGTCTTTAAGCTTCAAATTTTGATGGGCATATAACTTGCACTATTTTTCAAAGTGTAACACTTAACTCTGTTCCTTGTATTATGCATTTACTAATTCTCTATCACTTAAAATCTGAGTGTTAATCTTATATAGGAAACTTCAGTTAATCCAATAATGAAGCATATAAAGAGTAAGGATAAAATCTATAAGAGTAATAAATGATACGCTTGCCCATTATAAAGTAGTAGGTATTTTATGTCCTATTTGTTTGATCAGTTGATATTAGGTCTTCCCCCCCCCCCTACCTTCCATGTGTTTCCCGGTTATTGGCATATTAATTGTATGCCATTACCAAACTTTTGACTAACCGTGTGCATTGGCGAACTTTAGGCTTAATTGCACATCATTGGCAAGCATAATCAACATGATACCGTTGGCAATTAATTGTTAGCATGCCAGTACTATTTTTTAGGATCCCTTAATTTTATGCTAAAATAAACAACTAGTTTTATCTTCAGTAGATAAATATATATAATATAGTACTGAACCAAAAAGAAACATCAATGTGGGAGTCAGAAAAATTATAAGAATAGGAATGACGAAGAGACAAACATGTATCAACAGGCTAGTCATCCAGTTTTAGTTTAATTGTACTGTAATATTTAATAGCAAAAAAAGTATAACAGATCATGTAGTGTTATTACTACAAAATACTGTTAATAACAGTTGAATAAATAGTTTACCAGTTAAGAAGAAAGTCCTTAATAATTATTAATTGGTTTTTCTTATATAGAATGAACATGAAGCATGTTAATACTATGCCGTCCATCGACACCACAATGGTGTCATACGTAAAGTATCGCTCAACAGGCAGTGTCACCAAGGTGTGTCGTACGTAATTATAAACAAGTAAAACTTGACAGTTTATAATCTTCTGATAACCACAAAAAAACTGTTGGTGACAACTGAAGAAATTTTTGCGAGATATGCAGACTGTAAAGCATTAAAAGAATTTAAAATAATCTTTTTGTGTATTTTGTAAGCATCATATAAATGGTATTACATTCTTCTTACATATACAACATCTGTATACTTAGATATGTGGTTTGTGGTAGAATTTATATGATGAAATTTTAAAATTATATTCTTAGTAATCAGCATTAAAGGTAGAAAAAAGTATACAATTGTCTTTATTTGTGTTTTTTAATGAGCATTATTAAAAATACACTAATAAAGACAATTGGGTCATTGTAGATCGATGTGATTAGTTGTGTTCCACCCACTATATATTATATTGTATGAATATACATGCTCTTTAACTTTAGAACCACTGGTTTATTCCTTTTATTTCAGGTATTCAGAAGAAGAGGGAAAAAAACTTAACTATCTCAAAACTTAAAAATACACTAATAAAGACAATTGGGTCATTGTAGGTCAATGTGATTAGTTGTGTTCCACCCACTATATATTATATTGTATGAATATACATTCTCTTTAACTTTAGAACCACTGGTTTATTCCTTTTATTTCAGGTATTTAGAATAAGAGGGGAAAAAAACTTAATTATCTCAAAACTTCTGGTTTCAATACTTTTTAAATTAAAATGCACTTAAAATCTAACTTGAATAATTGTTTATTATAATAAGTAATTTTAAACTCCCATTATAAAGTTAATGCAAAAGCATTATTCCGATTCTATTTTTGTTAGCATTATTCCATTATAATCAATATCTTCTTCAAATGTTTATAAAAGGTAAACTCAAAATTCTTTGAAAGCTTGCTAATTTAATTCATAACATTTAATTCTTAAGATAGGCCAAACTTTTAACATAATTTTAAAAATGTGCAGCTTGATGGATTGGAGGAGGGGGGGGGGTATAACAATAATATTTACTAGAAATTAAAAGACTAATTAAAAGGTAAGACTTTGAAAGGAAGTAGAAGTGCTACTTTAAAGGCTGATAGTGAAGAAAACATTGAAGGAATCACTGTAACTTAATATAAAAGTCTTTGATTAGGCTATCTTTTTATATAAATTTTCCTTTCAGAGTTGTACCCAAGGGTTCGAAAAAAGAATCTGAAGAAGCAGTTATTGATGTAAGTTACAACTTTATTACTGTAAGCAAAATCATTTAAATACATAAATTGCATAATTTTGAAAATTAGGGTTTCTGTCCCTGTTTAGATATATTTTTTATTAATTTGTTGACTATTTTTTAAAAAGTTTATTAGCAATTGTTGGCAATAATACTGCTTAGTTAATTATATTTCATTCCGTAATATGCTCTTTGTTGTTCAACTTTTTGCTCCATTTATCTCAAAAAGTATGTTTGGTTGATTAACTAATATTCATTGAAAAAGTTGATGTTGTTTGTGTTTAAGTTTAAGTCCAATCAGATTATCATGAAAAATAGCAAAATGCAGAAAAAATATATAACAACAATTTTATCGGCTTAAGTTGTTGAGCTGGTTATCCAAAATAAGCATCTAAGTTTATACCCATATATTCTACCATATAAGGGATTATGGGTGTAGTGATTGGAAGTTTTAATACTGATTTTTTGCATTTAATTCCAGTGATCTCAGAGTAAGAGTTTTAAATTATGTAATTAAATATTAATTTTAATTAATAATTAAAGTTGTATGTGTTAAAAATACTTTAATAATGAGATATAACACATAATAGCTTAATTTAAATAACGAGAAATTTTAAAAGCATGATAATTTAATAAAATATTTCCATATTTTTTACATTTAGTGACATTTCTGGAATTATAATTAAAATTATATAGAATAACTGCAAAATATTTTAAATCAATATCTACATTAGTCTTATTATTGGAAAAAACAGAATTTACAAAAATAATTTTTATAAATAGAGAAGCTACAGGCTAGTTGTAATATTCATGGTAAAGAGTGATTTTTAAAAATTTTAATCAGAATTTTCATTGTGTTTTTATTTATATTTATTTACATTTCCCTATTACATCACCACAGTCAGTGCCCAGCCAAAATGAGTAGTGTGAACAAGTGCTCCACTTTAGTTAATAAATGGGAGGGGGAATATTTCGTAAATTTTAATTTAATATAAGTTAATTTATTTTTAACGATATTTTTAGTTATTTACTTTGTCTGTGTAATAACTTGAAAGATGGCTTTATTTTTATTATTAATAACAGTATTTTTTATAAATCAAAGTTTCATGACTAGGCAATGAGGCAAGTTAGATCTTTCTGCTTTAGATATTGATATGCATCTTCAAAAACCAGATTTCTTTCTAAGGATTCATTTCTGAATCCTCACCTCAACAGAAGCTCACTTAGTTAAAAAGAGAAACAAAATAGGCTAAAAAAACTCACTCACTTTTTAAAGAATATGATGATATAATTAATAAGAAATAAAAACAAGAAAAAAAAAAAGAATCTAGGAGAAAGAAAGAAAACTTTAGAATTAGAGGGAAAAGAAGGGGTGGTGGAAGATGGAGCTGGAAGAGAAAACAAAGGGATAAAAAGTGAGAAAGTGGTTTTTTGACTAACATACGGATTCTGAAAAAAGAATGGTTTTACTTTAGCTTGCAGAGATGCATATAGCAATTTTGACAATATCTTATAGCATGTTATGAAGCAACCTTAGGGTTATTTGGAGAGAGACCCTCTGATTTTGAGCAGTCTGATGATAACATCTGAATTGGTGCTCTTTCTCTTCCTTTTGTGTTATTCTAGGAATGGGGGTGATTCAGTTCTTTGGAAAAATTGGAATTTAAACTAGGATCACTAACCCTAGTTGACTCTAGGAAGTAAGACATTAGAAACTGATTTGAACTGCCTTTACAAACTGCCCTTAATTCTGATGAAAGAGAATAAGTTCAATGTTTAATTTACAAAATGTAGGTGTAAAATATGGACAGTGGGAAACAATCTATCATTTATTTACATTAATCCTGATGCAGACTAATTCTTCTTCTGATTGGTTAAGTAATTTTATCTTTATTTTACTTTAAGTATAATATTAATTAAAATTATCATAATTATTACTTATAATAAATTGAAATCTTATTTTAACTGTGCCGAGTGACTGTACTTACCAAACACCATATGTACATTAATTAATAAAGGAATGCTAACGAAACAATAATTTTAAATATTGTTGTTTTTATTGTTACAACCTGCTACAGTGAGAATAGATTGTAACAGTTGAAAAGTTTTGAAAAAAAATGTACTGTTCTAAAATCAACAAAGGTGTTGATTTTTTTTAAATGCATTCTATGAATGAATAATTAAGCTATTAGAAAACTAGTTGTAAGTAAGAAACTGCTAATATATTTGAAAATAAAAGAAATTTTTCAAAAATTGTTATAATTATCCCATTACCTTTTTTATCAGTCAGAAAATTAAGGTACAAAAAAAAAAACCTTTTCTAAAAATGCCGCTATATAATTTTAATTGGCATCATAATAGTCAGTTTTCACAAACAAAAAACTGAAAATTAAGTTTGAAAAAAAAAAGAATTTTTTTTTTTTTTTTTTCCCCCCATAAATTTCCAAAAAACAAAAATATGTTGTGAACTTTTGAAAACGTATTCAGGTTTGATAATTAAGAGAAAATACTGACTTTCGATTTAATTTTCACTTTTTTTTTTAATTGATGATTATGAGACTATTTTAAATTGTAGAACAAATTTTTAGAATAACAGTTTTTATTTTATGTCAATGTGAAATTTTTATCAGTTATTCCTTTTTACATATCATGTAAATTTAAAGAAATTCCAGAGTTCTCACTTTTTTAAAAATAAATATTTCCCCAAATTAGCACTTTTTAAAATTTGCTTTTGGTCTAATTAATCTATTATTACACTTTTTAGTTTCTTGTACAGGTATTTTTAATCCCTGTAACATTTTAATTGATTTTTTTCCCTCTGAGATTAATAGTTTTTAATTTCAAACCTGACAAACCTGTATTCAAATTTCCCTTATTTATTAACATAGAGGTCTATTTTGGATAGACAATTCAAACAACTTAAACCAATCTATTATGAATTTTTTTCCATGAAAAAAATACAATTCGATTGGTCTTTTAATTTATATGCAAGAATTATTATAGAATTCATAAACTTTAAAATAAAATTTTCAAGAATGAGATTCAGATAGAAGTTTTTTAACAGCTGTTCTTATAATCCTGTCACCTGTTTATGTGGTAATAAAGAAGATAAAAAAAATATTATTGTTTGCAATAATAAATTTAAGTCTTCTCTGATAAATCTATACTTTAAGTTAAAATAAACTATGAGAATATTTCAATTTTCCCAGAAATAAATCATTTGCCAAATTATATATATATTATCAGAGCAATTAGAAATTTTTAAAATGTATTCTTGGTCTACATGACATTCTATGAATTTTTTTAATATTAGTTTGTTATTTTATTTAATATTAGCTTGTTGTTTTAATATTAGTTTATTATTTACATATCAATATTTTTCTGAAAATTTATATTTTTAGATAAGTAATAAATTTTTTTGTTTGATTAAAAATATCTATCTTTGATATTGTTTTTATGTTCTACTTATTTAGTGATTGTGTTACTGACTCCCAAAAAATTAAATTTCTTTTAAATACAACTTTAAGCAATATTTTATTCATTTTTAATTTTTGATAAATTTTTTTTTACAGGTTCTAGATTATTGCCCATTGGGGCCAGCTTTAGGTGTGAAAATTGGAGCTGGTTTGAACAGAAAAATTAACAAAGTCTATATTCTGCTGAATAGTATGTACTCATTTGTTTTTAATATTTACAATTAAGATACTTATTGCATTAAAAATCTTTTAACCCATTCTTGTAAAATGACAAGTATAATTCATCCTTTGTTTTTCATGCCATACAGCAGAATGATGAACTATATTCATCAGGCGACTAGACTTACTCTTGAATATGATAATAAATTTGATTTAAAATTTTCAGTGTACTGAATCTGGCAG
Source organism: Argiope bruennichi (assembly GCF_947563725.1). NCBI lineage: Eukaryota > Metazoa > Arthropoda > Arachnida > Araneae > Araneidae > Argiope > Argiope bruennichi. The sequence goes on along the minus strand of NC_079161.1, from coordinate 78,057,003 downwards.
CACTTTTATTACTTACATTGATATCATAGATTAATATTACATATTGTTTACTTTTAAAATTTCTTGATACAAGTCTCGGCCAAATTACTGTTTGTCAATGAGATTTCATTCTTGCATTCAATGTTAAGATCCATGCAGTCCGTATATATTTTTATTAAAGAAAAAAATGTATTATAAAATAAACTCCAAAATGGATAAGAATAGTTTGGACAATAATGATCAAAGTGATTGGGAGGATTCTGAAGAATCAAAAGAAATAAGCATACATATACCTGATACTGATATTAATAATAGTAAAATATTATCAAGAAAACGAAAACTTGCTAGGCAGTTCATTAGTCATTCTAGTGAAGGCTCTAGAATCATAGTCACATCATCTGAAAATTGGAAGGAAATAGATAATGTGTTTAAAATTATGAAATTTACAGAAGTCTGTAGGATTTAATCTTTTATTTTAAGAAAATCAGGTACTAATCCTAAGTTTTTGAAGGTTTTAGAGTCCTTTGGAGTCCGAAATCCTTAGATGTTTTTGAAGAAATGTTGAATAAAAATTTACGAATTGCAATTATATCCATATCCATAATATAGTTTTAATTAATAGTAGACAATAATTATAAAATGAAACAAGCTTTTTTAAAGAAACAGAAATTAAATGGTTATTTCTTGCACAATTTTTCATTATTAAATCTTACTGGATGGGGTTAACTATGCACAATCATTTCTTAAATCAGACAGCATTTTTTTATCATTATATAAATAAATTGTTAGATCATTGCAAGTTATGCATTTGTCTTTATATGTAGTAAAATAAGATTTTTGAAAAATAAGGATGTTTTAAAGTACTATCACTAATATTTCTCTTTTTCCAGTCATGAACAATTTCAGGGAAATGCATAATCATTACCCTGCTCCTGAAAACCGAGAATCGGAACTCCAGTTGTTGAAAAGTGTTAGGACTTTCACCATACAAAATTTGGGCTGCGAAGATAATAAAGTCAGTGATGAAATGTTGAGGTTTGTGAGTTTTTATTTTTAAAAACTTTTAATGCTGGAATGCATAATTTATTTACTTTTGTTTGTTTCATAGCATGTATCTTTATTAAGTACAACCAGCCAGCCTCTTTGTAAAATAAAAATTTAAACAAAAATAGCACATTGATGGCTTTTTTTTTTTTTTTTTTTTTTGCAATTTTGTTTAACTACAAAAATATTCTATAATCTCCATGTATAAATAAATAAATAAAATAATTTCATAGTTCTATGAATTTGATATGTAAATTAGTAACATGTAATTAAGTCATAAAGTATAATTTAATGATAAATTTAGTTATATTTTCTGCAAAATTTAGGTAAAATATTTTTAATTCATATAGGTTTTTGAATTGCTTTTATTTATTTATAATGTGAAATTGATGGGTTGCTTGCTGTTATGGTTTTACAACCACAAAATTAATTAATACAATTTTAATTGAGATTGGATTTTTTTTTTTTTTTTTTTTTTTTTTTTTTAACCTTGTTTCCTTCAATTACGTGCAAAGATTTTTAAGCAGATTTTAGGTATAAAATTCTTATGTGCATGCAAAAAACCCTGGAATACAGCAATTTTTCAGCTTTGAAATCTATCTAATTTGCCATAACTCTGATTCACACCTTGCAGTCTTTGATTTTTATTGTTTTATCTTCATTTCATTAAATCTCTGAATTTCTAATTAATATCAAAATATATTTTTTTATGTTATTTATCTGTTTTTTATTGTGAAAGTTTTATTGCTTTACCAGAAGTTATTTATGGTTTCTTAACATGATTTCACTATATTTACCATGATAGGGAGTGTCAAATTGGTGGTTGGACATTTTATAACTTCAAAATGGGACTTTTCTAGTTATTTTTTAATTCTTAAATCTGATTGTATAGATAAGAAAATACTGTTGTGAATTATTTCATTTTTAAAATGACTGAGACTGACAATTAAAAACAAATTAAGGTGGACAAAAAATTTTATAAAAAGAAATGAATTTTTAATAAAACGATGAATGAACTGGTAGGCAATCAAATTGTGTTTTCTTACCTTCCTGGTTGAAATATATGATTGATACAATTGTAATATCTGTATTAAATGTATTAAGATTGATACATCTTTAATTTTTTTATTTGGAGCCAGATTTTTAATACAGATAATGCTATATATTGTTTTATTAGAAAGTAAATTTAATTTTTTTTTCTGTTTTAATTATTGGATTGTAATTTTTTTGGCAATCCATACAGTCTTTTGATTTGAAGAAATTTCTGTTTATCTTATGTTTTTTTAAAATTGATTAATTAGATTGTTTAATTTATTCTTTTTTTCTTTATCAAAGTACCTACTGATTGTGACTTGTTCATATTGTTAAAATATTGCTTGAAAAAAAATTGTCTATTGTGGGCATTCTTTTTAATTTACATATATACAAAGTCCAATTATGAATTTATGAAATCTGTTTTATAGTACACAAAATATTACATTTTAAATCTTGCATTTTGGAGAAGTTACTTTTAAGAATGCTAAATATGAATATATGTAGTTGCATATAATTGGGAAATTTGTATTCTATCTTTTATTTATTAATGCATTCTTTCTATTTAGTTCCGTTTTTGGTGAGCTAAGCCCTGTTTGTGCAGCAGTGGGTGGAGTCATGGCAAATGAAATCATTAAGGTATTTTTACTACCTTTCCTTTAAATTTATTTTTTTTATTGGTATTATTTTGTGATTAATATACATTGCTCGTGATCTGAAATCATATATCATCATTATAAACAAATGGCACAAATCTTAATCATATTTGTTATTCTTATTATAGCCGTCTTTATTTCATACTAGCCACCTCAGGTGATCATTCTTTTTTTTTTCTCCCATCCTAGAAATATTGGTTATATTTTTATTTTTTTTCTAGTCAGATAAATCTTTTAAATATAATTTTATGTTGATGATTCCACCAAATTGCTTAATATTAAAGCCATAATATTTAAATGGTCTTAATTAAAACCTGTCCATTGTATATGTGAACTTTTCTAATAGAGTCACTCTCATAATGTCATAGCCCTATTTAAAGAAATCTAATTGTCTAGTTAATCTATCTTTAGAGTTGTAATTTCCATTGTTTATCTTTCTTGTAAATTACACAGATGTTAAAAAGACTCCTTCTTTCTTAACTTGCAACCACAGAAACAAATCATGAAACTTAAATATTTGATGAAACAATGAAAATCATTTGAATTTCAGTGTAACAATGTTATCTATTATTGGTAATTAGACAAAAAAAAATCCAATTTAAAAAAAAAATTTAAATTACCAAAATTTAAAAAAAATATGCATTAATTTTAAATTGGTATCATTAAAAAGACAATTTAATGATACAATTTATTAATTTTTAAAATGGTGTAAAATTTATTTTTGTATATTATTTTTGTATCAGATGTGATATAAGCATTTAAATAATTTTTAAAAAAATTAATTTCAAAAATGAAGATTGATGAAAGATGTTTAGAAACATCAGAGAAAATAAGAAATTCCATTAATATTTCTTATTCTCTTATTGCCATTATCAGCATATTGAAGGGATATCTTCGATTAGGTAATTTATATTAAACTTTCTTATTCATGAATAATTCTTCCAAAATAAGATAATGGTGATTCCATTTATTTATTTGATTTTTTTTCATCTTCAAAAGATTTTTAAACTAAATTTTTAAGAATGTTCTATGAAATTTCTGCTAGTTTCATTATAAGATTCTATTGTCTACTTATAAGAAAAAACGTTTTTAAAGTAAAATATCAGTAGGATTGCAGGATATATATTGATCTACTTATTAGGATTGAAAGCTCTTAGAGTTGTAATAATGCATATCTGTAATATTTATAACTTAAAAAGACTTTGGTTTTTGAAAAGTTAGTATATATGTATATGTAAGGTTATTTTGGTTGAAGGAGAATATAGGTTTGAAGCAATGAAGAGACATTGTATTTTTAATTTCGTTTTATTCTCTTCCGGGTGGCAGGCATGATTATCAACAAGAAGGCACAGAGCAGCACAAAAGTAAAAGTAAGAAAAAAGGGAAGAAGGAAACAAATGGTTACTAGTCTTATATAACATGGGACTTCTGGCCACGTGCCGACTGAATACATGCATTAACCTTTGAGAAGGGCTATGGAAGTATCACTTTCACTCGATACGTAGAATTGATTGTGCAGTACTTTTTACACAGCTTCAGTTGAATTAATTAAAGTGAAATTGGATCAAGAAATAAGAAAATGAAATTACTATGGGCTATATTAAGATAAAGTTTTGGAAATTAATTTGGATTAAATTAAGATTTTAAAATATCATTATATATATATATATATATATAATATAAAAAGGATTTGTTATCTTGGTAATTACAATTAAAGAACTAATCTTCCTACTCTGTTCCATGAGTTCAAATATGTAAAATTCTTTTATATACTATTGAATATTCCAACAATATCAAATCTGTTCTCTGTATTCATTGGTGCCATTTATATGAGCAATCTTAATTATATAAATTTAGAATCGTCTTGTTGAAATCCTTAGATTTTTTAATTTAACACATTAAGTACCACTGATTTATATTTTACTTGTCTTTACTTACTATTTAATAGAATCTCGTAAACATATGTAATACACATAATTTGTTATTTCTTTTAACATAAAATTCTATGACTACAACTAGTCTTTGTTCTATTGTTTTTATACAATTAATGTGTATAAACTTCATAGTCTTAAACAGAATGCATTTAGAAAAGAAGTCTATTAAAGTGCCTAAAATGATTAATTTTTTTACAGGGAATTTCTCGAAAGGGTGAACCTATTCACAATTTTCTTCTATTTGATGGTGTGACTTGCACAGGTGTTGTAGAGACGATTGTTGTGAGAGATTAAGTTCCATTTTTTGAAATGTAAAGTCCATCCATTGTCATATATACTCATTTGAATAAATTCCAAGGCAATTTTCCAAAAGTCATTTTGCAATAAATGCACCATTTTATTAACATGAAACATTTCCTTTTTGTGTAGGTATTATGAACAGTTGAAACATTCCTTTTTATATTATAGTCTGTGTAATTTCTGTAGGCGTTTCAAGGACATTCGTTTTCCCTACTCTTCACTCTTTCTCCTTCTCTGTTGCCATGGTTTCGACAAAGCTTGTTGTTTTTCCATGCCAGTACATTTCGGGAATACCTTAACAGCTGTGTAGAAAAAAAACTGTTATCTGCCTCAGCATTGCAAGGCAGACAACTGGTTACGAGGTAGAAAATGTGACCTTGAACCACCTGCAGAAAATATACAGACTATAATATTATTATCATTGTTATTCATGATAATGAATTTCCATATGCTGTTCATTGAAACAAGTGGATCACTCCAGTTGTCTGTGTTTGTTTTCACACATGGAAATAAGTCATGTGAATAAACAATATTTGCATAAAAGAATAATATTCAAGCTCTTCTTTTTTTAATTCTTAAATAATCACCATAACAAAATTATATGGAGACTAAAGAATTCAAAACAAAGGAGAATTTGACACAAGTATAACCATACTTAAAAATAAAAAAAATCTAAATTGTTTTTCTTGTGGAATTACATGGAAATAAAATCACTATCACTGTAAAGTTTATTTTTTAAATTTTAAAGTAATCTAAAAATGGCTTTTATATGTCTAAAGTTTTTGAAGAAAAACATTGAACTTTGGTTAAGATTTAATAAAAATTTTATTAAAATCTCAAAAAACCTTCATTTGTGAGTTTATGAAGTAGTTACATGCCAATTTTCATAAATCTAGGGGCCAACAATTTGCCTTATATTTTTCATGATACATTTTATAATTTACATATAATATATTATAAATATTATTAAATTAACACTAAAAGTAATATGTAGGTGAAATTCAAATAGAAATCTCAAATACATGAAGAATGAAAAAGAAACAAGCTTAAATGCTAAAGAAAGACTACAAAGGATGAAAAAATAATGAAGTGACTCTAAATGTTAATTGTATAAGTATAAATGAATGAATGAATACATTCAAACATAGATATATCAGAGTGTGCATAATATAAAAACATAAATGGAGATAATGTAACAGAAGTTTTACACTGTTACAGTTTAAAATATTTACTTTGAAATTTTTTGTAATGATTTTTCTGTTTTGGAAGATATACATTAGTATCTAAAGAGATGTCCTTATCTTTATGTATTTATTATTTACCAATATTTCTGCATGTAAAAGTTATATAACAATAAATTTTGAAATTGTTTTAAATATAGATATCATAAATCATAATGAAAACATAAAAGCTCATTTATAAAATATATAATACCAGTTTAAATTTAAATCATGTTAATCTGATTAATACCACAGACACAAACATCATTCAATAACAAGTAATTCCTGTTGTTTCACTTATATTCTTGCAGTAACCATTCCTTAAAATAGGATCTTTAACAAAAATTTTTGCATTCACACTGGATGTGTTCTTAAGTTAAAATATTTTCTGCTAATATCTCTATGACTTTGCATCTATTACACATGTGTAGAATATATATAATTAATGTAGAATTGTATTAAAAATTATGTAAATACAAATTTATCATATATAAAGCTGATGCATGAAAGTAAATATAACAGTTTTTAGTTAAAATAAAATCACTTTTAATGCACAATAATACCATTTTAATAATGATTATTCTTTTCAGTAGTAATTTTTAAAAAAGCTAATGGAAAAATTTGCAATAAACTCTAAAACTATTTTTGTTATATTCTTTTCTGTTTTCTTTTTTAAAAAAATGGTTTGAATTTAGTTTGGAATTAATGTCATAAATAATATAACAAAGCAGATGTGGATTTTTGTTTTAATCAAAATATCATTTAAATGCTAAAGTTGTGAATTTTCTTAGTAAAATAGAATTATGTATTAAATTGTTTAAATATACATGTCTCAAAATATATTGCAATTCTTCCAATTTATGATAATGAAAATAAAATTTAATAAGGCATAAAGTTTTTGAAAATTCATTTTTTTTATCTATTTAAAATAATTGGGTGATAAAAAAAAATAAGTAGTCATCAAACCCCAGCTGTTTGGTCCAATTTTTATATAAGATGAAAGTATGTGTTTCCTCTAGCTATGCTACAAATAGTTGCTTGTCTCCTAATTTTGAAAGAAATCTCAAAAATGCTACCTTTCTATGCATTCTTAGTAGGAGGTGGGGGTGCAACTAAATCCCCTGGCTCCAATTATTTTACTGATTTCATTAATCTTTATTTCATTTGAAAATTTGACATTTAGATTTGCTGCCCTCCATTTTCTATGGAAATCTTGATATAGCCCTCAGTCTCAAAAATGGACCAATTTTGCATGCATATATAACCAATTAGAATGTACTTTGTTTGTTGTGCAAGTATAGTATAAAATCATATTTAAATTTTGTATGATAAGATGTTAAATTTAGGGTAAACAGGTGAATATTGAGGGTATCTTCATTTGATTCTTTTTTTAATTCTGAAGAATATAATTTTATATAAAAATATTTAAATGCAAATATTTTGTAGAAGATTCACTGATATAAATTAGAAAATAATAAGTAAGAAAAAGAAATCACACAAATTAGGAGTCATATATATGTTCATATAAAGTATCTTTATTTTCTTATACATAACTTTAACATTCTCATTCTGCACAGCAGATGTAAGAAAATAAATTTAAAAGAAGGAGAAATTACAATCTTCCCAAGCTATCACACAAAGTTTGTGCATTTGAAAAATATTTTTTTATGCATATTCCATTCCTGTTTAGAAATATCGTTACATTTCATAACAAAAAATTAAATGTTTAATAAAAAATTTAAGACAGTTAATAACAATAACAAAAAAGTTTTTATGAATATTAGAAGGATATATATAATATATATATTCTTTTAATATTTTAAGGATGTTTTTTATCTACACACAGTACATTCCTGTTTACTACAAGCAGTATGAATTTAATTCCAAATGTAGACTGCTTGAGGAACTTGTAACAATAATACTGCAATGAATTTTTCATACTAGTATTGCACTAGGAAATAATATGGCACATTTTATTTTAATTGCAAATTTATGAAAATTGAAATTTTTATTTGAAAATGAAATAATAATAATACATCAATTTTTCTGAAGGTGCCTTAAATTATTTTTGTCATTAAACAGTATATTTTATTACATTGTTTAACACTGTATAGTTAGAAAGAAGAGAGATATGTGCCAACACAGTTATGCTTTATTAGCTAACAGAGGAAGCAATGCAAATATTTTTAAATATTACCATTTTCTATACTTTGTTTTAAACACTATTATTTTCATAATTTACAAAAAATTATAATATGCAAATAAACAAATGTTGCATTATATCAAAATAAATTACTGCATTATCAATTGTATATAACACAGAATTTGTAATTAAGTTCCTCTTTAAAACAAATTACATAATCTTAAATAACATTTAAAACAGAGACTCTTAATTCAACAAAATGGGTTCATTCCTCATTGCAAAATTGTGTTGCATTAGCATCATAAAAAATTGCACTGGTACATAATATTAATAAACATAATTTTTGTAATATCTTATATTTTGTTGCATAAAAATAATTATACTGAATGGCTTAGTTAGTTGAATAATAAAACTTTTCTTTACATTTTCCAAGTTTAAATTGCATTTAATTAATGAAATTAGATTTTTTTAAAATATTATTCTTTATATACAAATTATTAATGCATAGAACTTCCAGTATCTTCAAAAAAAAAAACTTTTATTGATAACTTTAATTGAACTTGAATGATAGCGTGCAGTAACAAATTTCAATTACTAAACCATCTTCTCAGGTTTATAAAATATTACTTAATATTCTGCAAAATTACTTTACATATGTGAGTGCATGATTGCTTTAAAAGTATCTTGGGACTTCTCTGTGAACTTGTTTCTGCCTTCTAAGATTATTAAAAAAATATCTTTAAGGAATATGTAAACAATTTAAGGAATTTTTAAAATCCAATCTAAACAATTAAGAGATATTTAATGCAATCAGCAACTCAATATTCAGAAATTTTGTGTCATATGCAATTTCTGACATTCAATATGTGAACCGATATTAAAATTAAAGATTTTCTTGTACATTACACTCCTTCACATAAAAAAATGTTTCCATTTTTTTCTTTTTTCTTTCCATAAGTATGCTATAATTATGTTAATAATTAATATCCTTTGTGAGAATCAAATAATGCTACATATAAAATAATATATGGTAAGAATATAAGAGATAATAATTAGATTCTGGTTTTATGGAAAGCATTTTAATATATACAAATATGAGGCTAATCTAAATTTAAACACAGTTTTTAGAATTTTTCAGTAATTAAGAATTAGAGAGAATTTTTATACATTATCTATTATTTATTTTATGCAAAATCCCTGAAGTATTGTTATGTTCACTAATAACCAAGGAATATTTTTTGAAAAAAATAGTGAAATGTATTAACACTTTTTTATTGCTTGGCATTATTATTTGCAATTACACAAGTACTTGTAAAATATTATGACCTTCAATATATAAGCAAATAGAGAGGGATTAGTTCTGTCTATTTTCTTTAAATTTATATGTTGTCAAAATGTAGAAAGTGAGTTATTATTCCTCATATCATATATTTTATAATCAAATGTAAAACTTCTTATCAAACATGCATTATAGACATTTCAAAATACAAATAACTAAAATAAACTCGAAAAATTACACATAAGGCAATAAATCAAATAACTTGACTAAAAAAAATAATATATCAGAAGTTAATTCTCCCATGATTTCTTCACAAGTATTAATTATGCTTAACACATTCAATGCTCTTTAATTAGGAGTACTTAACCTTTAAATTTTGGAGTATGCATATAATAAAAATCTATTGCAATAGGAATTTTGATTACTATAAAGGTATTTTCTATTATTTTCCGGTAGTCTGAAGTGTATTTTTCAGTTAATTATCACATGTAAGGTGACTGAATAAGAAAGTGACAAGAATAGACATTTTTTTTAATAGAATGGCAGTGAAATCATAATCGTTTGCTTTTCTTTAAAATTCGAAATGAATTTCAGAATTCTTACCTATGCTTATTGGCTGATACAGCAATTGTAGCAGCCAATAAGCATTTATCTTAAGGAAAAGATTAACTATCTTTAGCAGAAAGGATTGCAACATAGTCATTATAAATGTGTTAAGTATCACACTACAAAAAAAGGAACAAATAACAATACATTAAAAAAAGGAACTATAAAAACTAAGGAAAAAAAATATTTTTTTTTAAACATTTACACCAAGAAAAGTTATTACCTGTATAATTATATAAGAAAGAAATTATTAATTTGTTATTGTTGAGAAAAATATAATAATCATAATTTAATTTTATGTATATAGAAAATTTCAAGTGATATAATGACATGAAATGAGAAAAGGATATGGAAGGTCATGATGGAAACAAAATAATTGCATTTTTTTTTAGTTAAATAAATCATATATAATCAGTGGTCACAAACAAATAAATAATTCTGTGAGAGTACAAATTAGAAAAAAGAATGGTATATTGTGTATAATTATACAAGAAAAATTAGAGTGATGATTATTAAAAAATATTGAAACATTAAATGTTTATTTTGTTTACCAACATTTAATGTATTTGCTCTGAAACTGGCTCACTTATAAATTAGTTCTTTTCATGTGTTAGTATGCTTGTTTATAGTAATCAAACTAAGCATAGAATTAGTAAGTTTTTTTTAGGGCATTTTTCTGCTATTTTCAGTGAAATTTTGTTGCGCTTGAATAAATGAATGAATTTTAAGAAACAGAGAATTTCTCTTTTTCAATACTGTAGTGAAAATATAGAAAGATTGATGAGCCATTGCAGCCTATATCTCTCTATCCATCTGCAAAATTAGGATCAGTGCTACAATTAGGCCTTTAAACAATCACTCTGCACTAAATATTTCATGCATAATATGATTATAATATGCGGCCCAACTGATTTCTGTCCATACAGCATTTTATCCTGAATGCCATTTCTTTTTCCTATACCACTATAAACTTCTTTGTAAATGAAATCTTAACTTTTCCATTCTAAATGAAAAAATATATTTGAACTCTAGAACAAATTGATATTTTCACATTATGAAAATGAACACCCAATCAAATTGTCCCAAACTGGTTTTATTATTTTCAATAATACAACAGAGAAATATATATAAATATGAAATGTTGCATACAAAATATTAAAGCTATGAGGCATGTTACAGTTTATGTTAACCTTGCAAAGTGTAATATATATTATTTTTTAATAAATTATATTTTATACATAATTACAATATTTATGAAATAACAATTGAAATAAATACTTCTGTTATCAATATCACAAAGAGCATGTTTCACTTATTAAGCCACATTGGAAAAAGAGCTGAAATTATTAATGTAATTATTTTTAAATAAAAGATCATAAAAGTTGCAATGTTAATGGTCTTTTTAAATTATTTCATAGCACATTATTTATTATTATGTTTTCCTTTAAAATTAATAGGCTTCATTATTACATAATTTTGTTTCATTGTAGCAACAATAAAATTAAGACTATTTTAAGCATAAAGATATGATTAACATCATTTACCCAAACAAAGAGAAATTTCAGTTGATTATTTTTGTCAGATACAAAAAAAAAAAGTATTATAATTAAAATGGTAAGAGTATGACATTCAGTTACAATACATAACTGGTTATAACTATTAATGTTATGTACAATTCATTGTTGTAATCCAATGGCAGTTTTTTAAATATTTCGATTAAAATGCAAGTTTTTTTAATTATAAAAAATCTTGAATGTGCTGTCGTTTCTTGTGCTCATATATCATTCACGTAGTTTGTTTCCGATTTATTTTATTAAAGAGCGAAAGATTATCATGTTTTCAGGTATAAAAATGTCTCATAACAAGTACAAAAATGTCTTATATTGCATAGATTCATATATAGTATATTAATTATTAAGTAGACTGAATTGATCTATCTTTTTTTTAATTGTTCGTCAAATATTTTAAATACACAAAGAGTTAATTGAGTTGATAAGGATAACTTTTTAAAGTTACTTCTTTTTTCTTTTCACTTCCAAAAATATTATTTACAAATGTTAATTTTTTTTTTATGACTGATATTCCATGTGTAGTAAGAATCTAATTCCCTATAAAATCACAAGTTTTCTCTTAATAATGAGAGACTTATAATTTATAAATACTAATATATTTGATTAGTAATTATTTTATTTACATAAAAATAATGCACAAGATGCATATTATTTTCATTTCAAAGAAAAAAAATTATAGAACTGACTGTAATTTTTTTATAAAAGAAATCGTAAATAAAAATATAGTAAATTCTTCTAGAATATGATGAATAATGCTCTTATATACACACATAAAAATACATACTACAATGTGCATAATATTTACCTTAATATTTATGTTTTTTTTTATTTCACACCCCCCCCCCTCAATTCTTTCTATGAAAATGCAATTTACATTAAAGAGCAAATAATTTATTCAACTAACTGATGTGTATGATCTTATTATTACAACACTGTAATCAAATGCTGATAATAAGCATGAAACAGTTTAAATAGCACTTAGTCATGTACCATACATTTCAAGAATACTGGCTTTAAAAGGATATCACAATGGAAAACAATGAGATTAACAAAACAATAACACTGCATGTGCACTAAATTGCTTCAATAGATCCCAGCAGTTCTGGTGAAAAATTGCATAGTATACCACGAAAGCTTAAAATATTTATCTAATCACAAGTCTTTTTCATCGAGTATAGTAAACTCTATAATACAATGTTTTTGATCGCCATAGGGAATACGAATTATCAAATTTCAATAAATACACTCCTTGACCAGGATAATTGTGACTGCCAGCATAAACTTCTTCATGGCAATCTCTTCTGTAAACTGGTATGACAACACTGAGTGGTGGCTTGTCAGAAAGTGTGACACCTTTTTCGATGTCATTTCGACCTGTATCGAGATCTAAAAGGAAATCAAAATGAAACAATCAGGGAAAATTATCACTTTTTATTACCATGGAAGTAAATTTTAAAAACTATTTATATTGAAACTAGTTTAAACTGAAATGCTTTTTGAATATTCTTAAAGATTACAAATCCATCGTTTAAAACAGGGTGCATAGTGAAAAACTGCTGCAAAAATTAAGTATTTTTAAGCACCTTTGTACATGTACACATATGTAACTTTGTGTATTTTCTAAGCATATGATATTTTCTATTTTACAATAATGCATACTTTTATTGACATTTTGTTTCAAAAAAAAATTTATTTTAAATGTGTATTTTTTAAATTTTAATATTTATTTCTGTATTTGCACAACATCTTCTATTGTAAAACAAGTTATGTCTTTTTGGTTTTTGACAAAAACAAAACAAAAAAAATAATTATTATAAAAATGAAAAGCTATCAATACCAAAAAATTAAGTCAATGTTTATAAGATTAACAATAAAACTGTGTGATTTTTTTTCAATATTTCTTAAAATTAAAAACTATCAGTTTATTTAGATGGATACATCATTTCAGAAAATGTCAACATTAATATACAAACATGATCAAACAGTTTGTATTTGATTTTTATACATGTAACAACAAATAAGGCTTGACATAGCTGGGATGAAAAGAGTAAATTTCCTCCTGTACTAACTCGCTACATTTAGAAAACTTAGTTGCAGTCTCATAAAGATAAGAGCTAAGCATTTTGAGTTGGTTGTCATCATAAGACTGGCAAAATTGCAATGAAATTGACAACAGGACAATGCTATATTGTAAATGAATTTCTTAAATCATTTTTTTAATAGAAAAGAATAGCAGTGTTAAGAAATAGTCAGGCTATAAAAAATATTTACTTTAGCTTTAAAAAATTGCAAAAAAAAAAAAAAAAAAAAATGTGATTATATACTTTATAAAGAATTAAAATGCTCCAATAACTTCTTGTTTCCATAAATAAAGAAACAAATTTGTAAAGTCAAAAAATAGACAATTCTATAGTTAGATGCAAAATGAAAATTAAAAAAAAAATGTTAATTGAAGTATTCTTTTCTTTTTTTCTTTTTTTTGAGCCAGCACGAGACAATATGCCAGCTAAAATTTGGTCAGAAAATAAACCAATCATGCCAAATAAAATTTGGCCAGAAAATCAACCAATCACGGCAATTAAAATTTGGCAAGATTGGTCCAACGAATAATAATTTTCAAATGGACAGGGGTTATTTAAAAAGTACTCCATGAAAGAAATAATGATTACTGAAAACTTATGCCTTCAAGTTCAAATCCAATCATACTAGATTTTATGTGATCGACTAACATAGTTACAAAAAGCAATTAATTATATCTCAGTATAGTACATTAAAATCAACCTAATAAGTCATTCAAAAAATTGCTCCAAAACCACATATGAAATAGAATGATGGAATGTGTAATGTACTAAAGAGGCTTCACTGCAAGTGTTTTTACAGCAGCTTCTACAATGTTCGATATATCTCTTTGGCGCACCAAATTCATCTTGTATTTTTGTTTTCTGTTAATCGGACCAATATGAGTTTTCTTCTTGAACAACACATAAAAAGTACCTGGTATAACTTAAATAAATTCTTCAATATCAAAAACATTAAAAATTTGTTCAGTGCTTGTATTTATTTATTTATTTATTTTTAATTTTTCAAACGACAAAATTTTTTCACAGTATGGCACAATACATATTTCATACTGCCCTTCCTGGATAACTATTCCAATATTTCAATAAATGGCAATGCCCATTGTTGAAGAAAAAGGCTCATGAGCATTATTTTAATATGTGTTGCAACCCCTGGAGCTATTTCACTCTGGATTCCTTGTATTCTTCACTTTTCTTGGATTTGTTTCTTTACCTCATAACAAGCTTTTATCACATAACAAGTTTTAATCTCATAAACAAGCCTTTTTGACTATGCTTTCAAGTTATCCTATTCAACATGTAGGGAAACAAAATGAATAAAATGCTGCCTTTGCGCTTCTCAAGAAAATTAAGCATTTTTTAAGGGTCTTATTTCAAAATTAAACACTTTTAAGGTATTTAAAACTGACTTTCAAATTTAAACACTTTTTAAGTGCTTTCCATGATGCTACACACCCTGTAAAAAATGGTGATAATCTATCAAACTAGTAATGACAGATTTATATATCTCCACTAATAATTAAGTGTGTTTGTGTGTGTGCATGTTTTATTTAGTTAAAATTAAAGGAACATTTTAACTTTTCCCATATTAAATTCTTAAAATGTTACAATACAAAAAATAATTTTACATCATTTTAAAATTCTAAAAAAGTTTTAATGGCACCAATTTATTTCCTAAGGAATTTTGACAATTTTTAAAAATATTTTTTACACTATATTTAACAGTAGTTTTTAATATTTGATGGTAATTAAAATAACTAAGAAAGCTGCTATTGCTAAAGTGTATGCTTATTTATTTATAACAAAAACTTTAATAAAAAATAAGCATATTTATTAAGTTAATTTTCAGAACTAAATTATTTTTCATTTGCAGTTTGTCTTTTTTTTTAAATTTAAATATATATACTTAGAATCCTTAAAACATTCTCGAGTCAAAATTAGTTCATGAAAAATTTTTTACTCATAAAAAACAGTCGTCAGTGATAAAAATTTAAGAAACCATGGATAGCCAGCCACATGCGTACAAAAATTTATTAATCAATCAATTTTAGATTTTTCTAACCTTCATCATCATCCTCTTCTTCCTCACTTTCACTTATATGCACTGTCACTTGAGAATCTGGACTTCTGGTCCACTCGAAGTAAACTCCAAATCCGAGATCATAACTATCTGTTGCAAATTCCCAAAAGAGACAAGTACCATCATCGTGTGTAGGAACTCTGACTGTGACTGTTTCTCCATGACCTACTTTAATGATACCATCTCCCCCTTCCTTCCGAATGGCTTCTTTGAATTCAACAATGTCTTTCCTGGTCCACATGTGGGCTGCAGCTACAGGTAGAGGATCTAACAATAATAAAATTAAATAGTTTAGAATAAAATCACCATATTTAAGAATTTTAGAATATAATAATTAATTATAAAAGATTTTAATCACAAATTTAGATGTAAATTTTAATAATAAATTTAATAGCATTAATCTACAAAAAAACGGAAACTCAAGAACCCAGTTTACATATTATAACACTACTACAATATTTCTCTCATATAAATCAATAATAAAATTTGAAGGCATATTTTATTTAATTACATATCTTATTTTGAAATAAATGATGGCTATTTTGGAATGAATCTTCTAATTTTGAGATATATTTTGATTACAATTGAATTGGAATACCACACTTCAAACTCTATATGAGACAAAAGGATAAGGATTTCCACAAATTTAATGGGCTCGATGACTACACAGTGGACCTTCAATGGAATCAGGATTCGAACCTCCATCTGTCTGGTCCAAAGCCAAGATACTGTTACCAAATGACAGATAACAAGGAATTTTAGGAATCAAAAATCTATATTTAACCTATTCAAGGAGTCAAAAATATGCTACTGCAATTTTGTGAAGAAAAAAGAAAATTTTATATTCCAGCAAAACTAAGTAAAAAAAAAAAAAAAAAAAAAAAAAACTTAACATTTTGTGATAGTAATTTATACTGCAGTAGCTTTTAACCCTCTGACTACATATTTTTTTAAAAATCACTATTTAGATGCGATGTTGCAAATAAGTTTAAATATTTTTTAAACAAAGTGAACAGATACTATATGTTAAACAATAATAATATGGTATAATAAAATTCTGTAATCATAAAAATAAACACACTAAACTACAAAAAAACTTGGGATGCAATAGCAAATGGACTGATTGCTAACCCGCATAAACCACAGAATATGGAGCTGGAGGGTTAAGGGCTTCACTTATGTAATTCTATATTAATATTTTTTTTTTCAACTAAGCTAACTCTTCTATGAACTAAAACAAATGTACAAGTCCATGAATTTCAAATAATCAACACATCTAATAAAAAGAAAATCCTATAATAAACCAAATGAGTCAGTTCTCTTTTTTTTATAAATGATCATCATGTTCTCAATCTTTTTCCCATCCAGTGATAACAAGTGAATATGATTCGATTTAAATATAGATAAGAATTGTCTATTAAATTGCAAATATATGATTCAATGCCCAAGTATAAACTTTATTTTTAGATGTAAAAATCTATCATAAGACAACTGTCATGATTTCAGTATTTGAAAATTAATTTCAAAAATTTCAGAGCATTTACAGTTAATTAATGGACAAGGTGTCTTAAAAGTATATATACACCAGGAATAATTACTACAAAATCAATACAAAATAAAATTTTATAACCCCTTAGTGTAAGTGATGAAATTTTATATCTATTAGCTGAATATGAATTTTATTAATGTTGATAACATTAATATAATTGAACTAATAAGCATATAATTTTATCTTAAACATAATCACATTCAATAACTGTTCTCAATTTGTTAACTGAAATTGATTTTAAGTTATAAATATATTTTCAGGAAAACTCCCAAAAAGAAATCCAGTGGAGTGAGGTCCGGTGAGAATGAGGGAACTAAAATAAATCTATTTTCCAGAATCACTTATTAATAAAAATTTCACCAAATAGGCTCTCATATTGCAATGGCAGTTAAAATAAGAGGAATTCAAAGTATTAATACAATTTTTTTAGATACTTTGCATTAATAGGCTGATTTAAACATGAATCATTTTTCCTTACCACATATTTCTTCTTCTGACACTTCAGGAGTACTCTCTCTCACTGGTTCCACAGTATTTTCTTGTTCCGCCATTTTTATTGAATTTGTTTTATGGTTCTGAGAAGGTGAAAGTTGTTCTTGAAGTACTTGTTGCATGTATTGTTGATAATGTTGCTCTTGCAGTTGGCGAATAAGAACAGCCTGCTATATGTAGATATAAAAAAAAAAATCAACATTTTTAGCTAAGATTAAGGTTAGTTAAAAGTAAGATTAGGAAAAAAGTCACAAAATGCTATGTTACAATCTATATATATAATGCTAAAGTAAGGGGCACAGAATTGTTTATATTATTTTTAATTGAATGATACAGTCAAATGTGAACAAACTGCTGAGATTATTTAATTAAACTCTTTTATACCAACATTTAATTCAATACTTCAATTAGCTAATTAATGGAACAGCTAAATATAATTAGAAATGCTCAGAAGAATACTCAACATGTCACCAAAACCTCCACTCAGTAAGGGGAAAGAGAATGTACAAGATAAGGCATAAATCTTATCAGTTTGATAAACATTACAACTTGACTATGGAAATTGATATTCATAAATCCTTCAATATTATCTCACAAAAATTATTCTTGCATTATTTTAAATTCAACAAATTATCTTTTTAATGACATCAATTTCATTTCCCTACAATTCTTATCCTAATTTTTTATAAATTTAATCTGATGCACAGTCTTTAACAGATGAAATTCAAATTCATCCAACACCCTGTTTTTGCCAATGTTAAAAATGAGATTTAAAAAATTGCTTTCTTTGAACATTAGTTTTGAAGTAGGATTTTTGCATCTGCTTTTATTCTGTAATTTATACACTTTTTAATTTACATGCATAGTAACCTGTAATAGAATAATTCAAGTAAATTCTAGTTTTTCAACCTTATCAAATAGAAAGATAAATTTTTTTTAAAAAAATGCATTATCCTTATTAATAGTTTAACAGTAAAAAAAACAAAAACAAAAAAAAACAATAATCTGGTTGTCAAATGTAGCTACTTTGATGTAATTAATAAATGTTTCAATACATCTTTGGATTACATAGGACTTTTATAATTAAATAACTTCAGTTTTAAATCTTAAGATTTTTATATGTTATATCAATTGTAAATTTTTAAAGTGAAATTCAAATATATCATTTAATTTTTTAAAGAATATGAATCATATATGTAACATTAATTAAAAAAAATAAGAGAAGTGATAAATTTTTGAAATAAGTGCAATGGACACTACATAATAATTATAATTAGAGTGTAATTGTTAGTGGACAATAAACAGTAATAATATTTGTAGTGGACACTACAATTCTCTCCATTTTCAATAAAAAGTAGGCATATATCAAACCCTCTAATTAGTGTTGTGGAATTTTATATGATAAGATGGAACAAAACTAATTTTCTAGAAATCCAAGAATTCTCTGAATAGTAAAATATTTTTCTCCCTAAGCAAAGATTTGTAAGCATGATGAACATTATACAGCCTCATGATGAAATTATTCACATCTTTCCTTTATTATTCCAATCAACATATGGTCATAAAGAAGATTATTCATTAAAATTGAATAATGATTGTATAATCCAAGAAATTTAATTAAAAAACAAACTACTTCCAAAAAAATCATTTAAACAATTTCTGAAAAGATATGTAAAATCAAAAGTCCAAAAGGAAAATGGCAAGGCTTCTACAAATTCAATGGGAATTTTTTTTTTTTTTTTAAATCTTGTTTTTAGAAGCTTGTTATTCAGATGCAATATCATCCTCTTTCTTTTTTTCTAAGTGATACTACAGGAATACATCTTTCAAATTGTTAGACAGTACTGTAATTTTAAAATCAAAAAGAAAAAAAAAATCTTATTTGCTTTTTCCCCCTTGATCTTTTAAAGGGGAATAAATAATTTCAAAATATTTCAGTGATTGCCCTCTAAATAAATGTAAATTATAATTTTTAATATAACGAATAATTATTCAATCTATACCAATGACAAACATCAATTAAATGTAAAATTCAAATGCACAAAAGGAACTATCGTCATTTTTCTATGCCAGAATATCAAAATTGGTACCTGTTCTGGATCACCAGGAAACTGTTTCTCAGCATATGCCTTGAACTGGTGAAATGTTTGCCTGTTTAAGGCTTCTTGTATAAGCCTCCTAGAAAATAAATTTTAGCTATAAATAACTTTAAACAATGTATAATAGATTTTTAAAAATGACAAACACAATAAATAATCAAGATTATGACTTTTATAAATGACATTATAAAATCCAACTTTGCAACCATATGTTTATTTGTAAATAATCATGTAACATTTTATGCACGTGTATTATGAAGCAATGTTCCCTACTGAGCAAGATTTGTGTCTAAATTGTTCCAGCAAAAATTAGTAACCATGCTATTGTTTACAAATCATGAATTAAGAGATTTCAAACTCAACTATTATAACTATTAAAATAAATCAACACAGTTCACAAATAGGAAAATAAAAAAAAAGTTTGCACTGATTAAAGAAAAAAAAAGTTTAAAATTTTAATTAATTTAAAAAATCAATTACAAAGAATTTATAAATAAATTTTTTTAAATCAAATTATTACAAAAACAAAATGATTTTATACAGTTAGCAAAGACAAATCTGAATTGAGATAAAATCATAAATATAACTAGCATTCAGCAAAGAAAATATAAATTTTCCAAATCTGTGGATAATTTTGAAATACTAATGAAGAAAAAATCAAATTGCTCTTGAAAGTTTTATGATAGAAAATAAATGAAAAATTTTTAATAATGAGGTTAGTTATGATTCCAGTTGACAATATAGAAAAAGATAAGGAATGCATCATGAAGTCTAGTTAAATCCTGGATTTAATCTTAATTAATTTAAAATTGTCTAATATATAAAAAAGAATTTATTTCAAACATAAATCATCAATGTCTTACAATAAATAACCATTCCATTTTTTAAGAAAAATTAAAATGAACTATAAAAATTAATTAATCAAAAATTTATCAATTCACACATTATAAAACAGGTTTATTTTAATGCATTTGTTATTTTATAATAAGAGACAAAAAATATAAAGTCAGCATTCTTTTAAGATTGTTAATTAGATAAACTAACATTAACAGCTGCTTAGTTTATTTAGTTACTGCTTAGCTATTCTGTTTAGTTCTTATGTTTAGTTAAGATTAAGTTTTATTATGTTTATGTTCAAGAGTTAAAAGAAAAAAAAAGGGGGAATATCTGTTTCACTATACATCTGATACTGGTTATTATTGTGTCTTTTAATTTCATATTATATATGCTGTTTTTCATCCTCTCTGTCGTCCTTTATGTACCTAAAACCCCTTTCATTTAGGTGGAGCTAGTGAGGATTAAGCAAATAAATAATCAAACGAGCAGGAATAGCAAAAAAATGTTTAAAACGTTATTGAGAAAACTGCAAATGTAAATAGTGTTTTCTTTTTTTTAATGTTCTAACCGATTATTATTACAAATAAGTTCATTAATCAATTTAAAATTCTTCTGAAATCGTTGTTTTCCTTATTGATTTTTGAAATTAAAATATTTAATCGATTTCCGATAATAACAGATTTTTAAATTTAAATACAAAACTAGTTAAATGCGGATAGATGATAAATATAATAAATTATTTTACATGCTCCAGGAATAGCAGAAACAAATTTTACAATAAAATATATGTTCTTTTCCGTTTTTTAATATTTTCTTATATTATTTCCAAAAAATAACATGCTTACACATCTAGAACAAAACATTACTATATAATCATATTAATACTGGTTTACCATTTATAATTTGCTAAAATATATAAGAAATTATGGATGGTATAATATTTACACGAGAGGGATTAAAAAGTTCTGACAATGCCTGGCTAGATGAAAATCCCCGTAACTAGGTCAAGAACATGTTGGATGCATCCCCTCACATTTCCCCACTTGGTTTTCAAAACCCATTTACACCTACTCAAACTAGAAAAAATATCGTCTGCTCAGTTTCGATAGCAAACGACTTTTGCATATTTTAGTTTGAGATTACATTACAATTCTAACATATTACAACATTTAGAAACCGATCGCATAACCGACTGGAACAACGATAATGTATAACACAGCAGAACTACTTTGGTTATGAAACAATATTTCTCATAAATTTATCCTTGAAAAAAATTGAGAAATATTATTTAAAAAGAAATGAAACAAAATTTTTAAATACCTTGAAGATTTTCTTCATAGATTATGATCGAACGATTCCATGGGAGAAAAAAATACCGACCGATTCTACTGAATAAAACACGTCAACGGACTACTACGCTTTTCACGAGCGCCGCGTTGGAGGCAATTACGCAAAAAAGGACAAAAAGAAGCCTGTAGCTCATTTAGTTCATTGTAAGGACACAAAAGGACAGTGTTTTTCCATCCATTCATTTCCATTCGCAGCCGGCGGAGTTCCAGCTTTCAACCATCCGGCCGATATCCAGCTGCGAAGTGGATCGATGAACTTGCGCGCACTGACTGCTTTCTATTCCGGTGTTTTTAAGGATCTGTTTACCTCCAGCAGGGGTCGTCCACAAAATGATTAAACTATTTAGCTTGGTGGGATTAACAGATTGAGAGAAAGAAAAATTTAAGGAACTCTTTAGAGTATATTTTACTATAGAATTTCCGGTAACTTTTAATCAATTTCGGAGGTAACATACAATTCTATATGAAGTAGTGATTCTTGTATAATTAATGTAGGTTCTTTTCAATTGATTTTGATTAATTTAATAATTAGTTATTAAGCAATAATTAACAGTTCTTTTATATGAATATATTATTATTTTTAAAAAGAAATTTTGATTACGAAATTCATAAATTTCAATTAATTTTCTTAAGAATTTTAAAATTTTCTCAACTATAATTGCTGCATCCGTTAATCTCGTAAATAAAGATTTTAACAGTTGAGACTAAGAATTAAAAAGTTACAGTAAATTTAAATGTCAATAAATACATACCAGCCGCCTTCGGCGATCAGTTTTTCGCCCACGATATCAATAGCATTAATTTAATAATGTTTATCAGTTTTGATGAATATAATCTTATCACACCAAATGAATAATATTTTAAACAATAGACATAGAGCATACTGATTTATCAGCTATGCGCATAACGTGAAAAAATTAATCAGAGAATTCGACCCAGTCGTTAAAGTAGAGGTTATGTAAAAAAAACTGTAGTTTTAAAGTTACTGTAATTTCGCGATTGCTCGAAAATGGGAGGGAGAGGATGACAAAGGCCAGAAGACTATTATTGATTTATCTTGAGATCATAACCTTCTATTGAAATAGAAACTGGTGAAATCAGTACAGTATTCAGGGCTGGAGCACTTTGTCGCAAGTTAACCCCCCCCCCCCTCCATACAGTGGTGCAAACGAAAATGCTGGGTGATAGCGAGCGGGCAAGGACCGTTGCGGCATATCTAAGAGTATTGAGCTTTTATACCTAAAATTCCCAATTAAAAATTTCAGCAATTACAATACTTAAACTTAGTATACAATAAATTTGTGGAAGAAATAAAAATGATTATAGTCTGTGTATTTTCTGTAGACGGTTCAAGGTCACATTTTCTACCTCGTTTTTGGTTGTCTGGTACCAGTCACGTCGTAGAAAATGTGACCTTGAACCGCCTACAGATAATACACATACTATAGTTTATGGTATTATATCTATATACATGTGTACTGTGGTGCTTATCAATGTAAATACATTTACTGACGCTCTTTAAGAGTTTTCATTCATTAAAACTTTCTATATTATATTCTGAGTGGATAATACTACATGTGGCGCAAAAACTGCTCTGTTTGATGTTTATTTATCTTTTCCCTCTTCTAAGAAATTGTATTTTTGAAACTACTTTCTTCTTCTCAACCTTAAATATTATCATACAAATTAATATTGTAATTACAAAAATTTAATAAGCACTTTCTTCTCAGACTTTCTAGCATTTGTAAAAAGAAACCATCAAGAAAAAATATTTAAATAAAAAATAAAAAATTCATATACAATAATCTTTTAAACTTATTATTTATTTCTAAATTTTATTGGCAGGGAGATAAGATTGGCAGGGATATTGATATTGAAAAATAAATTTCTTCAATACAAAAATGTAAAAAAAACTTAAGTTTAAGTTTAGACTTATGTTTTAAAAATACAAAACATTTAAAACATAAGTTTCACTTTTATCAGATGTTATATGACTTACCATCACTCTCCCTCCTTATTTATAAATATTATTGAGAACCACCGGAAATGGTTTCCCACAACTTTTTTTTTTTTTTTGTCCCTCTAATAAAAATATTTCCCAGCCCCGCATAAACCTGTGAGCACTGAATAAAACAGTTAATATCAGAACTGCTCAGATTTTTATTCTCAGATTCACACATGAGAATTGTATGCTTTGTAGTATAATAAAAAATAACAAAAACAGTACTTGAGAATTAAGGGCACAGCAATGGCGATCATTAATTACGAAATATCAATCTTCGCCTTGAATCTAACGTACAATCAACGGCGATTAATCGCATGCGATTAAGTACCAGAAAATCGAATTGTATTTTGGATACCATATTCCGTCCAGTTGGAATCAAAATTTGATGTAAAACTACAAAGAGAGTCACAAGATCACATATATGATTTCATTTATTATTATGTTTACATGTAGGCGAAAGGAAATATTGACTAACAGTCAGTCTCTTGGAAGATTTAAATCCAAATTTGCATTTGGATCTGCATTTCAGATGCTTACTCTGCATATCAAATTTTATTTATCTGGATCATTTCGTTTTCTAGTTCTAGTTTTCATTTATACCCGGACAGTTGGGTAGACAGTGAGGCAGGCGGACTTCCTCAGAATAGATTTTGTTTAAAATTTGACAAAAATCAACAAATTTAGTGTTAAAACTACAAGCCAAATTTCATCCATCTAGTTCAAAGAGTTTAGAAGTTATCGAGCCCAGAGACAGACAGACAAACATAATTTCTAAAAAAATGTTTGTCGGATTCACAGAGTTTTGAAACTTGGAGATTCGCCAAAAAAGATCCAGTTCAAATTTGTTGAAGATTACAATACTTTTTTTTAATATATAGTTCGAATTCAAGAAAGTACAAAGCAAGTAAGTAAATAAAAATGTACGAACTTTAAGGGACACATTACCTATCACTAATTTAAAACAAAAGTATAAGACGTACATTAGCAAACCATCCCTTACTGTTCCAACAAACTAGAAAGAGAAAGCAGCAACAAACGCTACAAAAACTCGATCAATTGCACAGCTATAAAATCATCATAGAAGAAATTCAATTAACTGATTATGACCTTCGATGTGATAACATACTTTCAAAATCACATCACGCAAGAATACGATCAATAATTTTCATTAGTCTCAATGCAAAAACAATACATGTTCTTGATCGTAATTCTTAATAGGCTCTTGAAAAAGTAATCAATGCTGATATTACATACAGGATGATCAAGAAATAACAGGAGGTGTTCGCAGCCCTATAGCATGTTATGTACTGGACAAAACATAATAAAACTTGGCCACCATACTCATTAAAGTATGCAATTTCAATTTATCAAGGAAAAAAAAAATGGTACCAAAAAACACCGATGGGGAATTCCTGGCGCTGCGATCGAAAGCTCTATTATATAATTTGCTTATACGGGTACTTTGTGACATGACATTGAAAATAAAAGGAAGGTGTAGTGATTGGATTTTGAAGCGTTAAGAAAATAAACGTTCATAGATGGCGCTAGGCAACTAGCGCGAGTGTAATTCAAAGAGTGATGTCATTCGAGTGTTGGCTCTTGGTGGAGAAGGAGTTACTGAGCAGAGTAACTCGAACGAATCTGAAATAAATCTGTTAAGTTTTCTATTTGCCTAATTTTTTTCAAAGCACTCACGAACCAGCCACGACAGAAGGGTTGCAGGAATTCGTGTCATTCTGCAAGAATTCGCCCGTCTATTACGTTGTCACTACGTGAACGCGCCTTATTAGTCAAGCTGTTTTATCAGAGGAATGAAAATGTCAGTACTGCTCTTCGTGAATACCGGCGGTTAAAACAGTTACGTAGAGGACCCATGACCATAATTAATTTGCGAAGAATGGTTGAAAGATTTGAAACAACAGGAATTCCAGATGTGCAACCAGGCTGAGGATGTAAAGGTATCAAGCAGAAACAAGTTGAAGAAGTTGCAACAGCCGTTATGGATCAGGCGATAGCTAATAAGCAGGTTACCAACAGTGTACGCTCAATACCACGACAAACAGATACCCCGTTTTCGATGATGCAGAAGATATTACGTAAGATCCTGAAATTTAATCCATAAGATAACAACACACATTAATTGATGACACAATCTGAATCTTGCCAATTTCTGTTTGTGAGGCTTTTCTGGATCACTTGAAAGGTGTTGTGTATCAAGGACATGTTCCTGACATTCCTACTTTAAAAGATCAAATAACGTTACATGTCAGACGAATAACTGCCAATATGCTGCGAGCCACCGTCGAAAACCTCGTGTAAATCATGCAATTTTTGGAACATCCAGTTGGTGTCACTTTGAGCCAAATTTATAAATTGCTATAATAAACGTTTTGCATTGGTATTTGGTGTGTTGCTACTTACTGTTTCCATTGGCAGTTATGTATTCTTTTCCCACTTATTATGGATTTGCAGCGTCAGGATTTCCCCTATCAGCGTTTTCATGTACTATTTTTTTCTTTTAAATCAAAAATGCATATTTTAATGTGTATGGTGGCCATATTTTATTACATTTCGTCCAGTATATAACACACTACAGGGCTCCGAACACCTCCTGTTATTTCTTGATCACCCTGTATATCTGTTATCGGAAAAGAATGAAATCCGGCATTCTATAGAATGTCTAGGCGTTGTATTTAATGCCTAAAACTAGCCGGCAATGTATGAAACGATTCATATTTCATACATTTTCTAGGCACTCAATAAAATACCGAATGAGAAATCGGCAAAGTATGAAATGCATCTTCGATTCCTGTTTCGAAAAATATGGATGAGATTTCCGTTTCTGATACCCGCTGTATGTGTGTAAAGGAAACGAGTAATAACATGCATGCAAAAAGAGTCGTAAAAAAAATCATATCTTCTGTGGTCATGTTAGTAAAGATGATGAAATGGATATTTCGTGCGTCCTTTGTTTCAAAACTGAAAATGCTACTGAAGGTAAAATAATCTAAAATCAATCTGGAAATACAAGCAAAAAATGAAAATGAATTCAAGAAAAAAGAAGAGGGGGGGGCAAATCGTCGACAATGGGTGAGGGTGATTCGTGCAAAATATTGGCAGTTGTAATGAGTGTGACAGAAGAAGAGAGAGACAGAATTCACTTCATGCCCTAAGAATTGCTTAGAATTGAAGATAGCGCTGACCACACACCAGTCAATTGCAATTGCTTAGTCCAGTGGAAGCGGGCAGGGATTCGTCAAATGTATGTGTAAAACAAAGTGCCAAAATATGAAATGTTTTTGCGTGAAAAATGTAATGAAGTGTAATTCAAAATGTCATTCAAACCTACAATGTTGCAATAAGTAGGTTCATTTTAATTTCTTATTTCTTCATATGAAAATTTTGTTTCAATAGTAACATTCCCCGTTTTCCAGTACTGATAAGACATTGTGTTGTACTGATTCATTGTGTCATCGCTATGGTCTTGCATCTGTTCATTAGCGACTACAATGAAAGACCACATATGGAATTCCTCGTCCCAGAGGTATTGATAGTACCTTTAAAGAGAAAGGGGTGTCCAAACATCTGGATGCTAGATGTTTCTCTTTGTGAAAGGACCTTCCCACGACCCACTGGCGCCGCGGAGAGAGCATATGGCTAAACCCCAATTGGCCGAAGGAGAGCTCAAATGACCAATGTAAATTAAGAGGCGGAAATTGTCACCAAAATAAAAAGCGGAGATTTTTTTTTTTTTTTTTAGAAAGAGAGGAGAGACGAAACGAATTGCAGGAACTGTTGGACTACACCCACGAGTTCGGAGTCTGAGAAACTACCCCTGGAATGGTCGTGTTGACGAGATGAAGAACTGAGTTTCAAGAAAAACCTTCGATTTTGACTGTTGTTTCTCCTACTACAGGTGTAAATAACTATTTATTTAACCAAGATTAGATCAAGTTGTTCTTTGTATATATAGGGCTGTAAAATAAAGAATTGTCTGGAAATTCTGCTTCGTTACTTGATCAGTCTGGATCAGGACATTACACCCTTAATAAGAAAGGCATAAATTTTGTTTTGTACAACTTTCAATTTTCTTTATGTGTTTTGGATAAAATTTTTAAATGGCACTCTCATTATTTTTTTAGAATAACATTTGTATTTTTGAAGAATGCACGTCATTTATAAAATAGCCGTATCAGGACTTTTTTTCATACTTTGCCTAAATAGCATTTATCGTTCTATAGAATGCGTAGGTATTACATACATTGTCTAGGGAAAGTATTTAATAATTCTCATATTTCATACTTTGCCTTAAAGCACCCGGCATTATATATAATGCCTAAGCATTCTATAGAATGCCTTTGTTTCATATTTTGCCGGTATATAGAACACCTGATTTTTTTTTTTTTTTCCTTCACATTTGTTTTAAAAATTTCTACAAAATACACCAGCAAGAAACATTAAACTTGCAGAAAGTTTGATTTGAATTTATTGATACATGATTAAAAACCACAAGGAGTGGTTTTGCCGAAACTTTTTGGCATTCTCTCCAATAAAGGCCTTATCCCCCACTTCCTGCACAAAATTGTAAACCTGAAATAAGGCTGCGAATACCGCACATGGCACTGGCGAATAATGAATACGAAATACAAATCTTTGGCGTAAATCTAGCATGAATGAACCTATCGTGTGAATATTCAATTTAGACGCCTTTTTTCCGACCAATTGATGGCAAAATTCGATACAGAACAGCAATCGCAGTCAATGGATTAATTACATACCGAATTCTATTGATTTAATTCACTTTGTTTAAGAGTTGTCGAGTTTACTTATATGCAGAAGTGCAGACAGACAGACAGTTAATCCTTTGTCTTCAAATTGAACCAAATCTATCAATCAACATTTTAAACGTTATATCTGTGTACCAAATTTTATCTATCAAACTCTTTATGTTTTATAGTTGTTAAGTTCACTTGTATTCGAACAATAGACAGACAGATTTCTTATGCTTTCAACATTTGATAGAAATCTACAAATTAAGAGAATAGTGTTCATTTCCATATACCAAATTTCATCAATCCAGCTCAAAGCGTTTTTGAATAATCCTGTTCATCGACAGGCAGGCATAATGTCAAAAATGTATTTTTCTAATTCAGAAAGAATTGAAACGTGAAGATTCGTCAAAATCTCGAGTATCAGCACAAAATGATACTCAAAATCTCGAGTATCAGCACAAAATGATACTCAAAATCTCGAGTATCAGACATAAGAAAGTACTGTAATCAAAATTCCATTACTATATTTTCTCTATACTTCGTATCCTAAAATGTAAAAAAAAGGAGAAACAGAATTTTTTTTTTAAAGAATATTCAGCATGGCACTTGAATCAATTTAAGACCACAAAATAACATTCTTGGAATATTTCGTTATTAAATTGAAACATAAGTCACCCAAGAAATTTTAATTAATACCAATTATATATTTTGCTAGCATATATTCAATATGTAATTTCTAAATTTCTAAAAAATAGATCTATCCAGAATATTTAAAAAACAACATTAAAAAGTTTGATTTCAGTTTGGTGATAAAAGTAAAAACACCTTTTAAATATTGTTACAAGCCTGCAAAGTTGCTTATCATCACGGTTAGTTGAATCACTGGAAAAATCGTTTTACAATCTGCGCTGTGGGTGCTGATCGGATGCCGTGTCACTAATCTTAGTGCTCGGTGACAAACTTAGCGACAAAATAGATATTGCTGGAAACTTCGAGAATTTTAACGATTCATCCAATAGGAACTGAGATATTCCTAAATGGTCCCGAACCTTCTCGGGCCGCCTCCCGGGAACTATAAAAGGCCGGCACTCTCAAGCTGCAAGGAATCGGAGTTGGAGTCGAAGACAAGTAACGAGTCGTCGAAAGGATAACAAAGCAACGGCGGAATAGTCCAGCGTTGTGTGCAGCTCAAGCGATTGCTGAACTGAGCTGTATGTCGAGTCCTTGTGTTTATTGTGGAAGCAGCATCGAGTCCTGTGAGGAGTAGCCAGTCGTGTAGTAGTGTGTCGATAGCTGAATACAGTTAATGCGAGGAGACAGTGGAGAATTGCAGCCGTTTGGAGAGACCGCAGAGTGAAGCTGTATTCTGTCTGGCTGCTTTGTGTACTGTGGATGTTATTACTACTGATTACGACTTGTGGGCTACTGTTTGTTGTAGTGTGCTGCTGTGTGTTTCCTGTATATATTCATCGGTTGTATATATACAGTGACTCAAAAAATTGAGAGTACACCTTACTTTTACTTCATGAATCCGACTTTCAATATAAATAACACATTACCGAGAAGTGCAAACATGATTTTATTTTTACACATAACAAATGGTTTAATTTAGAGTAAAAATAAAGGAAAATCAACGAAAAATTTTTAAATTGAAAATTTTCAGAAGCATTTTAAATAAACATACGCAGAATTTTGCCTCAAAAAATTGAGAATACACCAATGAAATTTTTGCAATATCACGCATAGAAATAAAGTGTCACTATTAAATTGCATGTCTTTTGGCTCTTATAATGGCCTCTAAACGTCATGGTACCGATTTGAACAATTTTTTGGTATTTGAAGATATTTTACCCCATTCTTCTTGCACCACTTGTTTTAAATGGGTTTTGTTTCTAGTTTTGTATGTTTGAACCCCTTTTTTGGGTATGGCTTACGAATATTCAATGGCATTGATGTCGGGGTATTGTGGTGGTGTGTGTAACTGGTATTTACAATAAAAAAGACACCATATTTTGAAGTTACGTGTATTCTGTTTGGGGTCGTTGTCTTACTGGAAAATGAAATTTCCATCTAAATACAAATTTTTAGTACTTTCCTTTAGATTGCTGCGAAGTATATCCCAGTAAACCGTATCATTTATAAGGCCATCTATAAAAATTAAATTTCCTATCCCGAATGAAGCCATGTAACCTCAAATCATCACGGAGTCACCATCATGTTTAACTGCAGGACGTAAATTTTTTGGATACAAAGCAATATTAGGCTTTCTCCATACAGTACTATGGTTGTCACTGCCAAAAATATTGAGGTTTCTTTCATTACTAAATATAGATTTCTTCCAAAGGTTATTGGTCTTCAATTGATGAGTCTTTGCAAACTTCAAATGCTTTTTCTGAATTTGCAAGCTAGTGAACGGTTTCTCTCTAACAATGCTACTTTTATATCCAGCTTGTTTAATGGCATTTAGCACAGTTTCTGCACTTACACTTCTGTCTATGATTTGAAAAGTTTCTGCAACAAGTTGAATGAACCATATGGTAGCAGCAATCTAAAGGAAAGTGTTAAAAATTTGGGTTTAGATGGAAATTCCATTTTCCAGTAAGACAACGACCCCAAACAGAGTGCACATAACGTCAAAATATGACATCTTTTTCATTGTAAACAACAGTTACACACACCACCACAGTACCCTGACATCAATGCCATTGAATATTCGTGGGGGATACTCGAAAAATTGGTTCAAAAATACAAAATTAGAAACAAAACCCATTTAAAACAAGTGGTGCAAGAAGAATGGGGTAAAATATCTTCAAATACCACCAAAAATGGGTCGAATCAGTACCATGACGATTAGAGACCATTATAAGAGCCAAAAGACATGCAATTTAATAGTGACACTTTGTTTCTATGCGTGATATTGCAAAAATTTCATTGGTGTATTCTCGATTTTTTGAGGCAAAATTCTGCGTATGTTTATTTAAAATGCTTCTGAAAATTTTCAATTTAGAAATTTTTCGTTGATTTTTCTTTATTTTTACTCTAAATTAAACCATTTATTATGTGTAAAAATGGAATTTCCATCTAAACCCAAATTTTTAACACTTTCCTTTAGATTGCTGCTACCATATGGTTCATCCAACTTTTTGCAGAAACTTTTCAAATCATAGGCAGAAGTGTAAGTGCTGAAACTGTGCTAAATGCCATTAAACAAGCTGGATATAAAAGTAGCATTGTTAGAGAGAAACCGTTCAACAGCTTGCAAATTCAGAAAAAGCGTTTGAAGTTTGCAAAAACTCATCAATTGAAGACCAATAACCTTTGGAAGAAATCTATATTTAGTAATGAAAGAAACCTCAACATTTTTGGCAGTGACAACCATCTTACTGTATGGAGAAAGCCTAATACTGCTTTGTATCCAAAAAATTTACGTCCTACAGTTAAACATGATGGTGACTCCGTGATGATTTGAGGTTACATGGCTTCATTCGGGGTAGGAAATTTAATTTTTATAGATGGCATTATAAATGATACGGTTTACTTGAATATACTTCGCAGCAATCTAAAGGAAAGTGCTAAAAATTTGGGTTTAAATGGAAATTTCATTTTCCAGTAAGACAACGACCCCAAACAGAATACACGTAACTTCAAAATATGGTGTCTTTTTCATTGTAAATACCAGTTACACACACCACCACAGTACCCCGACATCAATGCCATTGAATATTCGTGGGCCATACCCAAAAAAAGGGGTTCAAAGACACAAAATTAGAAACAAAACCCATTTAAAACAAGTGGTGCAAGAAGAATGGGGTAAAATATCTTCAAATACCACCAAAAATGGGTCAAATGACGTTTAGAGGCCATTATAAGAGCTAAAAGACATACAATTTAATAGTGACACTTTATTTTTATGCGTGATATTGGAAAAATTTCATTGGTGTACTCTCAATTTTTTGAGGCAAAATTCTGCGTATGTTTATTTAAAATGCTTCTGAAAATTTTCAATTTAGAAATTTTTCGTTGATTTTTCTTTATTTTTACTCTAAATTAAACCATTTATTATGTGTAAAAATGGAATTTCCATCTAAACCCAAATTTTTAACACTTTCCTTTAGATTGCTGCTACCATATGGTTCATCCAACTTTTTGCAGAAACTTTTCAAATCATAGGCAGAAGTGTAAGTGCTGAAACTGTGCTAAATGCCATTAAACAAGCTGGATATAAAAGTAGCATTGTTAGAGAGAAACCGTTCAACAGCTTGCAAATTCAGAAAAAGCGTTTGAAGTTTGCAAAAACTCATCAATTGAAGACCAATAACCTTTGGAAGAAATCTATATTTAGTAATGAAAGAAACCTCAACATTTTTGGCAGTGACAACCATCTTACTGTATGGAGAAAGCCTAATACTGCTTTGTATCCAAAAAATTTACGTCCTACAGTTAAACATGATGGTGACTCCGTGATGATTTGAGGTTACATAACTTCATTCGGGGTAGGAAATTTAATTTTTATAGATGGCATTATAAATGATACGGTTTACTTGAATATACTTCGCAGCAATCTAAAGGAAAGTGCTAAAAATTTGGGTTTAAATGGAAATTTCATTTTCCAGTAAGACAACGACCCCAAACAGAATACACGTAACTTCAAAATATGGTGTCTTTTTCATTGTAAATACCAGTTACACACACCACCACAGTACCCCGACATCAATGCCATTGAATATTCGTGGGCCATACCCAAAAAAAGGGGTTCAAAGACACAAAATTAGAAACAAAACCCATTTAAAACAAGTGGTGCAAGAAGAATGGGGTAAAATATCTTCAAATACCACCAAAAATGGGTCAAATGACGTTTAGAGGCCATTATAAGAGCTAAAAGACATACAATTTAATAGTGACACTTTATTTTTATGCGTGATATTGGAAAAATTTCATTGGTGTACTCTCAATTTTTTGAGGCAAAATTCTGCGTATGTTTATTTAAAATGCTTCTGAAAATTTTCAATTTAGAAATTTTTCGTTGATTTTTCTTTATTTTTACTCTAAATTAAACCATTTATTATGTGTAAAAATGGAATTTCCATCTAAACCCAAATTTTTAACACTTTCCTTTAGATTGCTGCTACCATATGGTTCATCCAACTTTTTGCAGAAACTTTTCAAATCATAGGCAGAAGTGTAAGTGCTGAAACTGTGCTAAATGCCATTAAACAAGCTGGATATAAAAGTAGCATTGTTAGAGAGAAACCGTTCAACAGCTTGCAAATTCAGAAAAAGCGTTTGAAGTTTGCAAAAACTCATCAATTGAAGACCAATAACCTTTGGAAGAAATCTATATTTAGTAATGAAAGAAACCTCAACATTTTTGGCAGTGACAACCATCTTACTGTATGGAGAAAGCCTAATACTGCTTTGTATCCAAAAAATTTACGTCCTACAGTTAAACATGATGGTGACTCCGTGATGATTTGAGGTTACATAACTTCATTCGGGGTAGGAAATTTAATTTTTATAGATGGCATTATAAATGATACGGTTTACTTGAATATACTTCGCAGCAATCTAAAGGAAAGTGCTAAAAATTTGGGTTTAAATGGAAATTTCATTTTCCAGTAAGACAACGACCCCAAACAGAATACACGTAACTTCAAAATATGGTGTCTTTTTCATTGTAAATACCAGTTACACACACCACCACAGTACCCCGACATCAATGCCATTGAATATTCGTGGGCCATACCCAAAAAAAGGGGTTCAAAGACACAAAATTAGAAACAAAACCCATTTAAAACAAGTGGTGCAAGAAGAATGGGGTAAAATATCTTCAAATACCACCAAAAATGGGTCAAATGACGTTTAGAGGCCATTATAAGAGCTAAAAGACATACAATTTAATAGTGACACTTTATTTTTATGCGTGATATTGGAAAAATTTCATTGGTGTACTCTCAATTTTTTGAGGCAAAATTCTGCGTATGTTTATTTAAAATGCTTCTGAAAATTTTCAATTTAGAAATTTTTCGTTGATTTTTCTTTATTTTTACTCTAAATTAAACCATTTGTTATGTGTAAAAATGGAATTTCCATCTAAACCCAAATTTTTAACACTTTCCTTTAGATTGCTGCTACCATATGGTTCATCCAACTTTTTGCAGAAACTTTTCAAATCATAGGCAGAAGTGTAAGTGCTGAAACTGTGCTAAATGCCATTAAACAAGCTGGATATAAAAGTAGCATTGTTAGAGAGAAACCGTTCAACAGCTTGCAAATTCAGAAAAAGCGTTTGAAGTTTGCAAAAACTCATCAATTGAAGACCAATAACCTTTGGAAGAAATCTATATTTAGTAATGAAAGAAACCTCAACATTTTTGGCAGTGACAACCATCTTACTGTATGGAGAAAGCCTAATACTGCTTTGTATCCAAAAAATTTACGTCCTACAGTTAAACATGATGGTGACTCCGTGATGATTTGAGGTTACATGGCTTCATTCGGGGTAGGAAATTTAATTTTTATAGATGGCATTATAAATGATACGGTTTACTTGAATATACTTCGCAGCAATCTAAAGGAAAGTGCTAAAAATTTGGGTTTAAATGGAAATTTCATTTTCCAGTAAGACAACGACCCCAAACAGAATACACGTAACTTCAAAATATGGTGTCTTTTTCATTGTAAATACCAGTTACACACACCACCACAGTACCCCGACATCAATGCCATTGAATATTCGTGGGCCATACCCCAAAAAAGGGGTTCAAAGACACAAAATTAGAAACAAAACCCATTTAAAACAAGTGGTGCAAGAAGAATGGGGTAAAATATCTTCAAATACCACCAAAAATGGGTCAAATGACGTTTAGAGGCCATTATAAGAGCTAAAAGACATACAATTTAATAGTGACACTTTATTTTTATGCGTGATATTGGAAAAATTTCATTGGTGTACTCTC
Source organism: Argiope bruennichi (assembly GCF_947563725.1). NCBI lineage: Eukaryota > Metazoa > Arthropoda > Arachnida > Araneae > Araneidae > Argiope > Argiope bruennichi. The sequence goes on along the minus strand of NC_079161.1, from coordinate 78,021,022 downwards.
AATTTTTTGAGGCAAAATTCTGCGTATGTTTATTTAAAATGCTTCTGAAAATTTTCAATTTAGAAATTTTTCGTTGATTTTTCTTTATTTTTACTCTAAATTAAACCATTTATTATGTGTAAAAATGGAATTTCCATCTAAACCCAAATTTTTAACACTTTCCTTTAGATTGCTGCTACCATATGGTTCATCCAACTTTTTGCAGAAACTTTTCAAATCATAGGCAGAAGTGTAAGTGCTGAAACTGTGCTAAATGCCATTAAACAAGCTGGATATAAAAGTAGCATTGTTAGAGAGAAACCGTTCAACAGCTTGCAAATTCAGAAAAAGCGTTTGAAGTTTGCAAAAACTCATCAATTGAAGACCAATAACCTTTGGAAGAAATCTATATTTAGTAATGAAAGAAACCTCAACATTTTTGGCAGTGACAACCATCTTACTGTATGGAGAAAGCCTAATACTGCTTTGTATCCAAAAAATTTACGTCCTACAGTTAAACATGATGGTGACTCCGTGATGATTTGAGGTTACATGGCTTCATTCGGGGTAGGAAATTTAATTTTTATAGATGGCATTATAAATGATACGGTTTACTTGAATATACTTCGCAGCAATCTAAAGGAAAGTGCTAAAAATTTGGGTTTAAATGGAAATTTCATTTTCCAGTAAGACAACGACCCCAAACAGAATACACGTAACTTCAAAATATGGTGTCTTTTTCATTGTAAATACCAGTTACACACACCACCACAGTACCCCGACATCAATGCCATTGAATATTCGTGGGCCATACCCCAAAAAAGGGGTTCAAAGACACAAAATTAGAAACAAAACCCATTTAAAACAAGTGGTGCAAGAAGAATGGGGTAAAATATCTTCAAATACCACCAAAAATGGGTCAAATGACGTTTAGAGGCCATTATAAGAGCTAAAAGACATACAATTT